>NC_064843.1:16243156-16582531 GCF_024166365.1 Elephas maximus indicus | reverse complement strand
GGCTCCTGCCATTAAAACAGCAAATAAAAATATAACTAAGGTTAAAAAAAAAAAACTTCAGTATTTGTGTCTGAAAAGAGATAGACAAACATGTGAGATATGTATAGCCATTCTGAAAGAAGTCTTCGTGTGCTTATGAAGAATTTGGAACAAGCTCAGATGCCCATCTGTGCCAGTCATGGAGGTAAGTGCCAAGACAGACAGTAGAGAGCAGGGAGACTGTGAACTACTGGAAGTCCCCGCCCTTTTAGTGGAGACAGAACTACTCAGCTTCAGCGTGGGCTCACCACCCATGAATGCATCCTTTGGGTAGCCAGATAATCTAGTTTTTCAAGGGACTCCAGAAATCTAAAGTGCGATGTGATTTTTTCCTAAATCGTACCAGGTACAGAAAACACATGTGGAGCCTAAATTCAAGTTGTGAACTGCTGCTCTGTGATCTCACATTGGGGATGAGTGAAGTCATTCATTCTTCCTTATCATTTTTCTTTGGTTGTAGATCTAGAAATAGGTTTATTCTGATACTAAGCAGCATGGGGTAGGCGCTATTATGTTTTAATTTGTCTAGGTTCCAACATGGATCAACAAAAACAGCAGAATTCCCCCGTTAGTGAAGTAGAGATTAGAAGGGAAAGAGAAAAGACCCAGTACCTGTTTATGTGAGAAGTAGAGTGGTTCATTCATTTATTCAGTACATATTTAAGCACCTACTGTGTGTCAGATACGGGACATGCATTAGTGAACGAGACTGGTAGTTCCTTTCTGGCTCTCACAAATGAGTGCTTACACAATAACTCTTTAATGGCAGCTGTGGTTGGTATTCCAAGAGCAAGGGCGTTGTGCGGGTGTTGGACAGTCTGCATAGGTTTCCTAGGCTTCTGTAACAAAATACCAAGAACTGGGTGGCTTAAAACATCAGAAATTTACTGTCTCACAGTTCTGGAGGCTAGAAGCCTGAAATCAAGATGTCTGCAAGGCTGTGTTCATGCTGAAGTTTCTAGGGAAAGATCCTTCCTTGCCCCTTCCCAGCTTCTGGTGGTTCCAGGAAATCCTTAGTACTTCCTGGCTTGTAGATGAATCACTCCAGTTTCTGCCTCTGCCTCCACATGCCTGTCTTCCCTCTGAGTCTGTGTCTTTTCTCTTCTTTATATAAGGACACCAGTCATACAGGATTAGGACCTATCTACTCCAGTATGATCTTAGGCTAACTAATGCCATCTTCAAAGACCCTATTTCCAAACAGGGTCACATTCACAGGTACCAGGGGTTAGGATTTCAACCTATCTTTGGGGGAGACATGATTCAATCCTTAATATAGCCCTAGTCGGAGGAGTCAAAAAAAGGCTGATACTTGACAGCTGGGGAGGAGTTGGAAAGGACTGGTGGGATCAAGGAACTCCTGGCTGAGAGGACGTCCAGTGCAAATGTCCTGAGGTAGAGAAGAGCAGAGCATGTAAGGGGCTTGAGGAAGGTTAGCACCAGTGGGTCACCCAAGATACGGAAAGAATGGCAGCTGAGGAGGTTGGGAAATCATATTGGACTTCAAGGATGCATGACTATGTTTGGTCTTTATTCTAAGATTACTTGCAGTATAATGGAGCCCTCCTGGCATAGTGGTTAAGAATTTGGCTGCTAACCAAAAGGTCGGCAGTTCAAATCCATCAGCCACTCCTTGGAAACCCTATGGGGCAGTTCTGCTCTGTCCTATAGGGTCACTGTGAATTGGAATTGATTTTGTTTTTCTTTATTTGGTTTTGCAGTAAAGTAACTGAGCTATGAAGTGTTAAAAAAAAAAAAAAAAAAGTACGGCATGAGTATAAATCTTCCCAAGTCAAAGGCAGGAAGTGGTGGAAAATAGGTGCTACATCAAATAATTACTGGTGGCAACATTGGCAAAAAATAATCAGTCACCTCCTGGGGGAAAAGACCTCTTTCAAATGTTAAAAAGCAAAGATGTCGCTTTGAAGACTAAGGTGTGCCTGACCCAAGCCAAGGTATTTTCAATCACATCATATGCATATGGACAATGAATAAGGAAGACTGAAGAAAAATTGATGCCTTTGAATTGTGGTGTTGGTGAAGAATATTGACTATACCATGGGCTGCCAAAAGAATGAACAGATCTGTCTTGAAAAAAGTACAGCCAGAATGCTCCTTAGAAGCAAGGATGGTGAGACTTTATCTCATGCACTTTGGACATGTTATCAGGAAGGACCAGTTCCTGGGGAATGACATCATGCTTGGTAAACTAGACGGTCAGCTAAAAAGTGGAAGAACCTCAATGAGATAGACTGACACAGTGGCTCCAACAATGGGCTCAAACATAGCAATGATTGTGAGGGTGGCGCAGGACTGGGCAGTGTTTTGTACTTTTCTACGTAGAGTTGCTATAAGTTGGGACCAACTAGATAGCATCTAACAACAACAACAACATCCTGAGGAAATGTTCTGGAAGATGGGGGGAGATAATTGAGTCACGGAGGAGAAAGAAAGAGAGAGATATCCAGCTGAGTATTTGTGAAGGGATGTGAGAACTACAGGGTTAATGGCCAAAACCCAAACTAGGTTTTTTGAGGAAGGAAAACATATAATAATCCAACAGAGCAAATTCTTCGGTTGTGTTTCTATCTTCTATTCTCAAAATGAATTTACATCACTATCAATTATGTGTAAAAGTATGTACCTTGATCAAAACTATTTAAAAAAAAAGAGCATTTTTAAAAATTTATGTGAATGTTCAGCCTTCGTAAATATTGTATCTCACACCAAGGAAACCAGTTCCATTGAACCGTGTGGGAGTTGGGTTAATACCAATATTCAAGGCCAAAAAGATTAACTTAAGCCAACACCAAGTTAGCCTTGAATATGGAATTGTGAAGGAAAGCACAATTGATGGTTTTGAGCACTGTTTTTTAATCCTGTGGACAGTGTGTTTAGTCTTTATGAAGAAAAAAGGGGGGCACATGGAGTAGAGAGGAGACAGGGAAAGCAGAGCCATTTCAGGAATATAGTTAATTGGGTAATTGGGGATTGGGCGTCACGTGGACTCAAGCCTGTGTTTAATTCATGGCTTAATTTTCAGGAATGATGTGGGCAGGGCAGTTATTGAAATCATGAATTTCTCACTTGTCCTGGGAAAATAGAAAATTCCCCAGGTTAAATAAAATTGTGAGAGGGGGCGTTTGATAGGCTGAAGAGTCTGGGCACGTGTTGTTCCTTTGACAGTCGGAAGGGGAACTTTGGGGGCCTGGATAGTCTCAGCAAAGGGGGAAAATTAAGAAAGGATTCAAATGAACTGGTCCTTTTCAAAAAGAATTGACACGGGATGCTTGAAGCCTTTCAAGCGGAATGTCGAAAACAGTGCGTACTGGCACAATTTTCATTCAAACCAGGGGCTAAAATGACAATAAGGAATTTGAAGAGTTTTAGGGAAAACGGACTCAGTACAAGGGCCAAGTTAGGCAAGTGTCACAGGGAATGATAGTTTAAATTTTAAAAATAAGTACAGAAATAGTTGAATAAACTTTTCAAAGACATTATTTTTTAACTCAGAATTCAGGAGACTCTAAGGAGAGAGATTTGCCCAGCCAAAAACCCTATCTCCTCTTCTACCTGACTGAGACCTTTAGGAAGTCTTGCGGAAGGCAAAGTTCCACATTATTTCACCAGGAAATGACTGGCCCTTGGACCAGCCGCCAAGAATACCAGACTATCCCCTCGGCTACAGTGAGGGGGTTAGGAATCGTTTCCCACAAAATTCCGAAATCACACCTGACTTGGGAGACCTGAGGACTTTTTTCTTTTTCCCGATGTTGGTTCATGGTATTTTATGCCCTTGGGGTGATATTAACTTTGTTGTCACCATCGTTGTTGATTCTCTCACACAGGCGTCTACACTCCTCACCTCCTATTCTCTCCCCAGTCTCCTAACCTGGCTGCCATTCTCACCTCTTTACTGATGGTGCTTCGGCTTCAGCTGCCATAACCAACTGTTTCCAAACCCAGTGGATGCTTTTTCATCCTAATCTCATTTGATGTCCCCGTTGTATCTGGCGTTGTTGACCATCTCCTTCACTCAGCAAAACAAGCCATTCAACAGCTATTACAATAGGCCAGCCTCTGCAGTCCTATGCCTGGAACCCAGGGATCTGCCTTCCTAACCAGAGTCCCAGGCAATGCTGATATACACTGAAGTTTGAGAACATCTCTCTATTCCATGCACTGCATTACTTCAGGGACAGAATGAGAAAAGATTGATTTTTAAACATTTCCTTAGTTTGATTAAATCATGAAAAGCTAATGCCCAAATAGGGATATTTTTCATATCTAAATGTACACCTCTGATTAAACATCTTGTAAAGAAAGCATAGGAGTCCCTAGGTGGTATAGACTGTTAATGCAGTTGGCTGCTAACCGAAAGGTTAGAGGTTCAAGTCTACCCAGAGGTGCCTCGAAAGAAAGGCCTGGCAATCTACTTCCAAAAAATCAGCTTTTAGAAACCCTATGGAGCATAGTTCTACCTAGCACACATGGGTTGCCATGACTGGCAGTTGTCTCGGTGGCAACTGGTAACTGGTAAAGATGGCACAGCAAAGAAAAGCCACTAGTAACTCAGAACAGAAAACGTGACTGTGTTTTGCAGTGTTTTGACCCCACTGGCTACAAGTTCCTCTGGCCAGATTCTCTCTGCGTTGGCCAGGCCCCCGACCTCTTAGAAGGAGGTCAGTGGGTTCTTTTGCTTGGCCAACTGGGTTGGAAACAAAACAAAACAAAGTGCCAATGTGCTGAGTTATAAAAAACCAAGACACATGTCAAGAGGGAAGAAATGACAGCTTTACTGCTGCAGTGATTACAAAACAAAGCAAATTAACCACCAGTATGGGAACGTATATGGAATGAAGCAACTTTATCGCATTGTAAATTGAAGACCTAAGACATGTTTTAGGAGCGTCAAACCTGAAAAGCTAAAAGGTTCCTTCCAAATTGCCTCTAATTGATATCTCTGCCATTTCATTAGACTTATTTTCCAACCAACTGGAAGGTTAAACCAGAATAATTTTTTCCCTCTTGAAACTTTTTATTTATAGAGTTGGAAATTCCCCGTTACATTTTTTTCTCTAAGAGTTATGTAGCCAAAATAAAACAGTCACATTTAAAATGTAATCAGATCAAGCCATTTAAACAGAAATACTTACAAACAACAATACCAATAAAGTGAAAAAGTGAATATCAGATTTGATAAATCTTTCTCAAACAGCTTTGCTCAAACGGCTTAGGTCTCTGACATATCTGAGAGCTAGACATTGATCCATCTTGGCCTGGGTTTTGCTGGGTTAAATCCTCAAATGAGTCAATCCCTGTTTGCTGTGCTTTAAGTTACTGAGCTGAGCAGGGCTGTCATGGGTAGGTGCACAGGCTGTATACTGTGCAAGAAAGTTGCGTATTGGGAGATGTAATTCATATCCTGTGCCTCCTCTTTTGGTTTGAACTTCAAATACCATATATTTCAGCTTCAGCTGAGAATCTCACAGTTCATACCAATGACAAATTATTGAACACCTTTGTTTCCAATGTAGCGAATGGCCAGATAAATAAACCCAAAGTTTTAAATGAAGCAGGACCAACATGTTGCTCATTTGTATAATCCGACATGGTTACATTATTGATAAAAAGATAGGACTTACTTTATGCTATATAATCCTGATAGGAGAAACCCTGGTGGCGCAGTGGTGAAGAGCTATGGCTGCTAATCGAAAGATTGGCAGTTCAAATCCACCAGGCGCTCCTTGGAAACACTATGGGGCAGTTCTACTCTATCCTGTATGGTTGCTATGAGTCAAAATCGACTCAACAGCAATGGGTTTGGTTTGGACTTTGGTTAATCCTGATGGCCTAGAACAAAGGAGCCCTGGTGGTGCAGCGGTTAAGCACTGAGCTGTTAACCTAAAGGTCAGCGGTTCCAACTCACTAGCCGCTCAGCAGGAAAAAGATGTGGCAGTCTGCTTCCATAAAGAGCACAGCCTTGGAAACTCTATGGGGTCACTATGAGTTGGAATGGACTCAACGGCAATGGGTTTGGTTTTAAATGAGTTTCAGTCTAGAATTAACAAAGTAATACTGTTTCATACCAAAAACAACCCAAGTGAGTTCAAGCCACCAACCCTGTGGTTAGCAGACGGGTGCTTCACCACTGCACCACTGGGCTCCTTAATTTTGTACCAGGGAGAGTATATTAGCAAAATACATTTCTGAAAAGGAATTTTATGATTATCACCGAGCGTTCAGGAGGGTGTGGGAAAATAGTGTAGGAACATAGTAGAATCTCAAGAAATGTTTGTTTCATGACTGAATAACAAGGTGACTTAATGATCACATACTGCGTTTGTATGAGGAGGAACTTAAAATTGAGTGTGATCACCCTGTGGTCTGTGTTAAGAGCTGTTTTATACCGGGAAAACCAAACCGCTGCACAAGTGCCTCTTGAAACTGTTGGCCGATGAGCGGCTGCCTCACCTTCTTTGAGTCATTCTGCAGAGTCGGTACCACTAAAAGAGAAACAGAGAGAGGCAACTGAACCATCACGTACTCTTTCTTATAAAGAAGCCAAGAAAATAAAAAATAAGAAGTTAGGAGTCACTGAAACAGTTTAGATTCCTACGACATTCAAGTTAACAGAAAACCGTACAATGAAACTCACTCTGTGACATTTCTCGTAGGTCTGAAGCTGATAATTTCCCATCAAGCACTAGGCCTGATTTCTCCTTTAAGCCTGATGACCCTCCTTTGAGGATAACCAAAATTCACACCAAACTTGTTGCAATCAAGTCGATTCCTACTCAAGGCGAACCCATGTGTTACAGAAGGAAACTGTTCTATAGGGTTTTCGTGACTGTCACCTTTATCGAAGCGGATTTCCAAGCCTTTCTTCCATGTCGCCACTGGGTGGGTTTGAGCCCCCAACCTTGACATTAGTAGTCAAAGGCAGACTGTTAGAGGTAGCAAATTCATGGCTCAAAGGATCAATACAACTAACAATTGTTTGTTTGGATCGTGTCTTTTTTTTTTTTAACCAAATTTTTTGCTACCATTAAAATATAGAAGATCTGCATCACTGGGCCCTTATTCATAAGTGCCCCAAATTTAATAAATCAAGTGAACTAAGTGATGGCTGGCCCTTCAGATGGGACAGGAATGCTCGAGTTTGCCACAGTCCCCACCACTCCCTATTACACTACAGCTGCCTTTTTTCACTCAGCTTGTTCCCTGACAGACTCTTGTGGGCATTTGAGGTTACCAACTCTATTTTAAGCCTTAGCCTTCATTTCTCCTTGTGGCTGGCCAGGCTAGTAACAGGTTTGGAATTTTCTAACCAAGAAAGTTTCATCGACACATATGGTGTAAGACAGGTGTTAATGAGCTGAGAAAACCAAAAATCAAACCCATTGGTGTTGAGTTGATCACGACTCATAGTGACCTTACGGGACAGAGTAGAACTCCTCCGTAGAGTTTCCAAGACTGTAATCTTTAAGGAAGCAGGCTGCCACATCTTTCTCCCATAAAGTGGCTGGTGGATTTGAATCCCCAACCTCTTGGTTAGCAGCTGAGTGCTTAACCACTGTGCCACTAGGACTCCATGTAATTGGTCCCCGTCTTTAGCCGTAGACGTGTACAATGGTAACTTACTACTCCCAGCATCACCTTAAACACAGCAGCCAAGAAACTTCAGGATTTGGCTTTGCTTCCTCAATAATCCACTTGACCAGTTTTACCAACTGCATTTTCCAAGGAGCTGTGTAGTCTCATAGTACTTTATGTCCCAAATATGGGGTCTTTCCAGCCAACCATATCCGGTAACTACTTGCAAAGGTGACACTTTTGGAAACCCTGGTGGCGTAGTGGTTAAGTGCTACGGCTGTTAACCAAAATTTCAGCAGTTTGAATCCACCAGGCGCTCCTTGGAAACTATATCGGGTACTTCTACTCTGTTCTGTAGGGTCACTGTGAGTCGGAATCAACTCGATGGCAATGGTTTTTTTTGTGGGGGGGGGATGGGTAGTGTAAGTTATAACTGACTCGTGCATGAGTTTTGCAGCTGAGGAAACATGTTGGTGGTGGCGTAGAATTTCTCAGCTTGGGGTACACGAGGAATCTACAGGGGCTGTTTAGAAGTGGGTTTGGAAACCTATGTTGTCAATCTGTCCTGTGGTTCAGCACTCAACACAGGCTTAGGCTTTAAGCATGTGGGCCCGATGCTATGACTCACTGCACCTGCAAAATGCCCTTTGCCTTACAATTGAACCTAAGTAAATCGAACAGGGAATAGTCTCCACTCCTCTCCTGAGTTCTAGCCCATTCCAGGCAGACCTCGGTCTGAGTCCCAGATGCTATGCTGGGGGATCGACAAGTTGGTGCAAACCTGGGCCATGATACAGTTTATCATCTCTATTTGGAACCCTTTAAATCTTCTGAATCCACTTAGAAACTAAACTCCATGAGGGTGGAGCACTTTCCTGCTTTATTCCTCTCTGTATCCCCAGTGCCCAGTACACCACCTGGCATATAGTAGGGCAGTGATTCTCAACTGGGTGGAGGTGGGAGGAGGTTGTACCACCCAGGGAACATTTGGAAATGTCTGAAGATGTTTTGAGCTGTTGTAACTGCTGCTGGTATCTAGTGGGTAGAGGCCAGGGATGCTGCTGAGCACCCTACATTGCACAGGACAGCCCCCACAAGGAAGAATTATCTGGCCCCAAATGTCAATAGTGCCGAGGCCGAGAAACTCTATAGAAGGGAAATGAATGAACAAATGAAGCTGGAATCTGCTCAAGGACAGTTTCATCACTGGTCACTTCCTCCTGGTCTGCACTGCTCACAGTTGAGTCAGCATCGAGTTCCTCCCCTGAGCTCTTACTCAGAGCCCCTGTGACATCCCACGCAGGAACTTCTACGGCACACTGAGACTGGTCCAGCACTCCACTCACATGCCTTCTGTCTGATTAAGAATTAACAGTGGAATGAGAAGATGGTGCAAGAGGCAGAACAAAGAGGCCTACACAATCCCGACAAAAGCACAGATTAATTTAGTGTTGCCCTCTTTTTTATTTTGCCAAGTAAGATATCAAAATAAACCAAGAAAATAGATTAAAAACCTACTCTTTATTCTGAGATTATAAAGGGATAAAACCAAAAAAAAACCCACTGCCCTCCAGTCAATTCTGACTCATATCGACCCTATAGGACAGGGTAGAACTGCCCCATAGAGTTCCCAAGGCTGCAAATTTTAAGGAAGCAAATTGCCACTTCTTTCTCCTGCAGGGCAGCTAGCTGGTGGGTTCGAACAGCCAGCCTTTGGGTTAGCAGCTGAGCGCTTAACTGTTGTGCCACTTGGACTCCTTTATAAAGGGATAACCCAGTCCCAGTGGGATAGTCACAGTCAATTACATTACATTTACCAGAACCTTCTACTTGATGAAAAACACAATATTTTCTTTGTGTTTTTCTAATTTTCACATTGAACTAATAGGGGAAATAAGCTCCCTAACAGCCGTACAGACTGATATTTCTGTATCTGCAGATCTGGACGAGCACTGCACCAACAGTTATCTCCCAAATGTTGGGAGGTCAGAGACACGTCTTTCTTTCCTTAGGGTCACCTACTCCCAGAAAGGCTTTAGTATCCAAATTAAGACAAGAGAAGTAAAGTATTCTCAACAATTGCTTCCCAATGGGCTACACTCATTAATGAAAGTCCACTCTTTCCTGTGTGAAAATATCACGTTCATCATTTGCCCTCAACGGTTTTCAAGATTAAGCATTTTTATCGTACAAATGAAGAGGAAATATGGTGAAAAAAGGTACTAAAGTATGTAAAAGGACATGTGCCTGGAAGCTTGGCTATTTCCTCTAAAGAATAGGAAGCGATCCTCAATTTACGTCAACGTAACAAATATTTATAGCGTGTTGACAGTGACCTCTAGATAAGATGAGCATTCCAGTTATCTGCTTTTGGCGTCCCCTGCATTTGCCTCTGCATTGCTAGACGCTATGTTAAGTAGTTGTTTGTGGGACTATTCAACATTGTTTCTCTCACTTACAGTCTAGTAGGATTACATCTGCTTTATTTACCATGCAATCCCCAGAACCTACCACAATTGTGAGCAAATGTGATGACTCACATTAAGTGGTGCTAAGCACACAGCAGAGCCCTGGTGGCGCAGTGGCTAAGAGCTCCACTGCTGACCAAAATGTCAGCAGCTCGAATCCACCACTCACTCCTTGGAAACTCTATGGGGCAGTTCTACTCAGTCCTGTAGGGTCACTTAGTCATCTAGTGCTGCTATAACAGAAATAGCACAAGCGAATGGCTTTAACAAAGAGAAATTTATTTCTTCACAGTAAAGTAAGTAGGCTAAAATCCAAATACAGGGCATCAGCTCCCGTGGAAGGCTTTCTGTGTCTGTCGGCCTTCTAATCAATCTTTCCCCAGACTAGGAGCTTCTGTGCACAGGGACACTGGGTCCAAAGAGTGGACTGTGCTCCCAGCACTGCTTTTTTGGTGGTATGAGGTCCCGCTTCTCTGCTCACTTTCCTTTTGTTTTTATCTCTTGAGAGAGAAAAGATGGTGCAGGCCACACCCCAAGAAACTCCCTTTATGTTGGATCAGGGATGTGACCTGGCTGTTACAATCCCACCCTAATCCTCTTTAACATAAAATTACAATCACAAAATGGAGGACAACCACACAATACTGGGAATTATGGCCTAACCAAGTTGACACGTATTTTTGGAGGACACAATTCAATCTATGACAGTCACTATGAGTTGGAATCGACTTGACAGCAATAGGTTTGGTTTTGGTTTTTTGGGTAAGCACACAGTGGGGTCTGAGTAGTACAAGTGGTCGATGCATTTGGCTGCTAACTGAAAGGGCGTCACCTTGGAAGAAAAGCCTGACAATCTACTTCTAAAAAATCAGTCACTGAAAACCCTGTGGAGCACAGATCTGCTCTGGCACACTTGGGGTCACCATGAGTTGAAGTCAGGTAGAAGACAACAAGGTTAAGCACGTACCTATTGATGTAGAGTTGATCGGGACTCAGAAGACCCTACAGACAGAGTAGGACTGCCCCATAAGGCTTCCAAGACTGCAATCTTTATGGAAGCAGACTGCCACATCTTTCTCCTGAGGAGCCTCTGGTGGGTTCGAACCATCCACCTTTTCTATTAGCAGCTGGGCACTTAACCACCAAGACACCAGGGCTCTTTTAAGCACATAGTAAGCATAAAAAATAATTAACGTTATTTAATTATCAGCGATAGCTCCCCATTGCCTATGTGATAAAACAAACAAACAAAAACTCCTCAGCTTGGCCTTCGGGGCTTATTTACTCATTAATTCAAGCAACATTTATTACACACCTACTATGTGCCAGGAAATAGCCCTCATGGCGCAGTGGTTAAGAGCTCAGCTGCTAACCAAAAGGTTGGCAGTTCGAGTTCACCAGCTGCTCCTTGGAAACCCTATGGGACAGTTCTACTTTGTCCTATAGGGTCACTATGGGTTGGAACCCCCACTAGGTACAATGCTACCTGGCACACAAACCAAAACCAAACCCATGGTCATCAAGTCAATTCCAACTACTAGCAACCCAATAGGACAGAGGAGAACTGCCCCGTAGGGTTTCCAAGGAGCAGCTGGTGGATTTGAACTGCCGACCTTTTGGTTAGCAGTCAAGCTCTTAACCACCGCACCACCGGGGGGATGCAGGAGTGAAACAAAAAGCGATATCCCTGCATCCCATGAGGATGCTCTCATCCCTGCTGCCATGAGTGCCCAGGTGATACAGGTAATCTGCTTCGTAGGTGATGCTGAGGGTGAAATGAGTCTCGCATGTGAAGTGATTAGAGAAGTACTGGTATCTAGAAAGCACAAAAATCCATTTACATGCCATGGGCCAGGGACTGTGCTTGGATGTGGGGATGTAGGGGTGACTTACTGTGCCCAGATTCCTGACACTCATGGGGCTTTTCTAGTCAGTCCTTTCTGTACTGTCTCAAATTCCTTTCCCACCTTCCTCTTCCTGGTTAAAGCTCTCTTTTTCCTTTTCCACCAAACTCCCCCTGCCTCTTTCCATTGTAGAAGATGTGCCTAGAGGTTAGTGGCTTCCAACAGACAGGAAGGCCCTCAAGGTCAGTGACAGAGGTTTGTTTCTGTATCTTACCAAACGCTGCTCCCCTTCCCTACCCCTCAAGCCCACTCCCCACAACACTGCCTTTCACAGAGGGAATGGTCTGTTAATACGTGTGGAATGAATGGATATGTTTTGTAATGCCCCTCTTGTGTTTAAAACTCCCAATGGTTTCCCACACTTAGGATAAAGCTTAATTCCTGACCCTGGCCTGCACGGCCCTGTGTTCTCTGTCCCCTGCCCACTGCTCCAGCATCATGTAACCCCATTCCCTCCCTCATGCCCAGCACTGTGGCCACGCTCACTTTCCTGTTTCGTCCTCCCAGTCTTTGCACATCCTCTCCATTGCCTCTGCTCTTTCCCTTTTCTTTGCATTGCCTAGCTTCTCCGCATCAGTCCCAGTGTCACTTCCTCTGAGAAGCCCTCTTGACCACTTTGCTGAACCAACGCCTTCCTAGCCATTCTCTTTCAGGTGACAGGTTGAATTTCTTTCATAGCACTTTTCCCATAAAACCCAATGCCATCAAGTCAATTCCAACTCATAGCAACCCTATAGGACAGAGTAGAACTGCCCCATAGCATTTCCCAGAGTGGCTGGTGGATTCAAACTTCTGACCTTTTGGTAAACAGCCCAACACTTAACCACTGAGCCAAAATTATTTGTTGTATATATTTCATTTCTTCTTTGTGTTAAAACAGTGATTTCGACTGGGGGTGATTTTGCCGCCCCCCTCCCCCCAGAGGACATCTGGCAATGTCTAGAGATACTTTTGGTTGTCACAACAGGTGGCATCTACTAGGTAGAGGCCAGGGATGCCACTAAACATCCTACAGTGCACAGGACAGACCCCATCACAGAGAATTTTCTGGTCCTAAATGTCAACAGTGCCGATGAAGAGAACTCCTGGGGCTAAAATGTGCTCAGTGAGGACAGAGACCACTTCTGTCTTCTTGTCTATACCTCAAGGGTGTCAGAATTGTCTTTTAACAATGTTTGTGTCATCAATATGTAACGTTCTATATTAGACGTATGGGGGAAGCGACGTGAGGATCTCTATCTCATTATCTTGGAATAGATGGAATCTGAATTCAAGGCCAAGCCATTAAACATTCTCTAGTAAAATGATGATATTAACTCACCAGGGATCATGCTGCTGGGACAGGCTGGGAGGGTGAGATCTGGGGTGGTCTGCTTCTCTCACCTCTCTTCCTGAAGACGCTGAGAACTGCTCATTACCCCTGTGTTCAGGGGGCTCCCGGTAGGGTCTGCACCCCTCTGTGTCATGATAGAAGGCATTTTTTCAGAGGTTTAGCCAGGAGGGGGAGAATTTAAAAAAAAGAAACAGAAAAAAGCCCTGATTTAAAGATAAATAACCCTGCTCTGCCTCTGACGTTAAAGGACATCCTTGTCTCAGCTCGGTGATGTAAATCACCAAAATGGGTGAATCCTTTAAAGGTAACATGGAATTTAAAAATGGAAAATATGAGGCAAAAATCATCCGTTGATTATCTAGGTGTGCTTAATAGTGTGCTACCTGGTGAAGAATCGTTGGCTCACCCCGAGGAATGGCTCGTTTCCCGATTCAATCACTCAGCAGAGCACTGCGCCCGCCCCCCTTGTGACTTCTTTTGTCACTGTCTAGAGCGAGTCTATCACAGCAATCGCTGCCATTAAAGTATCCACTGAGCAGTCTCGAAAGACAAGGCAGGTTCACCACGAGCTGGCGCGGTTAGCAACAAATCAGCCTATAATTGGTGAGAAGGACTCATTTGAAAGGGATTAGTAGCTGATTTTTTTTTTATTAGCTGAATGTTGATTGATTAGTGACGCTAAAGCAATTAAAGTGCACAGAGTCTTAGCCTTTCTCCACCGACCCTCAGCACAGGCATCCTTTGACCCCGTGACTCATCTTCAGTGGAGGTGTGAGCATTCCCCTGTGACAGGGAAACTGTCACCTTCTTGTGGTTTCCAAAATTTTATGGGAGGCTTTGGAATCAAGAAATGAAAACCAAACACAATGAATAAGTGAAAAAAAAGACCACCTACAACTTTACATGCCCGTATCAGACAGGATGGGCTAGGTTTTGCTGCTATAATAAACAATTCACAAATGGCAGTGACTTGGCACATCACGAGTTTATTTTTTATGCGTGCTACAAATAAAACAAGAAGCCTGGTGATGAAGTGGTTAAACACTCAGCTGCTAACCAAAGGTCAGCAATTTGAACCCACCAGCTGCTTCGGGAGAGAAAGATGTGACAGTGTCCTTCCGTTAAGGATTTACAGCATTGGAAACTCTATGGGGACGTCCTACTCTGAATCTAATCCATGGCAGCGTGTTTACATATCAAACATGAGCTGGGGGTGGGGACTCTGCTCATCATTGTCACTCTGGGGTTCAGGCCAATGGAGACATTCAAATAAAGTCATATGGCCACATCTAATGTCTATGGGCACAGGGAAATTGTCTTCTATCATGCACCTGGCCTTCTTATGTGGCCCCAAGATGGCAGCTAAAAGATCCTGGAATTATAAGCTTCCTCATTCACAGGAACAGGAGAGAGAAAGTGTCTTTTTCTTGTCTTTCCCAGCAAATGTGTGGACAATCACTGTAACTAGACTACCTTAGGTCATGTGTCTCAGTTTTCAGAGGCATGAAATGTGCTGAACGGCTCAGCCTAGGTCCGCTGCTAGCCCTGGAAGTAGGTCAGTGTTCCCAGGATCATGGGGCTCTCCGATATGGAAATCAGGGGTGAATAGGAGGATGCTGGATGTTGGGACACAACCAACAAATGGTCACTCCAGGCAGAAAACAAGAAACATGAATCTGATGCCAGTGAACCTGAAGCATTTTGTAACTATTTTTTAACATCCCTGTGTCACCTTGAAAGTGATAGCCTTGTCATTGTCTCACCACAGGCTACCATTGCCATTAAATCAGTTTACCTAAAATACAGAATTGAGTGCATCTTTCCTCATGCTGCCTTCCCTGACACAGGGTTTTGGGTTTGTACTACATTCTGTAGCCCTCCTTCCCTCGTTTTATTCTGCATACCACAAAGATCATGAGGAAGCTTAATTCAGGATGCACCTCCTATGTTTTCAACTCTACACTGAGATCCTATTTTGTTTCACATTGTTAAAAATGTCTTCCCCAATTTATCTTTCAATTTATTTCTCTGGGTGTTCTTCCAATTTAAAAATATGTTGGTATTATTTTTAGAACCTAGTCATTAGTTCTTAGGAGACTGTTTTCAAACAGGTTCATTCTTTTCTCTCATTTGTTCAATATTCGGTTCCATATTTAACATGCTTTTCTCCTCCGGTTTCCTTTACACAAGTCTAAACATTGGGAGAAAACAAGAAAACGGACTAGTTCTCTGTACTTGTGGAATCGTGGCCTGGTGTGTCCTACTTCTGTTCTGACGTCTGGCTCATAAGTTAGAGGTCACAAACCATGAATGGGATATACACATACGGTTTGTTCAGCCCACGCAGCATTTAAAATAAATGAGTTCGTTGCCTTTCTTGTTTTTAAAATGGGAGCCTTCATTTAAAACTCAGGATAGCGCCCTTCAAAATATGAATTTAGGTCCTCTTTAAGAGCTTGACTTGGAAACATTGAGACCACTATTCCATGATCGGTGTTTGAGTTTCCCCCAATATGACTGGTGACTCAAGACTCCAAATCAGCAGCGTTCTGAGACTCTGGCACCAATGGAAGGGGATTAGCTACAGGTTCTTATTGAAGAAGGGGGTAGCACCAGTGGGTGGGAACAGACTCTTGTCATTGAATGTCCAGAGGCATTGCCCGTGACATTGACCCCCTTTTGGTCTTGAGCTGTTGTTGCCGTGTGCCATCCAGTCTATTCTGACTCATAGTGACCCTATAGGATAAAGTAGAACTGCCCCATAGGGTTTCCTATGCTGTAGCAGCAGTTAAGAGTTTGGCTGCTAACCAAAAGGCCAGCAGTTCAAATCTACCAGCCACTCTCTGGAAACCCTATAGGGCAGTTCTACTCTGTCATATACAGTTGCTATGAGTTGGAATCGACTCAACGGCAACAAGATTTTTGATAATCTTTAAGGGAGCAGATTGCCAGGTCCTTTCTCCCATGAAGTGGCTGGTAGGTTTAAACAACCAACCTTTTGTTTAGCAGCCCAGCACTTAACCACTGCACCAGGGCTCCTCGGTCATGAGGTAGTGTCATAGAAAGGTTAGGGCTCTGGGCTCTGCCTGGAGGTGAAACCAGATTCGCCGTTTGGTAGGGATGTCATCATGGGCAAGTCTCTTACCTCCTCCAGGTCTCTGTCCTTGTTTGTAAAATGGAGATGATATTAGAATCTACTCCATAAGGTTGTTATGGGGATTAGATAAATCCATGTGTCCACAATGCATTTTGCACAGTGCTCCTCAAGATGGGAAAGCATCATGAAAGTTGGTCATTGCTCCCTCTGTCATCATCATTCCTATCATTTAATACTATTAGTGTTGGTCCATTTTAATTTTCCATACTAGCAGTTTCCTTTCCCTGATCTTGTTTTCTTCATCAGTTCCATTTGATTTTATTCAGCACATTTCACAGCATCCTTGTAAACAAGGTGATGGTCAGTGTTTGTATTTCACAGATGGCCAATGAAAGCCACAGAGGGGCCGAGGGCTGTTCCCAGCGCATCTGTGAGCCAACATCTGGAATTCCTGAAATGCCATCTTGATATTTCTGCTCTTGGTAATAAGGCTGGAAGCCATTAGCCACTTATGGCTCTTGGTGGCCCCATGAGGAGGTCATTGCTCTCAAAATCCTTGCCACATCCCAATTAGATGAGTTGTCATTTGCCTCCTAAGGTTGCCACTTACTGTCACTATTCACAGCAGTTTTGAGAAAGCCCAAGACTAGGGAATAGCCTCTTTGTACACTGTGGCACTGTGGTTCTGGATGAAGACTCTTAAAATTAAAAAATGAAATAGGCTGTGCATCTCTGTTTCTACTTGGAGTGAAATTTCTACAGCCTTGTAGTTATGCTCATGGGATCAAAACCCAGGTACACTACTTACTAGCTATGTGATCTCAGGCAAGTAATTTAAGTCCTCTAAGCCTTAATTTCCTCATCTGTACATGGGGGATAATATCAATTTCTACCTTGTGGGGTTAGTGTGAGGATTAAATGAAATGACGCTTGTAAAAGCACTTAGGGTCTGACCGAGGAAGCTCGCACCAATATTTGCTATTGGGACCACACGAATGATGGAGCCAACCATTGGTGTTTCCTCTCTCTTTCTTTTGCTGGCGCTCCCGCCCGCTGTCTCTCTTCCCCTTATGCTGTGGAATAGTATTAGGATCAAATAAGAAAAATAGAACAGTTTTAAGACAGTGATTGAGGCAGCTGGGACTTTTCTGGGAGGAGGGTGGCAATATTAAACAGCAGCAGCATCACCTGAGAAGTTGTTAGAGATGCAAATTCTCAGGCCCCACCCCAGACCTACTGAATCAGAAACTTTTGGGGTTAAGCCCAGCAATCTGTGGTTTAACAAGCCCTCCACGTGACTCTGATGTACGTTAGTTTGCAAACCACGTTTTCAGCACTGGTTTCAGTGAAAATTGTAACTCTGCTGACACTCAATTTGACTGTTTTTTTGCCTCCTCCCTCCCTCTTTCCCTTCCTCCCCCCATTCCTTCCTTCCTTCCTTCCTTCCTTCCTCTCTTCTTCCCTCCCTCCCTCTCTCTTTTTTTCCCCCTTACTTTATAATGCCAGATAAGCCTGATTAGAACCAAATTTTTCCCTCTCATAATGGAGGAAAAAGCACCTCTTCCAATAATTCCTCCTTACAGTCAATATGCACCTGTATTTTCCATTTTCTAAGAGTCCAGTCAGTTGTGATACACAGCTGGCCTTTAGCAACCTCAGCGGGCCCTCACTGGGAGCCAGGTAACATCTTGCGGGTGGTTGGGGAGAGGGCCTGCCCTAATCTTCTATAGCAGTTTCATCTGACTGCATCTCTACAACTAAACTGGGTGCTGGGTGGCAAGAGCAGAAGCTGCATTTGTATCTTAGGTAACTATCATGTATTCAGATACCTGGCAAAAGTGTGGATTTCTTTCGACAAGTTCCATGCAAGTAATAGTGAGAAACACAGTTTTATTGAGACTGTTTGAAGGGGTCTTGGGACCCAAGTGTGTTTATTAACTGTTTCTCTTCAGCCTTCTTCCAAAAAGAATTTGAGATGACTTTCAAAAAAGTAACTTCATGAAAGTCAGGGAGGTTGGAGAATGAAGGGCTCAGAATGAAAGAGGCAGCTCAGTTATACCAGGGAACCTAAGCTAAGAACAGCTACTGTCACGGAGCACAAAATGAAACTCGGAGGTTCCTGGCTGCAAAGGCGAAAAGAGAAACCTGATGAATCACAGGGCCCTCATTCTCTAATAGGAGAGCAGACACATTCATCAGGAAAGACAAACTACTTCCTAGCACTAGACTCTAAGAAATTTATCATGGGGGACCTTACGTAAGGTACATGAGTATGTATATTTAACACATATCTCCAGCGTTAGCCATGGGATTTATCTGTCTTTTAGGAAAGTAAATTCCAGAGCTCAGCAGGTTGACAGTGTCTCTTCAAATTTACAGTGTCAATGTGCAGTAAAGTAGCTGCTTCCCATACGACGTTTTACTGGGCCGTCTATCAATATTTGATCAAATTGGGCCAAAGTTTCAAACTGCCCTTAAATTATACACAGAGAAAATGCTAGTACATGCAGAATGCCCCACTGGGCTTCAGAATTGAGTCCTTGTGAGCTGGAGGCATCTTTTAAAAATACATCTGCACCATTTTCCCCAGTCCTAATCCTTTCTTGGAATGCTTAGAGTGTAAATCTGCCTGCAAAAGCCAGTGTTGCCCATAAAAACGCCAAGCACATTGGTTCATTTTGTATCCAGGCACTCAGGTTTTTGATGCATAATTATGTACACGTCTAATTGTACACACATCCGGCATGAGTAGCGTTGCTCACAGAATATATATGTTTGAATAAAATGAGTTTCTTTGTGTGAGCCTAAAAGATCAATTGAGATGATAAAATGTCATCTTTGCTCTCCTTACGTCTTTGATGTGTGTATGGAATAATTACATGAATAGGTCCAATGATTTTATTACCATGGAGATGCATTTTCTGTTATTGCTTCTCTTCTTGTCTAAACTCTGTTGGAAAATGCACCTCTACATCCCTCTAACCCACCCCCAGCCACCTCCAAGTCTGTACTGAAGTGAATTCTTACCACCTGGGAATGGTTTGCCCCAGCTTTAAATATTCTCCTCCATATTCTTCAAGTTCCAGGAAGGAAACCTTGCTGTAATTATAAAACAGTTGCACCGATTGATGTGACGATGTGTGGGTATATTAACTTCACCTCTCGATATAAGATCCTTTGAATGTCTTACGTGGGACACGTAGGGATGGCGTTCACAACCTTTCAAGGTTGGCTTCTAGCCTTACAGTCAAAGTTATAATCCATAGAGCCTCTAACCCAATAGTAAGAAATTGCACTTGGAAAGCAGAATATTATCTACATGTTCTTCCCCTCAGTTATTAAGTATTAAGACTTAGATATAAACTGCAGGGGTTCAGAGGTATTTCTCCCTTTAGTTTCTTGAATATCAACTGAATGCTTTTTGTAATCTACATTCGTAGCCTCTAAACAGTGGTAATTATATTCAGAAAACTAGAAGCTTTAAGCGTTGGGAGACATGACAGTGGAGTTGACACTTAAACCCATCCTAGTTCAAGTTTTAGTTGCAGTCTTGTAGCTTGAATGTTGTTTGTTTTTTTTTTTCCCCCAACTAGTCATCAAGTTATCATGATTCAAATGTCATTTTTGTCCTTTATCGTTAAAAACAAAACCAAACCCAAAAGGCAATTGAGCGATTAAGGAGAGTACTTAGCCATCACCAAACCTGTGGGAAACAGGAAGATCAAGGAAATTCCTTCTTCCAGGGGTTTGCAAGGATTTGGGAAATTTTCTGCTGTTTACGAAGAGTCAAATTGTCCACTAAAAAATAGCATGTTGGTGAGCAATCTGTGAAAATTCAACATGGGGAATCTGGCTGGAGCATTTTCCTGTGTGCCCCCTGTTTGCACTGTTAGTGTTAAATGTCTGTCAGCTTCTCCATTGTAGTCACTGTTTTTCTGGGATTTATTACTCAGCTCTAAAAACTGGCTCCAGGCTACAAATTGCCATAAAGGGGAGGCCATTTGTTTTTTGTTTTTTTTTTCCTGAAGTGGTGTGGGTGGAAAGGAGAGAGAGAGAAAATTCATTCCACTCTTTATTTTTTTAGTTTAAAAAAATATATATACATATGGCTGTACTTATAAACAGAGCATACCATTTGATAGTTTACCAAAATAAATACATACATAAGTAATTATCTTATCTTAAACTTCTTGGATGATGTAGAGGGATAATGGTTAGTGAGTCAGGCCAAAACTTTGTGTTTTTTGGAGAAAGCCAAATTGAGTGCTGGGCCTTTAATCTGACTTGTCCTGATTTGTGTTGTAAGGGCCATTTCCTTCATTGGGTAAATCTTCCTTTTGTGCCTCAGCACCAGGTGCAAATGAGAACAAGATAAATAAAACTTGGGAGTTAGTCCCTGACCTCAAAAAGCTCAGGAGCTAGGGGAGAGAAGGACATGAACCCAGCAGTCACCTGAGCATCGGGTGCCTGCTTGCCTCTGTAGATACATTTTAAACATGCCACCCTGGAACATGTATACATATGCATTTATAAATCATATACTTGGGCCACTGTGCTAACAAAAAATCATGCTTCATTAAAATGTGTACAATATGAAAACTTAAAAAGAATGAGATATTCATAACATATACACATTATTATATATCGTTATGTAAAAAATATACATATTATTGTATTTATACATAATGTACTGTGTCATAGAGTTCCTAGGTGACACAGACAGGTAAGATCTCAGATGCTAACTGAAAGGCTGGAGGTTCAAGTCCACCCAGAGGCATCTCAGAAGAAAGGCTTGGTGATCGACTTTAGAAAAACTAGCCAGTGAAAACCTTGTGGAACACAGGTCTACTGAGACTCACCTGGGGCTGCCGTGAGACAGAATTGACTTGATAGCAACTGGTATTGGTACTGTATCATACCTGTGTGTGTATACATAATTAGGTAATAACTATACAGGTGTATGTGTGCATATATACGTATATGTGTATATACATATGTGTGTATATATGTAAATAAGTATTATTTCATCCAAACTTACTCATAGTATTAAAAAAAAAAAAACCCTTTTTTTTTTTTTCGTAGTGCAAGTGAAGTGATTGAATATGGTTCATAATTTTTGAAGATTTCAGTTTATCACTTCATGAGACATTGATTCAAATGTCTGGTTGTAAAATATTTTTTTAGTTACTAGTTTAAACAGCTGCCCTATATACTATATATGCCCTATATCCCTACAAAGATGCAGGGATTCAAAAGAATACCATTAATTCTAGAGAGTAAAATTCATAAATCTACCTACATAGGCACACCTGAGCTGCACCCCCTGGTGATAGGCTGAAATCTAGGGAAAGCAGTAAAGGGGCACACCAAAGCTCCACCTCCATGAACTTCCTCTCCCCTTCCTGATATCTGCACCCTACGTGACAATGACACCTTCACATCTAGAACAAACCAGAGCACCAGTGCGAACTATATTTTCTTATTTTAAGGTGAAATTCCTATTTTTACATAAAAATCAATGTATAAATTCAAGTTTTTGAATGTTTTTTCTGTATCGGAATGAATCATCTTTTGCAACCCTGGGGAGCACAGACAGGCCCCAAAGGAAGACTGAATAATATACAATGTGAGCTTCTGATTCTCTTCTGTTTAAGGATAACCCTAACTTTTAAGAGCACCTCAACTGTCTGTAACATTCTTTCTACTACTCCGCACAAAATTGTATAGCCTCTTCCACCAACAGACTGTCTCCCCAAAACATCTAGCAAGTAGCCCCCATTTGGACATGAGACAGACTGTGGTGTGGCATTCTTGCTTGTAGGCAACCCACATGCCCTGCCGGTGCCCTCAGTCACTTTTTTCTCTCTAAGCAGGAAATTACTTCCGGTCCTGAGTCATTGAAACCAAAGCTTCCTCCCCTCAACACATACACACACATATGCTCACAGTCACACACGCACTCACACTCACACACATTCACACAGACACACACACGAGAATTCAGAGGCAGGGACAGTGAGTACAACTGTAACTGGAGCCAGTATGAGATCAAATTTGCCAAAAGGTAAAATGTGTTTTCACTGTGTCCTCGACCCCCATCCCTCTCCGAGCGCTCCCCTGTGGGCAACTCCACCAACTCCCAGCAGCTGCAGCCCCCGCACAAATCAGAATCCCTAAGCATCTTCTCACATCCTTAAAAAAAAAAAGGGTTAAAAAGAAGACAACCCAACAAAACTTCTGTTGTCCACAAAACTATTGCCCTGAGATAATCTTTAAACTTTCAACCAAAACTATCCCCTGAAATCTTGAACCACACACAAAAAAAGCTTATTTTAATTAGTAAAGGTATGTTTACTTTGAGCATTGTTCTCTTTTAAAGAATTACCTGTGTGAGATCCAATTGACAGCGGCAATTTGAGAGGTTGGATTGGGAAGTGGGAAGCTTAGAGGGCAGTGACTTTCAGACAATGGTGGAATAAGCTAGAAAAAGATAGTGAGAGTCGTAGCACAACTTAAAGAACGCAGCCAACGTCACTGAACTGTACAGGTAGAAAATGTTGAAATGGTATATCTTTGGCTGTGCGTGTTTTCACCAAAATTAAAATAAAATAGAATTACTTTAAAAATTAAAAAAAGGGAGCTTCAAAAAAAAAAAAAAACCCAAGTTAAAAGAAAGGAAGCTTCTATTGTTATTGTTATGTCAGAAAAAAAGACATGTTTAGTGTAGCAAATTAAGAAAATTCAGACAACAAAGAAAGGAAAAAATGAACTGCCACATCCACATATAATATGCTGTGAACGCTTCGCTTTTTTTTCTCTTCTGTACGTTTCAATGTTTTTTTTTACCAAAATACTATTATACTTAAAATATGCACTATTTTGTAATATCCTTTCCTAATTAATTATGTATCCTCAAAATCTTTTCATACTTTAGAATAGTGCTCTAAGAATCTCATTTTTAATTACAAAATCACACCTCATTGAATATATGTACACCAATTCATTAAGTTAATTCTGTAATGTTGGATATTTAGGTTGTTTCCAACTTTTTTGCTATCATAAGAATATTCTAATTTATTTTTAAATGTAAGTAACTATTTAAACATGTCTCTGGTCATTTTTCTGGAATAACTTCAAGGAAAAGAAATTATTGAGCCAAAGGGTGTGTTTGCAATTTGGGATGTACCTTACATACATATTCTAAAGTGTGTGTGTGTGCGTGTGTGTGGTTGTGTGTGTATGTGTATCATATATGTGTGTGTATGTGTATATCATATGCATACAAAACAAAATGGCTTTGTTCCATACATATAGTTCTACATATACGCTGTTATAGTATATGTACCTTATCTAATCTTGTTGTTGTTGTTAGGTGCCGTCAAGTCAATTTCAACTCATAGCAACCCCATGTGACAGAGTAGAACTGCCCCATAGGGTTTTTTTGGTGGTAAACTTTACGAGAGCAGACCACCAGGTCTTTTCTCGTGCAGAGACGCTAGGTGGGTTTGAACCTCTAACCTTTCATTTAGCAGCAGACGACTTAACCTAACTGTTGTGGCACCAGAGCTCATTTATCTGATCTTAGTGGTTGAGGAAAAACAAAAATGTTTCTTGGGTGAAGTGACAGCTAAGCTGAGGACTGAAGCCTGAGTAGCAGCTGGCGGGGAGACAAAGAGACGACAGAAGAAAACAGCATTTTTCCAGGTAGATGGATTAACAAGTACACAGGGTTGGAAGGAGGTAAAAACATGTGGGTGCAAGGTGCCTGCAAATAGTTTGGTCTGGCTGGAGTATGGATAGAAAGGTAACAGGGTGGAGTTAAATGTAGAGGGGTCCTGAAGGGACTTGAAACCCACGCTATGAGGGGTGTACACTTGGCGAATAGCAAAGGGAGACCAGTGAAGACCTTATTTAAGTAGAGGAGTTGAGTGGTTAGTTTTCTAAAGAAAGGTCACACTGATTGTAAAGCAGAAAATTGATTGGAGTGGTGCAAGACTGGAGTCAGGAGAAAAGTGGAGACACTGCTGAGGTTATCCAAGTGGAAGGGATTGTGGTTCCGATTGAGGCGGTGGCAGGACCTGGGGACTCAGAAGCAGCTGCAAGAGCTCTTAAGAAGTCAGATCAATTAAATTAAAAAAAAAAAAAAATCCTTTGCCATAGAGTCAATTCTGACTCAAAGCAACCCTATAGGACAGAGTAGTACTGCCCCGAATTTTCCAAGGAGCATCTGGTGGACTCGAACTGCTGGACTATTTGGTTAGCAGCAATCGCTCTTAACCACTACACCACCAGGGTTTCCTCAGATCAATAGGGCACAGGAAATCCACAGCCTCTTCTCAGACTCAGTTTGGGAGGGCTTCTTGGGAAATGCTGATGGCAGATAACAGAAATGTGAACTTAGTCCCACATATGCAGTAAGGACTAGAAGGACTGAGACTGTCACATCCATGAAGACCCAGCTCATTGAATTTCTCACCACACCTTCCTTCACCTGGACAGCTCAAGTGGACTTGCTAGGCAGCGCTGACCGTAATGTGGATTCATTCTTAAGTAAGAATGAGCAGGGGACACCTCCCACCTGTGGCCTTCTTTAAACAGTCTCCTTCTTTCAATTACAAGAGAGCAACCTGGGCCATAGGATCTTAGAGCAGGGACCCTGGGTTTTGTTTATTGCCTATCACCTTGGCAATGTTTGATGTTTCACAGGAGCTCTTTGTTGGGGATGTATTTCTTTGCCCTGGAAATTACAACTTCTAGACAGGAGGTGAAAGATAAACTTGTTTTCTTTGCTTTGTTTTTCCTCGTGGGTTAGTCACTTTAGCTCAGTTTCATGTTTTTGTTGGGTGAGGTGGAACATTAAGGTCTCGGACCTGCTGTGGCAGATGGGACAGGTTCGCAGGGGTTACCATGGTGGCCTTTATGATTGCGAAGTGGACTAGACAAGGGAGCATCTTTTTCACACTTTGCATGTTCCAGTAAGGACTTTGAGGGGAGTGAATGCGTTCCTCCAGCCTGCATCTTATAGGGCAGGGATTATAAACTCAAATACATAAAGGGCCCAGGCAAGTAATACAAATGGATAAAAAGACAGGTATAGTAAAGGGGGAGGGGTGAGGATGAGGGCTGTGATGAACTAGGTGGTCCTTGTTGTTTCTGCCCCCAGCAGCTGTTAGAATGTGGGCCCCGTGTTGTTAAATTGCTTCTCAATTTTTTTAGTTTATTCAAAATACTTTTTAATTAGATAATTATAAAATAATATATCCTATATATTAATATTCTTGTATTAATAATATGTAATGTATTACTATATAATATAATATTATAAGACTTATACGTCAATATAATACAACCAGAATGCTCCTTAAAAACAAGGATTTGAGACCTTGGCTCGCTTACTTTGAACACGTCACCAAGGAAAAGACCAATCACTAGAAAAGGGCATCATGGTTGGTAAAGTAGGGGTTCAGCGAAAACGAGGGAAACCCTCAATGAGATGGATTGGCACAACAGCCACAACAATGGACTCAGAGATACCGGTAATGACGAAGATGGTACAGGACCAGACAACGTTTGTTCTGTTACACGTGAGGTCACTGTGAGTCGGAGCTGACTCCATGCCACCTAACGACAACAACGTAAACTAATACCTATAAAAGAAGTGCGTGAATTAACATTCACAATAATGAGATGGTACCTACGAGCCCACCACTCAGTTTAATAGAACATAAGAAGTAACATTGACGTTCCCTGTGTAACCCCCCATCCCATGTGCTCTGCCTTCTGCAGGAGCCACTCCCCCAAATTCAGTGTTTATAATTCTCTTGTTTCACTTTATACTTTCACCACATAGGTTTACATCCCCAAACAATGTATCATTTGACTGGTTCCACATGCATAAGAAGGGAAGTACAAAACTATTCATAGCGACATTATTTTTATTAGCAAAAACCTCCGTTGATAAGAAACTGTAAAAATAAATTGTAGTCTATGCTCACAATGAACTAGTATCCAGGCCCGAAAATGAAAATACCCCTGCTATGTGAATCATGGATAATTCTTGGAAAGATGTGTGATGAACAAATCAAGTTGCAGACTTGTAAGTTGATAGCATTATTTTAAAAAGCTCAAAGCTAGAGGACCTTATTACATAAGAGATTCCCAGAATTTGCATCTTTTTGTGGTATCCTCTAAGTTTTAGATGTTAGAAAATAATTTATTATATTAAACAGCTACCGTGCATGCCAAATAAAATGTGTCTTTGAATGAAGCCCTCCCTCTGAGTGGTTTGCTTCTGACCCCTGCTCTGGGGCCTTAGATCATCTCTTGTTTTTCATCTCTGTGGGGTAAGAGATAGGAACGGTTTTGCTTTGGGGTCTTTTCAGACACTTAGGTTTGGCGAGGATCAAGCTAAAGGTTAAGGAATATAATAATGTGGGGATGAGAATAACTGTGGAAGCCAGGTCATTTAAAGTGAGGAGTCTACATCAAACCCATTGCCGTCAAGTCGATTCTGACCTATAGCAACCCCATAGGATTTCCAAGTCTGTAAATCTCTGTGGAAGCAGACTGCCGCGTCTTTCGCCTGCAGAGCACTGGTGGTTTCAAACTGCCTACCTTTTGGTTGACAGTCGAACACTTTAACCACCGTATCACCAGGGCTTCTTACGGCAGTTAGCCAAAAAGCCCAGGCCAAACACATTGGAAGCCAGAGAGCCGTCCACAGCAGGGTTACACAGCACGCCAGGCTGGTGACTCCAAAGACATCAGTTAGGGATTTTGCCCAGCACTAGCACAACGTGCTCCCCTGGAGAGACTGAATTGCCACAATTATAGTAACTAACATTTATAAATCACTTACCATGTAGCCATGTATTAACATTAGTCTCCTCTTATCGGTGAGGACACAAGAGCCCAGAGAGAGTAAGTGACTTGCCCAAAGTTGCACCCCCAGTAATTATATCACCTTTCAGCTAAGATTGGAACTTAGACAGTCTGGCTCAGAGTTTTTGTTCTTAACTGCTGTGCTAAACTCCCCATCCTCCACCTTCCCTCACCCCCTTACCTTCCCTCACCCCTCTACTTTCCCCCACCCACCTCCCAATGGATGGGCTTTGGTGAAGATGCACACGTAGTAAATTCGTAGATGACACTGCTCTTAACGTTTACAGTTTCACTGGAAGTAGAACATTGATTTAAAAATTGATCAACTTGAGTCTTAACGGGGAATTCATACTTTTATCTTTCAAAGGGAAAATTCTAACTCAGTGGGCTAAGAAGCCAGATCAAACACATCAGTGGTCAGCAAGAGTCAACAGCAGAGTCCGTGACCCTACACGTGTGTCTCATTCTGGGCTCCTGGTCAACGCTTTATTCTGGTGACTCTTTACAATTGGCTCCATTAACTCCAATGTAATATAGGTGGAGATGTTTTCAAATGGGTCACACTACATGAAAAGTTTCTCTCTTGAGTCAATGGACATTATTTTTCTAAAGTAAAATGACCTTTGTTTCTTTTGGCTGTAAAAGGAACGCACATACATGGCAAAATATAAGAAAGAAGTTAAAAATCACCCATAGATGTCACCACTGCTAATATTTTGGATTATGCCCTTCTAAAAGCTTTTTTCATACATACACACATAATAGAGACAATATATTTATGTAGAGGATGACATAATACAAGAGTGTCTTATAATCTAGTTTTCACTTGATATTTATGGCGAATGTATCTTTTGCTATCAATAAATAAAGAGGCACATAAGGATTTTTAATGCTATAAATATTCCATTTTATGGCTGCTCCATATTTTCTTACCTATTTACTTAAACTTATTGCTGGACATGTAGTTTTATTTGAACTTTTTCCTATTCTAAACAACACTGAGATGAATATCTTTACGTTCGTATCGTTGCACGCTTGTCCATTTATCCCTTTGGGATAAAAAATCCCTTTGGGATAGACTCCCAGAAATGAAATTGCTATAAATGATGCCAATTTTAAGGCTTTTGATCAATATTTTCAAATTTCCCTCTTAGAAGGGATCACGTGTTGACTAACGCTTGAAGGACTTGCTTATGAAAACTCCAAACTCATTGCCATCAAATCTATTCCAACTTATAATGACCTTACAGGACACAGCAGAACTGCCCTGTAGGGTTTCCAAGGCTGTAACCTTTATGGAAGCAGATTGCCACATCTTTCTCTGGTGAAGTGGCTGGTGGGTTCAAACCACCGACCTTTCAGTTAGCCCCCGAGGGTTTAGCCACTGTGCCACCAGGGCCACAGGACTTGCTTACTGAGATTTAAATTAGCTTTGAAGGAGCTATCGCAGCCTGTCATGTCTGGGGCCTGGAGGTCCCCTCTGCTGTAAATCAAAACATTTAAGTTAACAACATTTAGCCTTGTCAGTCACCCACAAATTATAGGAGGCCTCCTCTGTCTTTGTCAAGAGCAAAAAAGGGAAAAATTGTCCCAAAATGGCATAAAAATTAGGAACCAGACAACTAGTCACCCAAAGAAGACAAGCGAGACAACAGAGAATCAGGAGAACAAACAGTCAGATCAGGAGAACAGTGCAGCCCATGAACATGAATCGTTTAGGTTTTAGGGACGGGCTGAGCATCCAAGTCCTAAATGCTTGGTGACATGGTAAGCAACAGAGAGCTAGGTGCAACGAAGGCGCTCCTGATATACTAAGAAAATTAAAGAGAGAGTAGAGTTGCGACGATCCACTGCCCAAGAGGAAACCATGCTGTTTGACAGTGGCAAGACCATAATTTTTTTAAAGTCTTTTCAATCTTGCCCTGACGTTGTGTGCAGCTTTTTCTCTGTAGAACTTTGTAATTTTCAGTTTTTACATTCTATACCACTACATGGGCATGTGGGCGGGAGAACATGTTACTCAAAGAAGTGAAGATTTTCAGTGGTACACGTGTGATCTTCATGTCTGAGAAGATGAAGAAATCACGTGCATCACGACTCATTTGGAAAATAAAAAGAATTCATAGAATGAGATTTTAACCTTTAGGAGTCTCTCCAGGAAAAGAATATAGTTATAGGTCTGATATTTATAAGCTGGTATTTCCAGCAGTTTGTGTGGGTTCCTTCTTTCTGCTGCAATCCGTTCACTCTGTGCTTCTTTCGATAAATTCCTCCAACAGGAAACAGAGCATCCTAAGCAGGCTAAAGTCCAACAATGTCAAATCCTGAACAACATGACTTTGTGTCTCTATTTAACGTTCGAGCGGATGGCTTTTTGACAGGTTTATAGCTGACGACTTCTATAGCCAGTCATGCAGGACAATTATCTTTGAGCTAATTTGATGAATCAACTTGATGTTCTCCCATGGTCCCCATAGCCTTCCTGAGCGTATGGGCTCAATTTTCTGCTGGAGGTCAATAATAAACTCTGAAATTTGGCTAATCCCATCGCATCCGCAAGACCCGTCTGGTGGAATCATCTTTGGACATAAACTCTTGATTGATGCCAGAAATGGGAAGGACCACTTGGTAATTTCATTAGGGCCATCAGTCAGGCCTGGGTAGGCTCTGAGATAGGGTTCCAGAGGCCAGCATTTGCCTTGTGAACTGTTGAGTAATGTTGTGGTGAGGGAAGCGAAGAGTTCATTCTCGAAGCATTTGGGGGTCAGGCCCCGGGGAAAAATTATTTCTCATTGTTGGATTCGATTTGATAGGGATTTGTGAGAACGGATGAGGAGGCGTAAAGATTTCCTGAGTTACTTTTCCCAATGTTCTGATTATATTTTTCCAACTCCCTGCTTCCCGGGAGGCATACTAGCATAGTAGTTTTGAACATGAGCCCAGGAGTGAGAACGCCTAGGCATAAATCCTGGCTCTGCCTCTTTGTCACCACTGCATGATGTTGGGTCAATCACAGGATCTCTCTGTAACGTGCCTTGTTCTGTGAAACGTGGATAAAACTAGTTCATGCTTCCTGGGTTTGTACTAGAATTAAATACAATGATACATATGAAGGACTGTGACAGTGCCTAGCGTATGGAAGTTTCCAGCTATTAACAATCGTTGACTATAGACTGGTGAACTTTGGTAAATTTCCATGCCTGGAAAGTTATAGAACTTGATTAATCCAAATAAATTAAGCAAATGCTATGATTTGAATGGACAGCTCGTATGATTATTTTTTTCAGACTCATTAGCAAAAAGGATATTTTGCCATCAGATAGCAAAACTGATTTCCCAAATGGAGAAAGGTCATTTTTTACAGCTGGGAGTTACTAATATGTGGGACAGGCTAAAAGCAGGCAACTTACTGCATCATAAGCTAGGTTTTCTGTTTCATTCCACACATATTTATTGAGTGCCTCCTCCTGCAAGCAAACATCAATACATAATGTGGAAAGGGGATACTAATTTGGAGACAGATACACATAAATTCCATCACATCCAATCTGTGTGATCTTGAGCGGTCACTTAACCTCTCTGAACATCTCTGTAATTGAGATAAGTATAACCTACCTTATAATTCTTGCTATGAGGGTTAAATCAGATAGTACATATAAAGGGCCTAGGTCAGTACTGACATGCGGAAGATGCTCAACAAATACTATTTTTCTTCCAGGAATTCCTTTTAATCTCCCTCTCCAGTGATTGACTAGCACAGGATGGCTCTGGCTGTCTTGTAGGCAGATATCTTGAGAACCTAACACAGGACCTAGGACATATTACATCCTCAATAAATACTTCTTCAATGGATAGAAGAAACAAATAAGTAAATGACTATCTATCCTGAGCTCAGTTCGCAGTAAGAACATGCTCTCTACATGCTAAATCAGGACATGGGAGTCAGTGAATAGAGATGGCTAAAAACACGGTCTTCAGAGTCAGATAGAACTGGGTTCAGATCCAGGTTTACAAATGCTAGCTGAGTGTCATTGGGCAGGTTATTTAATCTCTCTAAGGCTCAAGTTGAGTGTAACGTACCTATATTAGTGTGTAAGAATAGCTATCTTAGAGTGTTGTTGGCTTATAAGTGGTTGATAGGTATTAGCTTGCATTATAATTAGTGCATAATAAAGTGTCTGCTCTATAAAACCATAAACCACTCGCCATCAAGTCAGTTCTGATGCTTGGCGACCCCACGTGTGTCAGAGTAGAACTACACTCCATAGAGCTTTCAGTGGCTGTGATTTTTCGGAAGTAGATGACCAAGACTTCCTTCCAAGGTGCCTTCCGTAGACTTGAACCTCCAGCCTTTTGGTGTGCAGCTGAGTGTGTTAACTCTTTGCACTACCCCGAGAATCCTGGCTTCTGTAAGTCTACTGCTCAAAACTGCCTTGAGCAATCAAGTTGGCATTTCGTATATTCTGGATGCTTCTCCAAGCTGCCCTATGGTGGGCTGCTGGCATGGCCAGCTCTCTGCAGAGAGGCACCCTCTCTTCCCCTGCGAGACGGAGTTGGGCTGTCTGGGGCTCTGGCTGTGGCTCCTAGGATATGGGAAAACAGGAGCGGTTCAAGGAAAGAAGGGGAAAAGGCAACCCCAGCAGAGACCGTATTCTACAATGTGCTCTTAGTTTTTATTCTGTATTTGCATGAGCTCCACTTAGTGTCATAAAACGTTTTAACGAAACTAGCTATAAAAACTCAAGGGGCAGTAAAATGCAAATCAATAAACATATGATAAAAGACAGGAGCCAAGGAGTAAAGTGGAGACAGTGAGTGGCGTATGGATTGAAATATTATTTCCCTTTATAAATATAATATGATAAGATCCATTGATTTATTTATTCAACACATATTTGCTGTCCATGTTGCTGGGATATAGAGTGAGCAAGGCATACAAGGGTCCCTGCTCTCACGGAGCGTACAGTTTAATGGGGAAGACGGGAATTAAACAAACAAACAAGAGTCCGTTGGCTTCATAGCACAAAAGTAGCTATCGGTACAACCGGCAAAGTGTTGCTGAGACACATGCAGGATCGTTATTAAACTATTAAGATCAGAGAGAGCACATCCAATCATTAGCATCCTGAACTCAAGGCTTATTCATAAGTACGCGTTTTGTATACACTTATGCTGACGTGGGTAGTTGCCGTTGAGTGGATTCCGACACATGGCGACCCAGCGTGTGCGGAATAGAACTGCTCCATAAGCTTCTCAAGACTGTGATCTTTTGGAAGCAGATCACCAGGCCTGTCTTCTGAGGCACTTCTGGGTGGGTTTGAACCATTAACCTTTTGGCTAGTAGTCGAGCGCTTAACCATTTGCCCCACCCATGGACTCTTACATATACTTAGAAGAAAACTTAATGATCAACGTCTACATATATACAAGAATATTCAAATGTGTGTCAGAATTGACTCAATGGCAACTAATAGCAACAAGTTGGTCTTTCAGAAAGACATTACTCAAATAGTCCTTAAATGCCATATTCCCAGGTAAAATTTTCCCCCAAGTCAGTTAAGAATTTCACTTCAAGACCAGAGAGAAAGGTACAGTCCCATGTTTTGCTGCCCAGAGCAAAACTGACGTAAAAATGTACCTGCTTAATTTGACCCAAGTACACCCAGGGGTTCACCTGAGGGTTTGGGGGTTGCGTCTTTGCCGAAACGATTCTGCTCTCTTACCTTGCTTTTAAGAACATTAATTAAGCATCTGCCTTACACAAGATACTGTGATCTGAGTAAACAAGTCGTGTTCTGTGAATCTTCCTATCAGGCAGATTTTTAAAAAATACTTAAAAATAACGTCCATTTTTCATATTATAAAAGTAACAGATGTCTGGAAACACGCGTTCATTTCAGATGTACATTGAGTAATATGCATATGTGTATGTGTGTACATGTATATACACATATATGTATATGGGAGAAATATAGAATATACATATACATAAGTTTTAAAATGAGTAAAAATTTACTCTATATTAATAATATATATTTTGTATATCATATATAATGCAGAAAGGCTTGTTTTTACTGTATTATATATTACACATATAGCAATATTATATGTTATATAATATATAAGTAATATGTTTTATTTATATAAGTATATAATATATATTCACATATGTTATTGAATCACATAAACTTTATATTATACATACGTGTGTGTATATAGATAGACAGCTGGGCAGATCTTTTTAATGGGATCATATTACTCATACGAGTTTTAATTTTGCTTCTTTGAGTTAATGTTTCATGAATATAGTTTTAGTCATTTAACTTTTTTTTGCATTTCAACTGAACCAAAACCTGTCGCAGTCGAGTCGATTCTGACTCATAGTGATGCTATAGGACAGAGTAGAACTGCCCCATACGGCTTCCAAGGCTGTAAATCTTTATGAAAGACGACTGCCACATCTTTCTTTCATGGAGCGGCTGTGGGTTTGAACTGCCAGCCTTTCAGTTAGCAGCCGAACGCTTTAGCCGCTGCACCACCAGGGCTCCTGTGCATTTTGGCATTTACCCAGTATTCCACTTTTTGACTATAGAGTACTATAATTTATTCAGTTATAGTATTAATGTACTGTGATTCTCCTAACATTAGACCTTTAAATTGCATCTTTTTTTTTTTTTTCCTCTGATAACTCCGGTGATGAGGAACATCCTGTTGGGTAAATAAGGATTATTTCCTTGTAAGGGGTTCCCAAGTGTGCCTCTGGGATTAAGGCATCCTACTACTATGCCGGCGTCACTGTTACTGGGTTCCCCAGTGCCATGTTGTAAGACACAGGTCACTGGGAGCTCAGTAAGTAGAGGTGAAAACGTTTACGAACACGTTCACGTCTCCCATCACGAAGTCTGATTATTCTGTAGAGAAGCATTCCTTTGTAAGAAGGTGAAGCTCCCAAGTCCAACTGGTGCTCATCAACAGAAACCCTGGTCTGCTCTGCATTTCAAAGTCCCCGTAGTATTTTCTCCTGTGAATTTAAAAGACTATCATGTGAACCCAAGGCTCCAAATAAAAATAACTTTTTTTGAAACTAAATAGCCCTTAAACAAGAGAATTTTCTTTCAACATTCAAATCATCCCCTACGCAAAATATTTTCTAATTAGGTACAATTATGTCATCATCTATTTTCTTCCCAAGCGTGCAGCTATTGATCGGAGCTATTATTAGTGGCCTGTCCCTATGGGAGGAGCCCTGGTGGCGCAACGGTTAAGCTCTTGCCTGCTAATAAAAGGCTGGCAGTTTGAACCCACCGGTCGCACTTCGTGAGAAGGATCAGCAGCCTGCTTCTGTGAAGACTCCCAGCCTTGGAAACCTTATGTGGCAGTCGTGTTCTGCCTTATAGGCAGTGGAAGGTTGGCGGTTTGAACCCACCAGCTGCTCTGTGAGAGAAAAGATTACCCCATTGCCTTCAAGCCAGTTTTGACTCATAGCAACCCTACAGGACAGAGTAGAACAGCCCCATAGTGTTTCCAAGGAATCCACTCAAAGGCAACAGGTTTGGTTTTTGGTTTTTTGAATCTTTATGGAAGCAGACTGCCACCTCTTTCTCCCGTGGATCGCCTGGTGAATTCGAACCACTGACCTTTCAGTTAGTCCAGCCAGGACTTAACCACTGTGCCACCAGTGCTCCTCGGTAAAGATTACAGCATTGGAAACCTTATGGAGGCAGTTCTACTCTGTCTTACAGGGTCGCTATGAGTCAGAATTGGCAGAGGCAGGTTTGGTTTGGTTTCTATCCCTATGGGTCTTGGAGGATCTAGATTTTGGCCTGTTTAGTGGCCAAATTAGTGGCTGATTTGTCCAGTTGTGAATTCTGTGAGTAGAACTTTTTGCTTGGAAGAAATAAAATTCCCACCTGGCAGCTGTGTGCAGAGACTTGTCATGGGCGTGCCTGGGTACTGTGACAGTGCGTGTGTACTTCGACAAGACTTGCCTGGGTGCTGGCCACCCTCTCCTCCCACATAACTTGAGAGGGTACAGGCAGCCCATGTGCAGAGCTGAGAGGAGTTGATAGGGCAGAACCCACGGAACTGCTTGATATTGTTGCCAGGCATGTCCTACTACAGCTCAGTTTGCTGCAATACTTCCGTTCGCTCTGCTGACCGCTCACATGCCCCCAGCTCAGACAGCGCGTTTCATATAATGCAGGATCACATTCAGGGAAAGACTGACAGTCTGCCCGGTGCGAAAAAGGAACTGGTGAGAATCCTAAATGTGTATCTGATACTGTCGTGGTTCTTGAAGATCGTTTTGGGTCATTCCCACCAAGGAGCATTTATGCTTGAGAAGCAGAAACTGAACATCCCAGCTGATATCTACCCTCTACCAAGCTTGGGTTTCTTTCCAGGGGAAGAGTGTAGAGTCGCTCGTGTTAATCAGCACGTGGTTTTCCTATCATGCGATAATCTTTACAGGAGCAGATTGTCAGGTCTTTTCTCCCACAGAGCTGTGGGGTGTGTTTCAACCTCCAACCTTTCTGTTAACAGCTGAGCACTTAACCACTGCACCACCAGGGCAGTTCTGCTCTGTCACATGGGGTTGCTATGAGTCAGAATCAACTCGATAGCACCTAACAACAACAACGACTTATCATGCTAACTGAAAGATTGGCTGTTCAAGTCCACCCAGAGGTACCTCAGAAGAAAGGCCTGGAGACCTACTTCTGAAAAATTAGCCATTGAAAACCCTGTGGAGCACAGTTCTACTCTGACACACATGGTTGCCATGAGTTGGAATCAACGCAACGGCAACCGGTTACTGGTTTACTACCTATCAAGTGCTGTGCTAGGCATTGTAGATGCCGTATCTTATTGAATTCTCATTCTGCGGTGGGTATTTATCATCTTCATTTCACAAGAGATGAAACTAAGTCTGAAAGAAGTAAGATGATGGTTGGCTTTTTTTTTTTTTTTTTTAGGAGAAAATCTAAACTCCTTGCTCCTGTTTTTATGAGCTACCACATAATGGGATCCTGTCTCCTTCTCTGACTTTGTCTTCCTATCCATCTTTTCCTTCTCCCAGCCATGCTGACCGCTTTTAGGTAGTCTCAAAAACTAAGTTATTTCCTGCCTCGGATACTTTGCACTTGCTGTTCCTGCTGCCTGGGACTCCTCTGTTCCTTCCTGGTCTATAGGTGGTGGAATGAGCTTTCTGACCATTTTAGCCATTTCTGCTCCAGCCTGAGACTTACTCTAATACTTGATTACAAATCCTCCCCTACTGCCTAGTTTCCCTTATTCCCCCAGAGAGCTTTCCATGTTCTGAAATTAGCCTGCTCCTCTTGCTCTTTTATTTGTCTACTTGAATATTACTCACTGTAAAGTGATAGAAGGAGCAGTATCAGAACTGTCTGACCTCCAGGGGGATAAAGACCAGGTTCAGCCCAAGGCTGATCCCTATGGGTGGAGGTCAGACATACCCCCACCCTCCGAACTTTTTACCAATGCTGACACGAGCCATCCCTCCCACGGCACTCTCTACTTTTCTTCTGGATCTGATAATCCATTGCAATGGCCACACAAAACTTGAGAACTGTACTTACAGTTAAGTGGATTATTCAGTAAGTAACCGGATACAACTTAGGATCAGGATCAACGGGCTACAAATCAGGATTCAGGATCAGGAAGCACGTAGGGCAAGTCTCCCCTTCTTCAGTGCAGGACAGCTCTCTCAGCTCCTCTTGACTGTGCAGGCCCCCTCTTGGCCCCCTGGAGACAGGCCTCCTCTTGGCTCTGCCATCTGTCACCACCAACTCTGCAGCAGGGCTCCTTCCAGTCCTGTCCCTGCCAGCTCTGCCACTGGGCCCCTTCTCTCTCACTGTCTTCGGTGTTACAGGCCTTGGCCCATGTTACAGCTCTTTTAGGAAGTTCCTTGCCTCCTCTCTCTCTCTGCTTCTTCTTCCTTCCTTCTGCTTTTTCCTGGTGTTTCTCTTCCTGCCTCTTTCTGTCTGAAAAACCTCTATGGGATTGGCTGCTTATGTACACAAACTCCTTGTCAGTGTCAAAGCATGGCCCCTCGGGGAGGGGGGGACACAAAGTGACCAATCCTCTTTCGGTATGCCACAGATACTTCATTTGCATAGTAGGCTACAGGCACTTCATTTGCATAGTCTGTTGACCAATCTCTGCAAGATGCATAGCAATCACAGGCCAGGCTGCAGCCCAGGGCCAGCCAAAAAAGTATAAAACCCAGTTTTTTACAGTTTACCCAGGAAATGTAACAAACTGCCTGGGGTGAAAAATTTAAGGCAAACATAACTCCTCAGGGCTTAGGGAAAAGCCTCTCAAGTTTTTCCAAAGAACCAAGGTAAAAAAAATCACATAAAGGAACTCATTTCAGTACACTCACCAATGAAAACAGGAAATCTTACCTCTAGCACTGCCGTTTTAAAAACACCCGGCATATGTAGGGTTCAGTAGATATATATTAAATAACTAAATAAATTAAACAATTATTTACAAAATACCTTCTATGTGCCTGACACTGTTCTGGACATTGGTGATACAGCAGTAACAAGACAAACAAAAAATAAAACACCACTCTAGGAGGAAAAGATAGACAATAAGCAAAAGAATTAATAAATAACATCTCAGGGCAACATGCACCCAAGGTAGGTGAGGGTGTTGGGGTGGGGCGGGTTGCTCTCAGACAAAGCCTGTCTGAGAAGACAACATTTCAGGAGAGACTTGAGGAAAGAGCATTCCAAGATGAAACGGCCAGTGCAAAGGTCCTGGGGCAGAGATGTCTTAGCAGATTTGGACAAGCATGGAGCCACCATGGCTGGAGTAAAGGAGATGAAGGGCTGAGTGGTGGGAAATAGAATCAGAGGGAAGCCAAGGGCAGGTCATGAAAAGGCTTTGTACCATGATAAGGATTTCAGCCTCTACTGTGAGTGTGATGGGGAACCACTGGACGGTTTTGAGCTGAGGGGTGATACGATCTGACTACGCTGAATAAATAAGTGAAGTTGCACAGCTTGAAGGTGGTGAAGCTGGTATAAGACCTGGCTCCCCGAGACCACAGCTTACACCCCCATGCTGTGTCTGTCCCCTGCCTGTGCACTCTTCTCTGTGCTTCTTATCATCAAACGAGGCCCGCCTCTCTCTTTGAAGCCTGGAGTTGGCAGCCCAGCCCTGAGTCAGTGGCAGGTTTTTCTTTGTTTGTTTCCTATTTGGAGCCCACTTCCCCCATCCAGGTAACTGGGGCCGCCCTCGGGCTGAACACAGAGCTGGGCATGGATTGCGTCGGCACAGCCTTCTAGAAGCGGCTGTGGTGGCACTCCTTCCCTCCCCGAGTTTGACACCCTGCAGCCTGGCACAGCACCAAAGCACCAGTTATGAATAAACTGGGCCCAGGGTTCCTGTTGTTTCTGTGTGCACAGCAGCTGCTTTCATTCCCATGCTGTGAACCCGATTTCCAGTGGTGTCAGCCAGCGCTCTCATCTTGGAGGCCAGGGGAGGCACAATTGCTTGGCCTGTGCAGTAAGTAGAAGCCCCTCCTAAGTACCCACCCAGCTTCTGTGTACCAACTACCAGGCAGTAGATGAACCACTCCGGGTGGTACAAATGGTTCGACTACTAACTGAAAGGTTGGTGGTTCAAACCCACCCAAAGGCGACTTAGAAGTAAGGCCTGGCAATCTGCTTCCAAAAGGTCACAGCCTTGATAACCCTATGAAGTGCTGTTCTGCTCTGTACAGGTGGGATTGCCATTGGTTGGAACTGATGAGGCAGCAGCAAACAACACATCCCATTAGTGAGGACTCTGTGTTTCAAGTAACTGGAAACCCAATTCCAACCAGTTTAAATCAAAAGGATTAATTTACTGGCCCATATCTCCAAAAGGCCAAGTGATGCCTCAGATTTGGCAAATTTAGATCCAAGAAATCAAATGGTGTCACCAGAATAAGGTCATATTCTCTCCTTCTGTGCTTTCTTCTGGATGCCTCTATTCTCAGGATACAGCAAGATGACAAGACAAAGTTACACCTCAACACCTTGATAACCCCCGATCTACTTTTTAACATTCCTAATCAACATCTTGGAGCCCTGGTGGCGCTGCAGTTAAGCACTTGGCTGCTAACTGAAAGGACAACAGTTTGAATCCACCAGGCACTCCATGGGAGAAAGATGTGACCGTCTGCTTCCGTAAAGATTTACGGCCTTGGAAACTCTGTGAGGCAGTTCCACTCTGTCCTATAGGGTGCCTATGAGTCTGAATCGACTGGATGGCAACGGGTTAGATTTTTTGCTTTTTTAGTAGACATCTTGGAATTGAGTCTCACTGGCTCATATTGGTTCCCATGCCCAATCCTAAACCAGTCACTTGTCCAAAGCAAAGCAATGCCTTGATTGGCCAGTCCTGGGTCACATGCTCAACCCTGGAGCCAGCCAAGGAGATAGATAGCTCATGTGACCATCAAGCATTTATGGCAGAGAAGAAGCAGATTCTTAAGAAGACTGAACTCAAGTTATTAGATGCTGGGTAAACAAAACTAACAGACACCACTCACACACATTCACCTAGTTATCCTCAGAGATTCTTGTGATATAGTTATTTATCCCCATTCTGCAGATGGGGAAGGTGAGGCACAAAGAGACTAAGTCAGTTAAAAATATACTGCAGGTAAACAGCAGAGTCAGGATTTGAATCTACGTATGTCTCTATCCAAAGTCTGTGCTTAAGGGTCTCCTTATGCTTGAGAGACGGGGAAGAGCGTACAATAGGGTCGAGATTATCCTTGAAGCCCACTGCTCTCAGGCAGCCCTCCTGGCACACCCTCCCTCTTCGTTTCAGTTTCTCTGATGTACTGTAGGGAAAGTTAGAAACCATTCTTCCAGGTAATCTGATTATGGTGGTGACTCACTCCCTACAAGAACAGAAAGGAGCGTTCTGAAACGACCCTGGAAGGAGATGAGCCTCTCCTGAATCTCGGCATAACACCCGAGTGTAGGGAAAGTCCATATGCCTACCGTGTTCTGTTACATAAATGTGTGGAGGCGAGCTTTAAGAGCATGGTATATTCATACCCTATGTGTCTGTATATAAATATAGGTATCCCTCTGCTGAGTTCATAGTCATCAAGTGACTCAAACATTAATTATAATCTCCTTGGTGAGGAAAAATATTTTCCCTTCTTATCATGTTCATTTCATGATCATTTGAAATTCATCTTTGCAGAGGTCATGAAATCATCTGGCAACGCAATGTTCTTTAATTGTTAGATTCTGTACACATTTTGGCTAAAACTGCCTAAAACAAAAAAATAAAAACAAATCCACAGCCGTTGAGTGGATCCTGACTCATAGTGACCTTACAGGACAGAGTAGAACTGCCCCGTGGGTTTCTAAACCTGTCAGTCCATAGAAGCATATTGCCACATCTTTCCCCCACAGAGAGTCTGGTGGGTTTGAACTGCTGAACTGTTGGTTAGCGGCTGAAAGCTTAACCACTGCAAAACAAGGGCTCCTCTGAGCTGCCTGCTTGCTTGACTTTTATTATTAACAACAATAAATAGTTGCAATGTGCTAGGCACAGAACCGGGCAGTGTTTCGTTCTATTCTACATAAGGTCGCTATGAGTCAGAACAGACTCGATGGCACCTAACAGCAGCAACAACGGGCATATGTAAGGAGCCCTGGTGGTGCAGTGGTTAACCGCTCAGCTCCTAACCGAAAGGTCAGTGGTTTGAACTCTCCGGCTGCTCAGTGGGAGAAAGACGTGGCAGTCCGCCCTGGTGAACCCACCTAGCAGCTCTGTGGGAGAAAGACCTGGTGATCTGTACCTGTAAAAATAACAACCTAGAAAACCCTATGGAGCATTTCTACTCTGTCACATGGGGCCGCAATGAGTTGGAATTGACTGGATGGCACCTAACAACAACAACTATATATAGATTATCTTAGTTATCTAGTGCTGCTATAACGGAAATACCACAAGTGGATGGCTTTAACAAAGAGAAATTTATTCTCTCACAGCCTGGGAGGCCATAAGTCTGAATTCAGGGTGCCAGCTCCAGGGGAATGCTTTCTCTCTCTGTTGGCTCTGGAGCAAGGTCCTAGTTATCAGTCTTCCCTGTTGAAGGAGCCTCTCAGAGCAGGGACCACAGGTCCAAAAGACTTGCTATTCTCCTGACTCTTATTTCTTGGTGGTATGAGGTTCCCCTGTCTCTCTGCTCACATCACTCTTTTATGTCTCAAAAGAGATTGGCTTAAAACACAACTTAATCTTGTAGATTGAGTCCTGCTTCCTTAACGTAACTGCCTCTAATCCTGCCTCATTAACATCGTGGAGGTAGGATTTATAACACATAGGAAAATCACATCAGATGACAAAATGGTAGACAATCACACAATATTGGGAGTCATGGCCTAGCCAAGTTGACACATATTTTGGGGGGGCACAATTCAATCCATAAGGTAGGTAGGTAGATAGATAGACAGACAGACAGAAAGATAGAAAGATGGATATACATACATAGATATAGATAAGTATATGGATATATATATTATACACAATCTCTATAATATCTATCTGTCTAACTTGATAAATTCAGACAATTATACTTTGAAGGAGGCACTACCATTATGGTTATATCACAGATGAGGAAACCATGGCTTGACAATGTGCCTGATGAAACAGGCAGAATAGTTGGAATGGTGGAATTGTGATCCAAGCTCAGGTCTTTTTTACTTTCAAGCAGTTTCTCCACTTCGGGACCATTGACCGAGCCATGCTACTCACTACCATACTATTCTTGGACTCAGACGCTCCGAAGCTGCCAAAAACCAACCAAACCCATAGTGGTCGAGTGGATTCCAACTCACAGTGACCCCATAGGACAGAGCAGAACTGCCCCATAGGGTTTCCAAGGAGTAGCTGGGAGATTCGAACTGCTGACCTTTTGGTTAACAGTCTGAACTCTTAACCACTGCGCCACCAGGGCTCCTAAAGCTACCAAGAAAGCTTAAAAGAGTCCACCGGGGATTTGGCAGAAAATTTGCAGAAGTCCATCAGTATTATAGGTGCATACCTTTTGATCCAGCAATTCCACTAGAAATGCTGGTAAAAGTGTGCAAGGATGTAAGCATAAAAATGTTTAATGCAGTATCTTTATAGTAGGGAGCTCTGGTATTGCAATGGTTAAGCATTGGACAGCTAACCAAAAGGTGGGTGGTTCAAACCCACCAGTGGCTCTGAGCAAGACCTGGTGATCTGCTCTCACAAAGATTACAGCCTAGAAAACCCTATGGGGCAATTCTGTTCTGTCACACAGGGTTGCTATGAGTTGGAATCGATTGGAGGGGTCAGCATCTAACAGCAACAACAACGTTGTTTATGGTAGGGAAACGCTGGGAACATCTAAATGCCCATCAGTAATAAGAACCAGTAAATAATTTAGGGTACATGAATCCAGTGGGTAACTATCAAGGTGTTTCTTCGAAAGTAGAAATGTAGAAGCTCTCAATGTGGACACCTGGAAAAGTATAGAAGATCTATTTTAAATGAAAAAAAAAAAAAAAGAGTTGCCAAAATTAGTACAATTCCAATTTGGGAGGAAAACAATAAGCATGCGTGTCTGCATGGAAGTGGAATAAAGGTACATGTGTATGTATTTGATCCTTCATAGAAAATGGCTAGAAAGGTATAAACCAAACCGGCAACAGTGGTTACCTCTGAGAAGTTTTTGTTCTGACGATTTCCAACAGGGGATGATTTTGACCCTTAGCGGACATTTGGCCATGTCTGAGGACATTTTCGTGGTCAGAACTACGTGAGAGGGGTTCGTACTGGCATCTCGTGGGTAGAGGGCAGGGATGCTACTAAACATCCTGCCAGGTGCAGGAAAGCCCCCAAGACAAAACATCATCCAGTCCCAAATGCCAGGGCGCTGAGGCTGAGAAACCCAGCTTTGTACTGTTTATTAGGGTTTACTCTTAAAATTTTTTAAAAGCTGCAAAACAAAGGTATGATTTCAATTCCAAGAGTTGAATAGAAACATTGGTGCCTTTAAAGCTCACATCACAGTCACAACTTTAGCATCAGTAGTCTTGTCAAATGGACATTATGTCCTTTGTCTTCCATCAGCTAGACAATTTTTCTTTATTTAAACTTGGCATTTCTAAATATTTTACATTTCATGAGAGTTTACAGTCATCTTTACGCAATGCAATCCAATAATATATGTCCGATTTTACAGATTAAAAAACTGAGAACTGGGAAAGGCTCATGGTTCCCAGGGCAAATCAAGCCCAGCTAGAACCTTGATGAACAATTTTATTACTTTCTGGGGGTATTAAATTAATAGCTTAATCCCAGACTTCTGGGTTTTGCTTTAAACTGAAGGAAAAAAAGCACTACAATGTATTTCCAAGTCTTTAATTGTGAGAAGAAGCAAGTTTTCTGAGTGATCGTTCATTTTCTATAAACACTGTATATGCTCCATCATGTCTTTCTCCAAACGGAAATACATCTTTCTCATAGGGAATTCACACTTGAGTTTGGAGACAAGACATCTCTTTTCTCCTTTTCTGTTCGGTAGTGTAGCCGTGGTTTGTTGTCTTTTGACACATTAAAATTCTAGTTGCAAAGATGTTGCTTTGAGCTGAGCGTGACTGGGGGATTTGAGTTTGAGTGGGGTCTCTAATCATGAGGACAGGTCTGCTGTGAAATCTTCCATGGACTCCCTTGAAACTAACAGCTCTCATGTAAGAAGACCCTAGCTAGGAGCATCAGCATGTCCGGTGGCTCCAGGACAGAAAGGAGTTGCTGACTTAAGGACCAAGGCCTTGAAGCTGGCTCTGTGTTCAGGCTCTGCCTTAACCAAAGTGTAAGATGCAGAGTTCCCAGGTTCCCCACAACCTTTAAGGAGCCTGGTGGTACAATGGTTAAGCACATGGTCACTAACCAAAACGTTGGTGGTCCAAACTCACCTAGGGGTTCTGTGGGAGAAAGACCTGGCGACCTACTTCTGTAAAGATTGCAGCCTACGAAACCCTATGGGGCAGCTCTATTCTGTCACATGGGTTCACCATGAGTCAAAATTGACTTGACAGCATCTAACAACAAACACAGACATTAAGTAAGAAGTTGCAAACTGGCCTGCCGGCGTGTTTTTGTCTGGCTTACACAATGTACTTACTCTTAAAAATGAGCCCCTGTATTTGTCAGGATGAGCTAGGTTACACTGCAGTGACAAACATTTCCCAAATCTCAATAGCTTAAAGCAACATAGCTTTATTTTTCACTCACACTACATGTTCATCGCTGTTCAGCCGAGGGCTCAGTTCCATCCTCAGCCCGGAACTCAAGCTGAGTTAACGAACGCTGCTGGAGCCTGTCTCTGTGACAGTGTGGAGGAGAGCAGGCAAACCACCCCTTGCCTCAGAGAGGAGACACGCATCACTTCTGATGACATTGTTAGGGCTTTGCCTAACTTCCGAGTCCCCAAGTGGTGCAAATAGTTAGTGTGCTTGGCTGCTAACCCAAAGGTTGGAGGTTCAAGTCCACCCAGAGGCACCTTGGAAGAAAGGCCTGGCAATCTACCTCTGAAAAACCAGCCACTGAAAACCCTATGGAGCACAGTTTTACTCTGACACATACAGGGTGGTCACCATAAAAAAAAAGTCAGGGTCAATTCCACAGCGACTGGTACGGCCTCATTTCTGTCAAACTGCAAAGTGAGGAAGCAAACAAGCAAACAAACAAACCAACTGCCGTCGAGTTGATTCCGACTTGTGGTGACCCCGTTTGTTTCAGGGTATAAGAAGTGCAAACCTTCCCAAGGAGAAAAAGCACAAAATATTTGTGAATGGTTTTAAAGAACTCCACAGAAACCAATAGTTGATAAAATTTCATTTAAAATATGAATTTCTGGATCTTTTGAGACATGGCAGGATCTTGAAGCACCAAACCAGCCAACCTACGTACATGGCAATGGCTGGGGAGGGGAAGCATTTATTAACTACTCTCTTAGATGGGGTATCTGTCCGCCAGCTCACCCACAGGCTACACCTAGCCTACTTCACTCACCTAAGAAATCAGCTTGGTCCTGTAGGAATTTGAGCTGAAGACACTTGAATTCAAGTCCAGCCCAGTGGAAACTGTTCAGCTATTGAGTCAGACAACCTGGGTTCGAATCTGGTAGCAACGCCTTTATGTCTGTGTTATCATGGCTGAGTGACCGGACTCTCAGTATTTTAGTTCCCCTAACTGTAAATGAGAATAAGGCTGGTGACAACATCGAGGGCTGTGAGAGTGAATAAATGACAGAGTCCACATGAAGCCCGTCATCTCATGTCTAGAACAGAGACAGCATCAGCACCAGCATCTTTCCACAGTGCCACCCTGCCTTCACCTTTAACTTACACACAAATGCATTTGTGCCGTTAATACCGTTGGTGGACAAACACCGACCAGCTCTCCTGCTTTCTCTGTATCTGTCTCCTGTCTTATAAATCGAAGGGGTCGGACCAGAAGCTTTCTGAGGTCCCTTCCAACCCTGACATTCTGTGATTCTGAGATCCAAGGAGGGCCCCCAGATTCCTCCCCGAGCTTTCAAAGCATTCCCAATGTACATTTGCAGCGTGAGTCTGGAGAGTGTATCTGTCAAGAGGGGCTGCAGGCAGGGGGGGAGACGTGAAGCCAAACTATGAGGCAAGCATGGGAACAGCGTTAACCACAAGCTCTGGCCTTGAACCCATCCAGGGAGCTCTGATGTGAGCCAACTGTGTGTAAATGTTGATGAACCTTCCCAGGGAGCCTGCTAGAACCCTCTGCAGCCTTGTGACCTCTACCGCCAATATCAGCCACAGCCGGGACCATCCTTTTCTTTCAGGGCACTCAGAGGCTGGCAAAAGGACCCGCAGCCACACCGAATGTCCAGGCCGTATTTGGTTTTGCAGGCTGCCTTCCCAAGAGCAAAGCAGTGTGATGATAAAAATATTATCACCCCGAGTTAAAATATTCACCAATACCGAGACAATGTAAACAGTGGCTACCAGTCCGTGCAGTGAATGCAGAGGAAGTGAGCTCTGCTAATTACCCAGGAAACCCTCTTCTGAAATTCATTTAGATTTCTGCAAATGAATCAGTATTTGATTCATAACTCCCGGGAGCCCAGCGCAAGCAGTAGAGTAGATACTGGCTAGGAGCTCAGGCTCCGGAATCAGACAGGCTCTGCCTCCAACCAGCTGTGTGACCGTGAGCCAGCTCCATACCCTCTCAAGGCTGCAGCTCCCATCCGTAAAGTGGGGTGATAATACTTACCTTGCCGTGCTGGGAGAGTGGACTGTGCACTCAGGAAGGGTCTAGCTCAGTTGTGGCTTCCCCACAAATCATCTCTGAGGACTTACATGAGGAGAGGGTACAGTCTAAAGGCTCAGGGTGCATGAATGAAGGTGCTGGAATGAGGTGGTGGCATATAGGAGGCCACACGCCCCATGTTGAGAGGCACATTGGAAAGAGAAAAGACAGCCCCAGTGCTGCAAGAATACTGTTTTTTTTTTTAAGAAAAATGTTAAGAACCTCAACGTGTATGTGAAATCTCCCGATTTGTCAACATTGACCAGTACATTAAACTAGATTCTTGTTTGATTCCTGTAAAAACAGGCTCCCTCCAACTCCCCCAACCACAAAAAATAACAGCAGCTTTCTAAGGTAGATGTTTGTTTCTGTCTCATATGAAAGTCCCAGTGGCTGAGTGTTAGCAGGACACTCCTTGGTCTCAAAGACCCAGGTTATCTTCTTCTTGTTGCTCTGCCACCTTAACAGAAGACTTTCTTCTCATGGTCCAAAATGGCTGCTATAGCCACTGCCATCACGTGCCTAATCCAGCTGGCAGGAAAGGGAGAAGAGAAATGGACAGCATGTCCCTCCCTTTAAAGATGTAACCTGGAAATGGCACTTATCACTTCCACTGGCTAGTATTCCATTGGCTAGCATGTGGTCACATGGCCACACCTATCTGCCAGAGAGGCTGGGAAATGTCCTCTTTATTCTGGATAGCCAGACAGTCAGCTAAGATTCAGGAGATCTATGACCAAAAGAGAATCCCTGGGTGGTGCAAATAGATAACACACTCTGCTGCTGACTGAAGGGGTGGTGGTTCGAGTCCACCCAGAGGTACCTCAGAAGAAAGGCCTGGTGATCTGCTACCAAAAAAAACCATTGAAAACCCAGTGCAGCACAGTTCTACCCTGACACACATGGAGTCACCATGAGCCAAAATTAACTCAAGAACAATTGTTTCTCTCTCTTTCTTTTTTTTTTTTAAATGAGTAAAAGAAAAAAGGAGCAAAGCTACAAGTAATTTGGATTTTTTTAAGCACTATGGCAATCAAGTAAAGCATGTCTGTGGGCCACTTTGGGGCTTCAGTCACAGAAAGAAGTGTTCTCTATTGGAGATGTGGTATGAGAGTGTCGTTATAATGAAATGTTCTTTATAAGGGAAACATTACCTCCAGCATCAAAATAGGTATCATTTATTGAGCACCTGCTACAGGCTAGATGCTGCCTTTGGTGCTAAAGATTTATAAACTGTCTCTGACCCTCAAAACAATCCTGCAAAGTAGACAGTGGCATTGCCTTTAATCAACTGTGGGAACGGAGGCCAGGAGGGGTGAAGGATGTGGCCAAGCTCACGCTGGTTGTGAGTGGCCGAGTGGGGAGTTGCTCTCAGCCCATGTGACACCATTGCTCTTTGGGTTGCTCTGGGCCTGAGCAGCATCCACTTGGCCCTTCCTCTCACCTCTGGGCTTGTTCTCAGCCTTATTCAGGGGAGGAAGGAACTTGAACAGGCTCACGAACTGGACTCCAGAGCCCTGGCTGAAAGAAGTCAAAGGAATCTCAGGCTCTCCACATCCTTCTTTTTGGCCCTTCCCATGGTTCTTTGATCTTGGTTTTCACGTTATATACTCCTCCACCTTCTTACATTTTAAAAAGAAGAGAGAGAGAGGAAGAGTGAAATAATGACTCCCCAACCCGATTGCTTTCCTTCAAAATCAGAAATAATTGTTTTCGTGGTATAGGTAGGAAGGCAGCTCCTCTCATCTGGTGCCCGGGACTTGGCAACCCACTTCATATCACCTCTCTCTGGCCTGTTTTCAACACACCCGGTCCATGTAATCCATCATCACAGCCATTATCCTGCTTCTGATCAAGGCTGGAAAGGAAACACTCCCTGTCCCTTCAACACCTACCACCTTGGCTCTTTGATTTGCCAGGCGTGGGCAGAAGGGAAGTTTCCAGTGAATGACCTCAGACCCTCTGGGTGCGCAGCCCACGCAGCACCTCGTCACCATCATATGGGGAAGCGGAAACCCAAGTCAGCCTCTCTGCAGAATCAGCAAACGGCTTCTCGCTGCCGGGTCATTGCAGGAAAGCTTTGCCTTTTCCCCTTTGGTGTGCACTTCTGAGTGGGGCTTTCCCATAGGCTCCCCACGCACCTCCAGCCACCTGCTGCGCTCGCAGGTGTTCTGGGGCCACAGAGCCTTGCCTTTAAGGTGCTTAAGCAAAAAAAAAACGCTGCTCCATTTTTTATCAAAATAAAATAGGTCAGAGATTTACTCAGCTGGCCATTAAACAGGGGCTTCTCCTCCTCCATACCATGGACATTTGGGGCCAAATCATTCTTTGCCTTGGTGGGGGCTGTCCTGTGCACTGTAGGAAGCTGAGCAGCATCCCTGGCCTGCCTCTACCCACTGGATGCCAGTGGTACCCGCCAGGGTGACAGCCACAAAGGGTCCAGACCCTGCCCAGTGTTTCCCATAGGAGACCCACTACTCTAGGGATAACAAAGCAGGGTAACAGAGTGATTAGGACCATAGGTGCTGCTCAGCCAGCCAGAGTGCACCTCCTGTTCCTGACCCTCGCCCGTTAGGTGACCTTGGAAAGTGACATCATCTCTCTGAAACTAAGTCCATGTCTGTAAAATGGACAGAAACACCAACATCTACTTCATAGGGTCATTGGGAGTATTCATTGGTATGTTGTCTTGTGTGCTGGTGAGTTGATTCTGTCTCATAGCCATACTGACACCATGTGACAGAATAGAACTGCCCCATGGGGTTTTCTTGACTGTAATCTTTACAGGAGCAGATTGCCAGGCCTTTTGTCCTGCGGAGACGCTGGATGGGTTCGAACCACTGACCTTCTGGTTAGCAGCTGAGCACTTAACCATTGCACCACCAGGGTTCCTTTCATTGGTATAGTGTTTGTAAAACACTTAGCACAGACCCTGGCTTCTGGCAAATGGGAAAGAAAAGCCAGCTTTTATAAATGCTGGCTGTTGGTGAGGAGTAACGCAGCAGCTTTGCCCTCTCTCCAGCTGCCTTCTCACCTGTCCAGTCTCAGGTGTTGAGCTCCAGCAACTCAGAGCTCCTTGAACTGCCCCTGATGGAGCGCGCTGCACTCTGGCCTCCTCGTCCTCGTTCAGGCTGTTCCTCGGGCTTCCAGGGCCCATGGCCCCCTCTCTTTTTGCACCTCTGTCCTTCTCTTCATGGTTGACACCTACTCACCTTGAAAACTCTGCTCAGAGGTCACCACCTCCAGGTTCACAGCTGCCTCGTCCTCGCCCTCAGGCTGAGGCAGAGCCCGTCCTCAGCACCCTGGGAAGTCCCACTGTTGCTAGGTGCCCTGGAGTCGGTTCGACTCACAGCCTTGGAAACCCTGTGGTGACGTTCTACTCTGTTCTGTAGTCACTATGAGTTGGGCCAACTGGACAGCAATGAGTTGGTGGGGTTTTTTTGTTTTTGCGGGGGTGAGTAGTTTTTACAGAAGCAGGTCACCAGGTCTTTTTTCCTGCAGAGCCGCTGGTGGGTTCGAGCTGCCGACGTTTCGGTTAGCTGCTGAGTGCTTACTTAGGCTTTGTGCCACCGGGGCTCCTTTGGATCAGATAGATGTACTAAAACCCGTTGCCACCAAGTCGATTCCGACTCATAGCAAGCCTATAGGACAGAGTAGAACTGCCCCATAGGGTTTCCAAGGAGCAGCTGGTAGATTAGAACCGCCAGCTCTTTGGTTAGCAGCCGAGCTGTCAACCACTACACCACCGGGGCTCCCCAGAATTAAAAGAGAGGACAATGGATGGAGGAAGGAGAGAAGATGGGAGGGCAGAAGGGAGAGAAAGAGGATTGAGTGAATGAAGCACACAGCCCAGGGCCCAGCAAAGAAGTGTTTGGAGCAATAGTCTTTTTTTTTTCTTTTTTTAATATACCTTATTGTTGTTTTACCGTTACTTTTTTTTTTTTTTTTATTGCTAACCAAGGGCAGGCTGAAATCTGCAGAGAGAAGTTTTCTCTCTCCAGGGTGAGCTGGGTGGCTTATGTCCCAAATCAAGTGTTTGATACATTCGATCCAAGTTACGACTGGTTATCTGCTCTTGTTCTCCGAGTTTTCTCTTCATTGTGTTCAATTCGCTCAACCAATATTTACTGAGCTCCTGATTCAGGGGTGAACCAGACAAGGCCCTGAGCCTCATGGAGCGTACATTCTAGCTGGGGAGACATAAATGTCCAGATGTTTAATCTGTCGTATGAAGAAAGAGAAAGCAGGGGATCCAGAGGCCACTGTGCCACCTGAAGTAAACCCACTGTTGCTGAGTCGATTCCAACTCATAGTGACCTCACAGGGTTTCCAAGGCTGTTAGTCTCTACGGAAGCAGACTGCCACATCTATCTCTCGCGGAGCTGCTGGTGGTTTTGAACCACCGACCTTTCAGTTAGCAGTCGATGGCTTTAACCGCTGCGCCACCAGGGCTCCTTTTCTTCACTGTGCAACAAAACAATTGTGCAGACGTGAAAACTGAGGTTGCTGCTGCATGTTTGGATACTAGATCCCCTACTTTAAAAAAAATAGCAGCTTTACTGAGAAATAATGCGTGTACCATAAAATTCACCTTTTTAAAGTGTACAGTTGAATGTTTTTAGTATGTCACAGAATTGTGCAACCACCGCCACAATCAATTTTAGCGCATGTTCATCACCCCAAAAAGAAAGCCCGTAGCCATTCACGGTCGCCCTCCATGCCTTTCTCCCCTGGTAACGCTAATCTACTTTCTGTCTCTGTGGACAATTTGCCTATTCTGGAAATTTCGTGTAAACAGAGTCATGCCATATGCGGCCTTTCGTGGGTGTCTTCTTTCACTTAGCATAATGTTCTCAAGGTCCACCAATGTCGTAACACGCAGCAGGACTTCATTTCTCTTCAGGGCTGAATAAAACCCCGTTGTATGGCTAAACCGCATTTTATTTATCCAGCAATTTGTCTATCAGTGGGTGGACACTGGAGTTTTGTCCACTGTCCGCATTACTTTCTATTTCTTGCATTGTTCCCCTCCATATCTCTACCCTCGTAGCATTCAGAATCTCCTTTTTCTCTCCCAAATGTGCCCAGTTTCAGGGACAAGTGAGGCCCTAGGTGAAAAAATGTAGCCCAGGGAACAGGACTTGTTGGCAGACTTCAGATTCCTCCTCCACCAACGCCACCACCAAATAAAAAAGAAAGAAAAAGAAAGCTGCTTCTACTCAGCTTAAAAGCAACATATATGTGTGTGTGTGTGTGTATATATATATATGTTTTCTTCTTCTTCTTCCTTTTCTCTGTTTCTAATGGAATCGACCTGTGCTCTTTAGGGAAATCAATAGGAGGGATAACAACCGATTATACCATGAGAAAGGAAATTTTAAAAGACTCTTTGGAAATAGCACATACATAAAACATTTCTGAACTCTCTGCAAACACAGAGATACACAGTGCAGGGGACCTGTGCCAAAGTAAGAGTCTGCTGGCGCTTTTGTGAGTTTCAGGGTGAGTGGAGAATTGCTCACCCCAATACCTGTAAAAGCCCTTGCGTTTGTCCTGTGTTGTCTGCCACCAAGGACAAGTGTCATTTGAGGTCCTGGCTACTCTGCCTAATTAATGATTAAGCCCTAACTGAACTCCTGGTGTTTTACGGGTCACAGTTTCTGGCCATATGTCCGACAACGTTGTGATTTTATTCAACGCCGACTTAAAAGATCCTTAGGGGTTTGGACAACCTCTCTCCTCAGTGCAGACATTGAAAAAAGATAGAAGGCAAGTTGGGAGTGGGCCCAGGGAAAGCTTACCACCATGAGGTGGTCTGCACCTGTTTGCAGACTCTGACTGACAGGAAATGATCTCATTATCTGAGCAATCAGACAAGCTTCCCCCTTTTCACTTGTATTTCGTGGATACACAGCCCCAGTCCAACTCTGCTACAAAGAGAGAGAAGCTTGCCATGTGTTTGATCAACAGGGTGGTATAAGAATGTGCCTATCTCTTATTTAGGATAAGGAAACCCTGGTGGCGTAGTGGTTAAGTGCTATGGCTGCTAACCAAAGGGTCAGCAGTTCGAATCCACTAGGTGCTCCTTGGAAACTCTATGGGGCAGTTCTACTCTGTCCTATAGGGTTGCTATGAGTCGGAATCGACTCGACAGCACTGGGGTTGAGGGGTTTTTTTTTCTGTTTTTTTTTTTTTTTTTGGTTTGTTTAGGGTAAAGGCTGAGTTCTTCAGTTTTCAGCTGATGCTCGGCAGCTTCGACGTGTTAGACTGCTGGCAGACAGCTGAAGGGAATCCTCATGCCCCGTCCATCATCAAGCTCAGTCAGCAGGCCTTCCAAAGGCCTGCAATGAAATCATCGATCTAGTTTTTTTTGTTGTTGTTTTTTAAGTGTAGGAATTATTTTGTTAATATAACTGCTACCCAAAAGGTCAGCAGTTCGAATCCACCAGCTGCTCCTTGGAAACCGTAGGGGGCAGTCCTACTCGGTCCTATAGGGTCGTTATGAGCTGGAATCGACTGAATGGCAACGGGTTTGGGCTTTTTGGTTTGAACTGTGCATTTGAAGTAAACCTGAGTTTCCCCTAAATTCACATCTTGATTGTGTCTAGAGTAGCCCATAGCCAGTTTCAGATTTAGGAGACAGGGCCGATGTGAAATTATGTATAATGGTGCCAGGATTCTGAAGACAGCTTACTTAAATTTGCAGTAATTCAGGTAAAGTGTTCCAACTCATTATTAAAAGAAAACTTTCAAAAAGTGATATGGCCTTTTATATTTAGGGGTATGTCGTTGTATTCCTAGTGTTAATTATAAGGTTTTTGTTTGCGTGAACTTTGGGTGATTTACAGTACTTGGAGGTGATAAAGCTCTCCCTCTTCTTCCTTCTGCTCACCTTGGAATGTTCACCTTAATTTTCTCTCTGCCTCAAATGCTTTTTCTCTAGCGATTTCCATGGCTGCACCCATCTTAAGCGAGGCCTGGTGGCACAGTGGTTAAGAGCTTGACTGCTAACTAAAAGGTTGGCAGTTCAAATCCACCAGCTGCTCTTTGGAAACCTTATGGGGCAGTTCTACTCTGTCCTACAAGGGCGCTATGAGTTAGAATCAACCCCCTGGCAACAAGCACCCATCTTATCATTAAGGTTTCAGCTGACATGTTATCTCTTTAGAAAAGCTTTCTGGAATGTCTTGGCTAAATTAACCAACTCCTAGTTCTCTATCCCAAATACACCAGTTGCCTATCTTTATAAATAAAGTTTTTGTAAATAAAGTAAAACACTCATTTGTTTACATGTTGTCTATGGCCACTTTCACATTACAACAGCAGAGATGAATAATTGCAACAGAGACAGTATGGCCTGCAAAAGTCAAAATATTTACTATCTAGTACTTTGGAGGAAATTTTTGCAGACCCCTGGGTCTATCCCATTGCCTGTTTTATTTTCTTCACAGCAACGATTATTATCTGAAATGACTTATTTTTTGTTTGTTTCTGACTTCTACTTTAGAATATATGTTCCCCAAGGGTTGTTTCTTCTGTACCTAGAATATTGTAAGCAGGCAATGTGGTTTAGTTGAGAAAATTTAATAAATTCCATGCTCTGGACTTTTTATTAATACAGATGGGGTTCCCAGAGCGTGGATGTCCAGGTGGGTTCTGAGGCTGCTGCTGCTTTTCAGGACAACCAGGGAACCCTGTGTGAATTCTTTCATTCTTGGTTGCATTGTGTAGACTGGACCAACCAAACATACCTCGGCAGATGAGGCCTAAGCCTTGAGCTCTGTCTGATGTCTCTTGATCTTGATGAGGAAAAGCCGAGATGTGAAACCAATGGAAATGGTGTAATTCACAGTGGTCTGGTGACTGTGTGTGTCCCGTGTCTTCCAACACCATCGTCATTAACATAAGCCAATTCTTATTTGTCAGGTAAAGAAAGGCTACTTGCTCAACTCACTTCTAGGTTACCAAACATTTTGGTTTATCCTTTGAATCTAACCAAACCAATGAGTATCTTTCTCCAAAGTCTTGGCCCACATAAGGAAAGATTTCTTTGTTTTCCCCTCAATGTCCTCACCTGGTACCATACGGACTATGCAAAGCTCAACACAGGTTTGGTTTGTTTTTTTTGGTGCTTCAGAACACAATAGAAGAAGCACCATCTACTGCAGTGCTTAGCACATAGTAGGTGCTCAATGAAGGTTTGTTGAATAAGGCTGAGTTTTTGTTTTGTTTTTTTTTAGTTTATTTTCTTTTTCTTGGAAATAGACCTGAGCTGATTGTCATGCAAATATTTTTAAGTAAACAGTTTTCAGCATTTTCCTTTTCTGGAAGCTTAGCACAGACCCAAAGGTCCTGATCTAGCCTGGGGAAGTGTGACCACTCTGACTGCCTTGCATCCTTGAGAATCCTTGGGTACTACAATATTTAACCATTTCATTTAAAAAAAAAAAAGAGACCTCCTGGTAGAGCTCTTTTCTACCTCCCGACAGCACATGATGGTAACGAATGCTAAGCCAAAGTGATTTTCGTTAAGGTTCATTCAGGGTGTTTCCAGAAGCTACAGTGCAATGAAATGTATACATCCCACCCCCTTCTCCATAAATCTGAGTAGTCTTGAATTGCCAAGTCAGGTGAAGTGAGTCCATGGGTAACTCTTAAATGCATTAAATCTCTGGAAATATTAGATCCTTCTGCAACAGATGAGGTTCGGTGGTCCAGCTCATTAGCATTTGAACAAATTTGTGAGACTTTTAAGGCGCGTTGTTGGATTGAGCTAAGCAGACTAATGCAGTGAATTCCAGACCCTAATGACTCCATTTATCAAAGGAGCGGGTTTTAACATAATGCATAAACCTTTCTCACATGGCCATTTTACTATGCATTTAATTCTATTGCAACATGGTGCTCCAGGCAGAGGAAATGAAGAACTTAAACAAGGTTAACATTCTGCGAAAAGACTAGGAAAGAAAAATCAATACCCCCTCCCTTCCCAAATAAAAGACGATTTACAAAAATGGAAATTCATACAGACAACAGAGTCTTACTGGTGACAAAATGCACCAATGATGATTTGTGACTGGGACATGGGCTGTCATTCCACCAAATTCACGTCCAGTTGCAGGGATAATGTTATAAAGAAGTTTTAGTGGGATTAATTAACAGATACGCAAACAGTTAAGTCCTTAACTACCACCCCAAAGGTTGGAAGTTCGAACCCACCCAGAGGTATGTTGGAAGACAGGCCTGCCCATCTTCTTTCAAAAGGTCACAGCCTTGAAAATCCTATGGAGCAGTGCTACTCTGCACACATGGGGTCACCACGAGTTGAAATCGACTCAATGGCAACTACCAGCAGCAACACTCACTGGCTAAAGTTCCTCCTGTAAGTTTAAGATTTATTTTGAGAACAGTGAGGACTTCTGTGGCTTGTCTTTATCCCCAGTTTCACATCCACGTTGACTTCAACATGCTGTCTCTCTTCCTGTTTACACACACTTAAGAAGCAGCAGCGTGTCTCAGCCAAGCTAGCTCTTTCCTCCCATTCGAGAAGATTTGCCAGAATTTAACATTGAAACTTCATTCCTTTGGAATACCCAGTTGTTCAAGATTTTTGTTTTGTCTATTAACGATGTAAAAATACCATAACTTCATGATGTTTGCTGATGCAACATCATGGTTTTGTCTACCAAGGAGGTACCCAGAGGTCACGACATGCAGCAGGTGGCCATTTGCTGAAGGAAGGGTTTGTGTTGTGCACTTGTGTGTAGCAGCGTGTCATTTTACCACTAAGCTTCCCAGAGCTGCAGGACAAGGTAGATTCGTGGTTTCTTCAACCAACTGCAACCTCTCTGCCTGCCAGTATGGAGTGTAGTTATAATGCAATGCACACAAAACAGGTGACTCTTTATAAATGTAGACTCTTGGTTCTGTGTTCATGCAGCCATTAAAAGCCTAAAGAAGTCATTTAAATTTTCTTCAGATATACCTTGCTGCATTTTATGAGGGAGAATACATGCTTTGGTGGCTTCATAAATTTAGGGGTTTTTGAAGGCTGTAGGCTATATCTCGTACAAATGTCAAAGGTCTATAACTTTTATTTTTCAGGAGATGTTACCCTGCTACTTGTAATGGAAACACTTTGCTACTAATCTGTAAAACAGCCACGTGGTCGCTCATTCTACCCAAACTATTGTGCAAAGCTATTTCTTTAAAAAGGTCGAGTCTTCCCAATTTCCGTGCTTCCCATCCTGGAAGTGATTTTCTATACTGTGCTTGGGAGGGCCTGGGTATTAGCAGCAAGAGTTATGCTAAGTAAAATACCTGAAACAAGACTGAATTTCTATCACTCAAAAAATGTTAAACTTAAGCTAAAAGTTTAGCAATTAGTCTTCTCTTTGGAAGACTCAAAATTATATTCTATGTAGAAAAAAGGGTTAGCTAGTTAAATAATATTAAATAATATCCTGAATAGAAAGAAGGTAGTGCTTAAAGGTGGTGTTTCAGAAAAATGGATATAAAATATTAAAATATACTTCATATACACATACACACAACAACAACAACAGCTGCCATTGAGTTAATCACAACTCATGACATCCCTGTATGTGCCAGAAAGAGAACTATGCACCACAGGGTTTTCAATGGCTGATTTTTCAGAAGTAGATCTCCAGGCCTTTCTTCTGAGGTACCTCTGGGTGGACTGGAACTTCCCACATTTTAGTTAGCAGCTGAGGGCATTAACTATTTGCACCACTCAGGGACCTCTAAAAATAATAACACCCTCATAAAGCCGAAACACATGGAACTCAATAGCCAGGTGTCTCTCCATATTCAAGCTACACTAAGAAATCAGGCCACATCTTTCTTCCTCTCTGAAGCTTTCGTGGTCCTCCTGGTCTAGGTTGGGTGGTGTTGTCTGTCTCCTAGATCATCTTGTGTTTCTATCCATCCTTGTACATGTTACTATGTGTTGGTTGCTTCTTTTCTTATCTGTTTCCCAACTCAACTGTATATGCCTTGCTGGAGGGGCAGGACTTTACTCTCCTTTCTTAAGGCTAAGCACAAAATGGGCACTATAGCAACCCAACGAATATTCATGAACAAATTAATAAACGAATGGCTGGATCCTATCATGAACCTTCTCTGGAGCTTCAGCTCTTTTGATGAAAATCACAAACAAAAAGGAAGTAGCAATAACGTTGGAGAATTTTCAGTTAGTAGTTTCACTGGGTTGGGTATGCATTTCTCAAGCACATGAAAGAAGCCTCGCTGCCCTTTCAAAAGGGGTCAGCAATGCCCATGTCACCAACACACATCAAAGAGAGGCAGCCCCTAGTAGGTGCTCAATGTATATTGAGCTTGAACTTAAACTCCCACCTGGTGGCTTCTCAAAAGACACTTTGAAGAGATGAGAGGGAAACAGTACATGGTTATGATGCAACATTGTGTATGTAGCCTGGGCTTCCAGAATCTTCCAAATGGTGAGTGTTGTTAGCGGGTCCTGGAGATGGCTGGGAGGCTCCCTTTGCAGAGCTGTTGAGCAAGAGTGGCTTTCTTGACGGTTTTTGTCAAGGTGTCACCAATCTTGTACCATTCTTCCACAGAAAAGTTGTATTTATTTCTCTTTTGCTTTTTTTGTGGATTCTACTTAGAACATCATCTAGGAAACTTTGTTCTAGAAAGACTTCAGGCTTCTGAGGAAGATGCTCTCAAATGACTTGCTTCTCTGTATTTGGCAACAGAAGGAGACACCTTCTTTGGGTATAATTTAAGGTCAGATTCTATTTTAAAATCAATAAATGTGTTTCACATAGCCACCTCAAACCTTGGAGAGATGGTCTGCTCAAATTAAAGTTTAACAGTCTTCAAGTTCAATTCCCAGCTGTTTTGGAAGTCATTCTCTCAATTACAGGTTGCATATTTTTTTTTTTTAATCCCTATATAAGTAAGTTAATTTGGACTGCAGTTAAAAACTCATAAAAAAAAAAATTAGCAAAGCTTCTAAAAATTTTGGACCAAATATCTTTCAAGAAATCTCTAGGGAGAGATGTGTTTTTAAACTGTACCAGGAAATGGCTCTTCTACAAGGGAAAAGAGTGAAGTTTAGGCTCTTAAAAGCTATTTTCAATTCTCAACTAAGCCATGTTCTAAGTTAACCTCACTGATTTTATCACTTCATCTGTAAAATGGGAATTTGTAGCATCTTCCTCATATGGCCATAATGAGGATAAAATAAGAATACCTAGAGGAAGCTCCTTGTCAAATTGTAAAGTGCCGTATAAACATAGGAGAAAAAATTACCAAAAATCATAGTTTGTACGATTCTGGCACACAAAGCGGTAGGCATTCTGGGGTAATACATATTCAGAAAGCAAATGATATAAGTGGATATAAACATCCTAATAATTATTATGTGACAACACGATTTTAGAGTACTGGGGAGTCATAGCATACACACATTCAATTTATGTGTTCACAACCCTATGCACTTGGCAAAAAAAAAAAAATTGAATGCCATTAAGTTCTCTAAAATTCTGTTTTACACAGATATTTTTAAATTATATATGCATGCTACTACAGTATACATTTTTGCATAATTATTACTGCATAGGAATATATATATATATATATATATAACCACATGTGACATTATTTGTGGACAATTTAAAGAGTTTGAGGGTAGAGTTTTGACTATTAATGTATTGCTTACTAGTTTTCAAACCCAACCCCTGAGAAAGATGGGACCTCAAACTATATAGTCCTAAAGCAGTTATGTAGGGGCTCTCAACATTGGTGTTGTCACTTGAGGTCACACTTCTCATCATTTCTTAAAATTCTGCCAGCAATTGTAGGTGGAGAGAAATTGTGTGCGTGTGCACACGCACATATATGCAAAAATCAAAACCTGATTTGCCCAGGTACCCAATTCAAGCACAAAATCACAGGCATGACTATGGACTATGGAAGGAAATTCGAATGTGTGTTTGTCAGCACCTGAATATTTGGCAAGGGGGAGAATTAAAATAGATTGCCTTTAGGGTTTCAGGAAGGAAGACTAAACACAAATTTACAGGTGAGTGTTAGCAAACAGCATATTTGTTGAATAGCAGTCGGAAACAGACCCATCTGAACTCGGCGGGAAATTGACATTCTGTTTGTGCTACTACATATTAGAACAGGAAGCCTCAAGTTATGTTTCTTAACACGGATACAGCAAATCACTGTATCTGCATGGCAGGCACTTGGCTCTTAAGAGCTGGTGAGATGGAGGGTTGTTTGAGGCATTTAAAATAAAAATTTCAGCTAGGATCAAATCAGTATTATTTGTGGTCAATCAGCAAGATAGCCAACAGGTATTTATGTCATGGCCACTTGCCTATTCATTTCTTCAACTATGTGCTGGGCTAGAACAGAAAAAAACACCAGATGTGGAAGCAGAGATCTCTGACCCTGTCTTGGAGGCCAAATGATAAAAAGCACAGAATTTAGAGTCTGATACACCTGCCTCTGAGTCTTAATCCCTCTTACTCTCTGAAGTAGCTCCACATTTTACATGAGGGTTAGATTCTGAAGCCAGTCTGCTAGGAAGCAGTCCCCTAGAGCCAAAATTACCCTGGAAATCCACTTAAATCTTCTACTCTTACATCTTCTTTGTTTTTGTTGTTGTTTTTCCTATCACTGAATTAAAATTTTTTTGAGCACCTATACCATTAGGTAAGGAGCCCTGGCAGCACAAATGGCTAAGCCCTTAACGACTAATGAAAAAGTCGGTGGTTGAAACTCACCCAGCTGCTCCACTGGAGAAAGACCTGGCGATCTGCTTCTGTAAAGATTACAGTCGAGAAAACCCTGTGGGGCAGTTCTACTGTGTCACATGGGGTCACTAAGAGTCTAATCAACTCGAGGCCACCTAACAACAGCAACAACAACATACCATTAAAAAAAAAAAAAAAACAAACTTTTTTTTCTTTTTTTTTTTAGGTGATAGATATTTAATATTATTGAAGGCACATACACAAAACACACTCAAAAAATTGTGAACAGCCTTCTCTCCTCGTTCATAGGCACACTAAAGTTTGAGAACCGCTGTCTTAGTCATCTAGTGCTGCTATAACAGAAATAACACAAGTGGGTGGCTTTAACAAAGAGAAATTTATTTTCTCATAGCCTAGTAGGCTAGAAGTCCAAATTTAGGTCATCAGCTCTGGGAGAAGGCTTTCTCTCTCTGTCGGCTCTGGAGGAAGGTTTTTCTTGTCAATCTTCCCCCGGTCTAAGAGCTTCTCTGCAAAGGAACCCCAGGTCTAAAGGACGCACTCTGCTCCCGGTGCTTCTTTCTTGGTCGTATGAGGCCCCCAACTGTCTGCTTACTTCCCTTTCCTTTTTAACTCTTGAGAGATAAAAAGTGGTTCAGGCCACACCCCAGGGAAACTCCCTTTGTTTTGGATCAGGAGTATGACGTGGGTAAGGGTGTTACAATCCCACCCTAATCCTCTTTAACATAAAATTACAATCACAGAATGGAGGACAACCATACGATACTGGAAATCATGGCCCAGCCAAATTGATACACACATTTTGGTGGGGGACATAATTCAATCCATGACAACCACTGTGCTAAAGGAAAGCCTAAAAAGAAAGCCTCTATGCAGATGCCTGGACTTTTGAATCATCCTGCCATTAAAATACAATCCCCAGTGTGGAAGGCGGATGACAAGCCTTCTAAAGTGTTCCTGCTTGCCTGCAAGGGTTGCTCTATTCGGTTTTAATAATCAGCCTCTCCAACCTTAATACACGCTAATAGATTTATCTGCTGTTTTGAGCGTTAAATGAAACAGTGACCAGCATCTTCCTTGAGGGTTCAGTTCGAAAATCAGTGTGTAAGTTACAAGTACTTTTTGGCACTATCTCATTGGTGTGATCTTTGTCACTGGTACTTAACCTCACTGAGCCTCAGTTGCCTTATCTACAGAAGGATGAAATGAATAATACCTACTTAATGGATTTGTTGACAGCAAAAATATGATAATGCATGAAGAGCAGCTGGCAGAGAGGTAGCAAGGACTTAAAAAGTGGTCACTATTAATATCCTCCTCGCTGTTGTTGCTGTTGTCAAGGTGATCGTTATTACTTTTATGCTCCGAGACCTTGGACATGTTACCAAGCCATTCTGTGCTTTAGTCACCTCCTCTGTCAGAGGCAGCATGAAGTCTTTTCCTCAAACGGACAAAAAGAGATAAGGAGTCCAAACACTTTGAAAAGCATTAAAGACTATGTGAGTGTTGCTTTTAGGTGCCACTGAGTCGGCCCCACCCATAGCAGCTCCACGTGTAATAGAATCAAACGTTGCCTAGTCCTCACAGCAGCAGGTATGTTTGAGCCCATTGTTGCAGCCACTGTGTCAATCCATCTCACTGAGGGTCTTTCTCTTTTTCGCTGACCCTCTACTTTACCAAGCATGATGTCCTTCTCCAGGGACTGGTCCCTCCTGATAACATGTCCAAAGTAAGCAAGACAAAGTCTCACCATCCTGGCTTGTAAGGAGCATGCTGGCTGTACTTCCTCCAAGACAGGTTTGTTTGTTCTTCTGGCAGTCCATGCATAAAAGACAATACAAGAAGAAGGTGAAGACAGAATGATATAACTTAATATTTGAATCCTGAAGAATTCTAATTTCAGAGATGTTATAAACCAATGTATTCTTAAGAACAGTGTGTATGGTTATACAGTGATACTGTCCGGCCCCAATGAGATTGTGGATGGTTGAACATGACCCCGCATAGGTGCTTCACTGTTAAATGTATGCGCCTTACATTCATTATTCCCACAAACACTACCATAAGGAGTAGCCTTACGCAGCAGACATAAATATATAGGCCTCAAGTCCAAGTGGCGAGAAACCTAACATTACATATTTTTCTCTAACGGAATTAAATTTTTATTGTGAGCACTAATGCCACAGAAATTTGATCTCAATTAAAGTCAAAATAGGAACTCTGTCAGTTCAACCTCTGGGATTGTGTCCAAGTTCTAGATTGCTTATAGAGATCTAAGGATTTAGAGGGTTGTGTGCAGTCTTCAGCTATCACCTGTGTCCACATGGACTTCTGCAGTCTATACGAGTCGGATGAGGACCAATGGCTTGCTTTGCTCCTTGTATGACAATGTCAATAGCTTGCCTCATGAAGACTGGTAGCTGGTGAGTCCAGATTCAGCTATCTCTTGAATTGTCGACTATATCCAATTGAACCAACTGAATATATATGCGATATATATATATTTCAACCACTTCCTATTCTAGTATAGTCTTAAAGGAGATGAGAAGGAGTTCTTTATACTTGGTCATTCTTGAGCAGGTTTTTCATTATGTAAAAAGCAATTATAACTCAGAAAAACAACCCTGTCTATGAAATGGTGAAATAACTCGAAAACCGCTGGAAGGCTCCAGCTGGGGCCTACAGATGCCGTCTTCGTGTAGAATACAAATACGGCCCAGGTTTGAGTGTCACTGCAAAGCCTGCTTTCTCGAGGGACCCACCACTTCCTAGCTCTCAGGGGAAATACGTTCACATCATTGTCCAACCTAGGAATACACGTTTGGCAAATCAGTGTCCGCTCCCTGCCCCCATGGCTCTTTCCCGAGCTCTCTCTGGGCCTTTTTGCTTGCTTTCCCTCTAAATCTCTGATTCCCTCCAAGTCCCTGGGTGGCGCAAACAGTTAACACACTCAGCTGCTAATCAAAAGGCTGGAGGTTCGAGTATACCCGGAGTTGCCTCAGAAGAAAGGCCTGGTGAACTATTTCTGAAAAATCAGCCACTGAAATCCCTAGGGAGCACAGTTCTCCTCTGATACACATGGGGTCACCATGAATTGGAATCGACTTGATGGCAACTGGTTTTTTGGTTTATTCTGCAGCCAAGTAGATCTTTTGAAAATACACATGTCGCTCCCCTTCTTTAAAACTCCCTCATTTAAAATTCTTCAGTGGTTTCCTGGGTTTATTCAGATAAAATCTAACACATTGCTGTCGCCTACAAGGGGCCTACCAAGTCTGACCCCTGACTCTCTCTCCAGCCTCAACTGATGTCCCTGTCCCCCTCAATCCTTTTGTACTCCAAACACACTGGTATTCTCTCTGTTTCTTAAATTTGCTGGGCTCCTTACCACTCTTGGACTTTTTTTGGCAAGCAATTGCAGCCTTCCTGGGTTGATGGTTCTCCCAATCCTTGTTCCTGCCACATGTGGTACCTTCATTATCAGCTCAAGTGCTGCTTCCTTAGGGAAGCCTGCTTTGAACACAGGCTAGGTCTGGTTTCCCTGTATCTACGCCAGTTCTTCTTTCATGGAAGCTGTCAGTTAAACATTTATTTGTGTGATGATTTCAGTCTTCTCAATTCCACCCACATAAGACAGCAGCAGCTCCATGAGGGCGCAGATGACACCTGCCTTGTTCACGGCCAGCACAGGGTCCATGTTACAGAGCAGGCACTTAATACATGTTATTGAATGGAAAGATAAAATATTTCATAAACACAAAATCGGACTATGGTACGGTTTGTAAGTCCTTTAAGATCAGTTGGCATCAAGTTGATTCCGATTCATGGTGACCCAATGTGTGTCAAGTACTGTGGAACTGTGCTCCACAGGGCTTTCAAAGGCTGATTTTTTGGAAGTAGGTTGCCAGGCCTTTCTTCCAAAGACCCTCATGAGACTTTTAATATTTAGAGACATTGTCATTTCCATGTGCTTTTTGGTTTTTAGTACCTGGTGACTTAATTTTGGCATTGAAAAGCCATCTATCAAAGATTCCCTGTTGTTCTTTTTTCCAGAAAGAGCTGAAAAACAATGGCTGTGCCAGTTGGTTTTACACAATGAACGCTTATTCATTGCCGTTGAGTGGATTCCAACTCATAGTGACCCTATAGGACAGAGTAGACTGCCCCATAGGGTTTCCAAGGAGCGGCTGGTGGATTCGAACTGCTGACTTTAGCTTAGCAGCCAAAGGCTTAACCATTGCATCACCAGGGCTCCAATGAACACCTAGGAACCCTTAAATAAAAGATGTAGAAGAACAAAAAAGAAAGGGAGGGGAAAGGAAGGGAAAAGAAATGAAAGGAGGGAGAAGGAAGGAAAAGGAAAGAAAGGAGGAGAGTGTGTCATGTCAGATTTACCGTTCGGGGAAACATCAGGAGCCATTTTATTACATTTTGTTGTTATTTAACTAATGCACAAAAATGAGTAAGAATCAACTCGACGGCAGAGGGTTTGATTTTGGCTTGGCACAAAAGAGAAGAGCCCATCACCCTCTGTGGAATAATTCATTAATCCACATTAGTCGTCATTCAATTGCGTACGCTTCCTCTGTGCCACATGAAATATGAAGAGATACCTTCCCAAGAAGGATAAATGTGTTATCTCATAGTTCACCTACTCTGGAATACCTAATGGGCCGCACTGGGAGTATATGTTGTTTATCATCAGTTGTAAGGGGCAAGACGGTCCCTATTGAAGACTGCTGGACCGTGAGTGATTTATGGGGCTTTTTACCCCTCCGCTGTTGGCGGAGGCTGCCAAATGGTTAGAATTCCATCTGTCCCATATGCAATCCCTTTAATTAATGATTTATCTTATTATCTGCCTTCCCGAAAGAAAAAAGAAAAAAGAAATTGTTACATCTATCGGTAAAGCTACCATCCGCCAAGCAGGATCATTGTCTAAATTCCAGTGACAAACAAGTTGATGGGAAACTTTCTGGGGAAGAGAAACCTAAGGGGAGACAGGTTAACAAAATCCCTTGCTTCCTGAAGGAAACATTAGTAGGTGTTTCCTAATCCTGCGGAGCCAAAGGTCAGTGTTTTGATATACACAGATGCACACACACCCACTCATCTCTCAAGTTCCCGTATAACGAGAGAGGAAATAGAAAGAGACTGTACTACATGAGGGAAGCCATTCATCCAGCAGGCTTGGCAGTTTGACGCTTGAAAAAAGATGACTTCTTCTTAACATGCAATTGTCACCATGTTAATAATGAAATATTGATCTGTTCTTGCCTAATGAAGATCAACTTATTCTAATTTACTCCTGGAAAGAGAACCACTTCAAAGTCTCATTACTACATCTTTGTATTCTCCATCTGTGTATTGTTCATAGTTGTATATATTTTTAGTACATTCAGCTGAGAACCAGGAAGGGAGAAAGGGAAAGATTAATATCAGATTGACTTAATTTTTCTTTTTCTTTTCTTCCTTTGGTGAAATTCAGTCATCTGATTTAGCAAGAAAACTTCATGGAAGATCTTAACCACGTAATGGGCGTTGGTGATTTTGTGATTAAATGATAACAATCTTTATCAATAAAAACACTATTACATTAGAAATCCAAACCCTTGGACAACCGCTAACACACCTATCTAGAGCTCCATGTATAGCTAGCTATTTATAACCATATATTAAAAAAAAAAAAAAATGCATTACAGTGGAGCCCTGGGCGTGCAGTGGTTAAAAGCTACAGCTGCTCATCAAAAGGTCGGCAGTTCGAATTCACCTCCTGCTCCTTGGAAACCCGGTAGGGCAGTTCTATTCTGTCCTATAGGTTCGCTATGAGTCGGAATCCACTTGACGGCAACAGGGTGGGTAGTGTATACCGTAAGGACTGGATTCTATTCACAAGATTTATCAGTCTTAGTCATGGAGAGCGGTTTTCTGCAGAGAAACTCTGCCTAATAATATTATTAGGCCTAATAGCCTATCTTAATTAGGTGCCCATTTTGTGAATCATTTTTGTTTTATGGTCACAGTTTTTCTACTCATTTATTTACCTGCGATTTTGAAATCTATGAGGCAATCTCTTCTGGATAACATGGAAACGAGCCAGTGAGTATTACCTTCTAAAAATGCAGATCATTTTGATTTACCATTTAAAACGGAAATGCTCTGAGGTCAGGACTCTGAGAAGAATCATTCACCAGTCGACACATTGCTCCTTTGCACATGGACCTTTATCACCCGGAGCCACGTAGCGGTGTTGCATGTACGTGCCTACCAAGGAGGTGGCTTTTATTGCTTCTACTAGGTGTTGTCGCAGGGAGGTTCACATAAACATTTATATAGGTTTTCGAAAACAGTTGTTACTGAGGAAGAACCTTTTCATGTTTACACAAATTCAGAACAAAGAAACATCGCTATGGCTTCCGGTAATTGGCATGTGGGCGTGTTTCCCAAGTCACCGACGGGAAGCAGTGAGTGTCTGAGATTTATTTTTGACAGGACGTAAATTACTGGTAGCCTGACACATTTTTGAACAATTACTAGACACTGAGGTGTTTAAAGTAATGGGTACTGTTTGCTCGAGGGATGGGAAAGTTTCAAAACCATTAGAACAAAACAATTTTCCATTTGATTAGTAAGATGTGAACACTTACATTTATATAACTAAATAGCACAGACAAGTCACCTCCTCAAACGATGTTTTTTTCCTCAGAATAAAAGTCATGCTTGAAGAAAAAAAAATCCCTCCACTTGACGAATGGCTGAATCATGGGAATTCGAGAGACTAACAGGTTTCTCTGCTCACAGTCAGCTTCCTCCCCTTCCCGGGTGCTTTCTGCTTCGGTCCCCAAAGTATACAGAGCCCCGCTTTGTCCTGCTTTGCTTCAGATGTCTCGAAAACCGGGCTTTAATGTTCATTAATTAGTGACTACCTTTCAGGAGCTTTGAAACATTGTTTAACCAGCCATCTGAACTCTGACTGGAAGATTAAAATTCACAATCGGTGAACTGCTCATGTCCCTAAAAGATGAAGCAATGACAGCTGCCATAATTGGCAATGAATCGAGGTTTCAAGTCATCCAAAAAGTCAGAACAGTCTTCAGCCCTCCCTTTTCTTTCCTGTTAGCGCATCTCATCAAATAAAGGCTCTCAAGGTTTCTGTTCTTTTCTTCTGGATTATATATTGGGGCTTAAAAAGAAGGGCAGACTTTGGGGGCGGGGTCTACCTGGCATACTTACCTGTTTTTGTTTGCGATTTTTCAAAAGACAGGTCAGTAATACCCAGAGCTGGCTTCTTGGACCTGTGACTGTTGACACGGGGTTTTATCTCCCATTCAAGATCCGTTCTCTCTCCCCTGGGTCTGGAGACATCATGAAGTCATGTCTTCCGCCTACTTTTAGAGAACTACTCAGTGCTGACTGTGTGTTTGTATAAAAGTTCTTCATTTTTTTTTTTTGCCTTCTATGAGTCGGAATCAACTCGATGGCAGTGGGTTTGGTTTGGTTTGAATTAGAGACATAAAGAACTTTGGATTGCCAGGGTCTAGAGCAGTTGTAAAAGAAGCCCTGGTGGTACAATGGTTAAGCACTCAGCTGCTAACCTGCTAACTGAAAGGTCAGCAGCTCGGATCCACCAGCTGCTGCGTGGGAGAAAGATGTGGCAGTCTGCCCTATGGGAAAGTTCCTTTCTGTCCTACAGGTCACTATGAGTCAGTGACTCAGTGGTAATGGGTTTTTAGAGCAGTTATTCTTAACTGGGGGTGGTATGTCCCCCCTGCCCCCAAACAGGACATTTGGCAATGTGTGAAGTCATTTTTGGTTGTCGAAATTGGAAAAAGGGGTGTTACTGACATCTCCTGAGGAGGCCAGGGAGGCTGCTAAACATCCTACAATACTCAGGACAACCCCCACCACGAAGAATTACCGAGCCCCAAGTGTCAATAGTGCTAAGGCTGAGAGACCCTGGTGGAGAGTAATCACACATCCTGGTTCATGAGTGTTCTCTGCTGCCATGTTGTTGAGGTTGCTGGTTTCCCTTCCCTGACCTACACATCCAAACTGAAAGCATCAGAAATGCTGAGTGGAGCAAACATTTTTGTTGGGTGTTGCTGAGTCAGTTTTCAACTCACAGCAACCCTGTGTGACAGAGTAGAACTGCCCCATATATTATTTACTTCATGGAGTCCTCATGGCACAGTGGTTAAATGGTGAGCTGCTAACTCAAAGGTTGGCAGTTGGAACCCACCAGCTGTTCCGTGGGAAAAAGACCTGGTGATCTGCTTCTGTAAAGGCTTGGAAACTCTATGGGGCAGTTCTGCTCTGTCCTATAGGGTGACTATGAATTGGAATCAACTTGATGACAATAGGTTGGGTTATTATTTACTTCACCTAAAGAGGGATCTGCTATGTTCCAGTCTTAGAAATAAGCCCTTTGTCAGTGTTACTAAATGCTCACATCTGTTCTGCGAGGGGGAGTACTAGGAGTAGACCTGAGTTCCAGGCATGTTCCTGTCCCCTTCTTATCTTGGAAGCTTAGGCAGTGCGTTTTTTTCAGCCGCCTTATTCCTCACTGTAACATAAGGAGGTGACTCTAGATGGTGTCCATCCTACTTCTAAGAATCCACAAAATCTCTAAACTACCCATAAATTTTAATTGATATGATGAAAAATAACTGCTTTGGCTTCATTCTCCTCTCCTTATCTGGGTGTTTTGACATTATCCCTGGAAGATATTCCAAGATTCCTCTGAGCAGTCAATTTTAAGAACCAGGAAAGTTCAGGAATTGTGTATGTAAAACTGGGCCATTTCCTCTCATTGATATTATCTTGGTCTTCTTCATTGTCCAGTGGGAGTCAAAACAGGTAAATTCAGTGGAACAGGATAGACCATTCACCTTGGCAAAAATAAAGTGATGCATTCTGCCCACCCATCCACCCATCCACCCATCCACCCATCCACCCATCCACCCATCCACCCATCCACCCATCCACCCATCCATCTACCCATCTCTCTATCCTTCCATCCACACATGTGGATAGAGACATGTCTGAAATAAAAGTCACCGAAGGTTACAATTAGTTCTAGACACTACAATAGTGGGTGATTTTTAAAACTTTCTGCTTTTTAATTCTTTCTATTACTTAAATACTGTAAGAATGAGTCATTTTTAACAATAAAATTATTATTTTTAAAAAGGAAGAGGATGATATGGGATGAGCTAATGGGTGCTTTTCATCAGTCCAGGAAAACTGTTTTGATAGTTAAAGAAAATGCTTCACATCTTCTGACTATTAACTTCATTCTGCCAAGTTAAAAAAGAAAAAAAAAAAAAAAAAGCTGTATTTTCAGTTTGGGGTCTGGGTTGATTGATGTAACGTTTTCATCCTGAAATATGTATGTTTAATTATAGTTCTCCACTGACCTCAGTTTGTGTTGCTTTTGCTATACATTAGCTAAATGTGGAGCCTATTAATCTTAAGGATTTGTTGCAGCATTTCTCTGGGCCAGAACTTTACTGCATACTATGGGATGTCCAGTGAAATGTGAGATGCTCTTCCGAATTTCAAGGAATCTGCTGTCTGGCTGCAGAGACAAACACTGAGAGGGTTGTCTCTGCCTTACCAATTCTGGACTTGTAAATACATGTACATGTGACTGCTTCTTGCCTTTGTAACGTACATGGTGAACTCTTATGCACCTTTTAAACCTCTGGTCAATTGCCACCTCCTCATTGGAGCCCTCCTTGAGGAGTTAAATGTGTCTCTGTTCTCACTGTGCCCCTTACTGTACACAATCTAAAAGTTATCACATTGCTCAAATTATTTCCTTACTTGTCTGTCTTTCCTACTGGACTTTGGGCTCCCAGAGGCCAGGGAGTGGGACTCATTATTCTGTGTGTGCCAAGGATTCTCACAGTTCCTGAGTCCCTGTGTAAGCAAACTGACCAGAACACAAGCCGGAATGAGGTGGGTGCAATGTGAGGTGTAAAAATCAAAGAAGTGCACAAAAGGTAAAGGCAAGACTGGATTCGTAACGTTTGTTTGTTTTTCTGGAGAGTTCGAATATACAAAGACTAAACAGCCAGTCAAATCTTGCAAAACCATGAACAAATAAAAGAAAATAGCAATTGCTATGTCTGAGCTTCAGAGACTTATCAGATTTGGAAATGACTTCTGGGAAAATACAGATATTGGTCATTTTTTAAAAAATTAGAAATGAGGAGACATCTACCATGTGCCAGGGAGGATGCTGAAGATACTAGTATGTGCATTACTCATTTAGCATCAGAGACAGGCATTATTAGTCCCATTTTGCAGATGCAGCAATTGAGGCTTAGAGAAGCAAATGACGGGCTTGCAGTCACACAGCTCATCAGCAGAGCCCCAGTGTCTCCAGAGGTATTTGGCCTTTCAGGTCAATGTTCTTTCCACTCAACCACAGCTGTTTCATGTCCTCTTTATGCAGCTTGCGTTCCTTCCATGTGGAATGCTTTGAAAATGCTCCAGTCACATTTTGAAATTCTGTGACAAAAAATTGAATGTCGTCCAAAGCATAGTTTAGGATTTAAACATCCCTGTCAATCCTGGCTGTCATCACCAGGAGATTTTTATCCCAACAATAGATCACTGTGATGCAGTTGGCCTGAAGGGCCCTGGGCTGTTATAATGAGTAAGATCGGAATCTACTGAGTAATGCGAATAAATAAAAAAGAGACAGGTAGTCTCAGACTTTGTCATTATTGCCTTCTTTGCTGTCAAGCTCATGGATTGCTCCAAGCCAAACAGCTCCCTTTTTTTTTTAACCATTTTAATAATCTGTACAATGGGAATGTACAATGGTTTTTTCATTCAACCCATATTTTAATAATTAAAAGGCTTATCACTTTTGAGCACTTTTCTAGAGGGAAAGGACATAAAGGAGATTTGAAGTCAGACTCTGAGAGCATTGCACACCAAGTTAAAGAAAAAGTCCTAGAAGACAAGTCAGGGATGCTAGTTTCTGAAACTAGCTGATCTTAAGCGGATGAATGGGCAGGGGGTAGCAAGTGCAAAAGTTCTAAATAAGAACGAGTTTGGACAGCAATTTCTAGAGACAGAAAGAAGACCAATGTGGCTGGCAAGATCTAAGCAAACCAGAGCATCATAAGAGATGAGAATGAAGATACAGGTGAGAGTAAGATGGCCAACTTTCCTGGATTTCCTGGGACAGAGAGGGCTCCTGGAAGGCAGGACTTTCAGTTCTAAAATTGGAAGAGTCCCAAGAAAAGCAGGATGAGTTGGTCACCCTAGGCAGGAACCAGATTATACCAGGACAGTTAGACCAAGGGAAGGAATTGGGGCTGTACTTTCCATGAAATGGGAGAACATGGCATATTTTAAGCAAACAAATCCTCACCCATTCTGTACAGAAACTAAAACACTGGTTTTTTGTTCTTGGCAAGTCACCCAAGCCCTCCCGACCTTAGTTTCTTCATTTGTAGCAGAAAGTGGTTACCACCGCATGACCTTGAAGGTTCCTTTCATCTCTGAGACTCTCTGACATTTTCTACTTGGTTCTGTAGACAGGAAGGGGGCAGCCGAGGAGTCCTGGGCAAAGGAATAACATGATGCATTTTTCAAGGAAGATTAATCTGGCAGTAGTTTACAAAATCAATTGTGGCGAAGAGAGATCTGAAGGCAACAACTATAATCCAATCCAGAGGCAATGAGAGCCTGGATTAGGACAACAGAGGTGAGAATGGTGGAGGCAGGAAGGAAGGATAAGGCTATTTTAACCAAAAAAAAAATTAGAAGACATAGTGGCTAATGGCATCTGGCTGAAAATAGAACTGCCAAAATGTGATTTTATTCATTCATTTGTTTATTCATTCATTTATTCAGTGTATTCAGTGCCTACTGTATACCAGGCTCTGAGGATATTGGGGATATGGCAGTGAGTAAGTCCTTGACTTCATGGAGCTTACAGTCTAATGGAAAAAAATCCATATCAGACTGTACATTTCAGTTGTGCTTAGTGCTGGGAAAGAAATGTGCAAGATGCTATGCAAACAATGAACAGAGGGGCCGAGGCCAGTCTGAAGATGAAGCCAGGCTTCCTGAGACAGGTGCTGTTGGAACTGATAACTGAAAACTAAGCAATGAGTTAAATTGATGTGGAGGGTGGTGGAGACTAGGATGGAACAGGCCGTCGAGAAGAGCATTTTAGGCAGAGGCACAGTATTTGCCAAGGCCATGAGGCAGGAAGAAGTTGGGCACATTGATAGATGTAGAAAGGCACAGTGTGATTGAAGACTGGTCAGAGGGTCCTGAGGTTGGCAAGGGTCAAATTACAAAAAGGGCTTGCAGGCATGGAGACGATTTGGGACTGGATTTTGAGAGCAGTGAAAAGTCATAAAAGAAAGGGTTATAAACAGGACCCTGATGTGCAGTTACAGAGTTTCGAGTATATGTAGCAGGGGAGTAGTGGTACTCTGAACAGAACTGGGCTTAGAGGTGGATGGAGAGGTAAATTATGGGGGAAAAGCAGGAGAGAGAGAAGGAATAATGTGTTCTAAGCACAAATAGTCTCTAGGGTGTTGAAGATATGGGACCAAGAGCTTGGCAGGAAGATCAGAGATCAGTGGTAAAGATAATGCTATGGGATTAATGTGTACAGTTGAAACTGTGAAAATGAATGAGTCCTATGAGAAGGAGGAATTAGAGAGAGGAGAAAAGACTGACGAGGGCAGAGCTTTTTGGGATCTGTCCATATTTGAAGACTGACTTGGGATGATCCAAAGATAGGAAGGCCAATCAGAAAGGAAGGAAGACTCGGGAGGTTTAAGACCATGGAAGCCAAGAATGATTTCACTAAGTAGGGGTAGTGGAGGTATCAAAATGCTGCCCAAAGGTCAAAGAAAAACAAAGCCTGACAGAAGGCCAGTAAGTGTGGCAATTAATAGATCATTCTTTTATCTTTGAAAAGGAGGCTAGTGACTAATGGTTGAATTACATCACCCTGGACAAAATTAATAGCAAATTTCCTGATATTCACTTGCAAAGATGCAATGGAAATTGGCTATGCACCCTCACTGTATTTTCTGAAATTTCCTAAATTTATGAGTAGTCTAATCTCCTCTGCGTACGGCAGAAGAAAATTGAAATGTGCCCTGTGTACAGCATGGGTCAGTTTCTGTTAACAAAACTCTTACTTTTTAGATGTTTAGAATGTCAGCTTCCCTGACTTACTGATGCACAGGACCAGAGTTTACATGACTGCTTCAGAGTCGAGCAGTTGGAAAGAAGGACCAAGAAGAAAGTGAGAGGTTTATAGAAATCGCTAATTCAACTTTCTAGTCCAAAATTTGTGTATTCATGTTTATAAAGAGATGTTTCTGTAAACCAAAGTTCTAAATCCAAAATCTAAAAACATGTGAGTAAAGCGTTTGGCTATTAGGAAGATTATTCAAAATAATGTGGATTTCACTGTTTCATTTTAGCTGCCCGGTGAAAACTTAACTGCCTGATTAACTGGAAATCTGACCTAATGTCCAAACTTGTTCAGCTTACCTAGTTTCATAAGAAGCATCGAGACTTGAAAAGGAATTTTATAAAATGATTTGGATTTTAAATTAGCTAAAGTATCCAGAGCTTTTAGAACAGTGCCAGGCACATAGAGAGCCTTTGGTATGTGTTACCTATTATTACTAACTGAAAGACTCGGGAGAGAAATTGGTTTGCCCTTCTCCAGGGCTAATCAGACATTGTCAACAGCAACACTTTTATTCCCTCCAAGGACAGACAAATTCTTGCTTCTTACAGAGTAGTTTTCAACTTCTACTTAAGGAAAAGGATGGTGCTTCCTGGCTTTGTTCTGAAACTCTGTTCAGGAAATGATATTGTTGTAGGCAAGGACAGAAGTACAATGTGCAGACATTTAAGAAACGCATTGAGCCATCTATTAACGTTGCATCAGAGCACTTTAGAATCTTATCGTTTTTGTTGACCTGCACCAGTAAAGGGCTTGCCAGCCTCTCTGAGTCCACCACTTATACGTTTGGGGTTGAATTTGACCCCAGTTAAATTGAGGTAGCAGTGGAAATCAAGGGACAATGACACATCTTTTTTTTTTTTTTTTTCATATTTTAGATGAAGGTTTTACAGAGCAAACTAGTTTCTCATTAAACAGTTACTGTTTTATGGCATTGGTTAACAACCCCGCAGCATGTTAACACTCTCCCTTCTCAATCTTGGGTTCCCTATTACCAGCTTTCCTATCCCCTCCTGCCTTCTAGTCCCTGCCCCAGGGCTGGTGTGTCCCTTTAGTCTCATTTTGTTTTATGGGCCTGTCCACTCTTTGGCTGAAGGGTGAACCTCAGGAGTGACTTCATTACTAAACTGAAAGGGTTTCTGGGGGCCATACCCTCAGGGTTTCTCCCAACTCTGTGAGGCCAGCAAGTCTGGTCTTTTTCTTTATGAGTTAGAATTTTGTTCTACATTTTTTTTCCCAGCTCTGTCTGGGACCCTCTATTGTGATGCCTGTCATAGCAGTCAGTGTTGGTAGCTGGGCACCATCTAGTTGTACTGGACTCAGTCTGGTGGGGGCCATGGTAGGTGTGGTCCATTAGTCCTTTGGACTAATCTTTCCCATGTATCTTTAGTTTTCTTCATTCTCCCTTGCTCCAGAAGGGGTCAGACCAGTGGAGTATCCTAGATGGCCGCTCACAGCCTTTTAAGACCCCAGATGCTACTCACCAAAGTAGAATGTAGAACATTTTCTTTGTAAACTATGTTATACCAAATGAGCTAGATGTTCCCTGAGACCATGGTCCCCACAGCCCTCAGCCCAGCAATTCCATCCCTCGGGGAGTTTGGACTTGGACGTTGACACTTCTTGGGTGCCTAGTATGAGTTTACCAACATTAGCTTATTTGATCCTCATCGTGCAGTCTGTTTTGCTGTAACGCGTCTTTGGAAAATACGAATTTGTTCCAACATGATTGATACATTTTGAGCATAACACAAATCTTGCTTTGTGTATACATGATTTCGTCTGTGAGAATGCAGAAAACTCCACCCAGCTGAACCTAACCACGTAGGGACACGAAACTCAAACACACATATGTCTCAAACATCTACGAGCTGCCTCAGTTCACCACGTGTGCTGTCAGCCACATTCCCACATCCATCCCCATACGAAGTGACAGCTTCCTGTTGAATTGAACATAACCCTCCTTCCACCACTTCACAATAACCCATAGGCTGTAACCCTTCCCGCATCCACTTCCACAAACAAACTTCATGTCTTTCAAGGTAAAGTGCCACATTCATTGTAGTGTCTATGTGTCTTTAACCATTGAACATGCGTAAAACCATACTACCATTTTTATTAGGTTCCTACCTTTTTTATTATGTGTCGTGGATGTAAGTGTCTGTGCCCCTCACCCTACTTTTCCCATAAGACCTTTGGTTTGTATCGCGAGATTGGGAATAGTGCGGCAATTTTTAGAAGCACAGATGTGCCTTACAGCAGAACTGACTATAAACATGTAGGGAACAAATATTATCTTCTGTCCCTTATTCCACAAATAAGAAAATCAGCTCGGAGAAGACGAATAACTTGCCTGAGGTCACCCTTCACAGACTCTCCACATTTGCCTGATTCCATCACCTCTTTCTCTCACCACTCCTAACACCCCTAAGTAGTCTCAAAGCACATCGGGCTAGATGATTGTTGCAAAACCAGCGTCAACATTATGAAAATAAAAAAATTTCCAGAACTTCACGGTGATCCACACAAGCATTTGAATTATATGTATTTTAAAAATCACGCAAGTAGTCTCCTTCGCCCCTACTGAATATGTCCCATTTTGCACACAGGTTAATAAATTTTTCTCATTTGTGAGAGTTGCTGAATAGAGCAAGCGAATTGTTTTACCCAGTAGGTGGTGGAGCAATAACGAAGAAGCCTCGTGATTAAGTAGAGTTGGAGCCTCTTATCTTTCTTACTGAGTGGGAGGCACCATTAGTAGTAAAAGTAATTACCTGTATAGAACAGGCTGATTGCATCAAGTACCTACTACATGCTACTAAGATAGTCATCGCAATTTTAGAGCCCCTTAAGGGATCTTCATTTGATGTTAATTTTGCATTTTAAGCAAAAGCACATTATTTTTGGAAAACATTGTGTTAGCCAGACTAACTCATTTTTTAAGCCTCTTATTGCCCCCATTTATGGCCTTCTTCCAAAATGGCAGATCCAAAGAGCACACTGAACAAAGTTGGATATGATAAGCTATCTATTTGGTGAGAGTTGAATTTACATGGGGCGAGAATCCTGTGCTTTCATCTATGAAATCACAAAGTCCATTATGTGAAACTACTGGGTACGTAAGGCAGTAATTCCTAAGAAATTGTCCATTCCAGATCTCATTACATGTTGTTTTGGATAGTTTCACTAAACTTCAAATTCTTCCCTGATAGGAATATTAGAAACAGGGTGTCTCTGATTGTTTGAGACAAGACCAGAGGCCTGACGCTTGGATAACTCAGAAGCAAACTCGGCATAAGGGTTTTGGAGGCCACGGCGTTTTTCCAGCTCTTCCAGTGGCCGGCCAAGTGACCACGGCCAGCTCCCCAACCCTCTGTCTGCAAAATAAACAGATGGAACAGTGCCCCATCTAAGTTTAAAATCCTATGGAGTTATAGAAGCTGAATTCTTTACTGTGTTTGTATTCATAGTGAGGAAGATAAGCAATAGCCTGGTAACTAATTGAACACTCTGCCTTTGTGTTTGTCAACCCTCCTCTAAATGTACATACCAACCTTATTGTTAGTTGAGCAGCCCCAAAATGATTGTCCTGAGCGGTGCAAATGGTTAAGCGCTGGACTACTAGTCAAAAGGTTGGCGGCTCAAAAGACAGGCCTGGAGATCTGCTTCTGAAAGCTCACAGCCTTGGAAACCAAGTGTTCTACTCTGCACACTTGGGGTCACCATGAGCTGGAATCGACTAGACAGCAACTAACAACAACAGGCCAAAAATGTTATCCTCCATACGGGCAAGTAAATAAGACATTATTGCTAAGTGTGGTGCATGTATTTAGGCTTATAAATAGTCTCCAAATTCATAGGCCTGCAAAACATTATATCGAAGTCTCTCTTTTGTACTAGTTTGGTTTATATTACGAAGGCTGGTGTCCTTCTTCGCCTTATCCACTTGCTTTTTATTGCTGTCCCTATGGCATAGCCAAAGATAACTATCAGATGTAATCTGATTACTTGATGAGAAGAACAAACAGGTTTCAAAATCAGGCAGACTGGGTTCAAATCCTGGTCTTGGCATTTTTACTGTCTATGAGACTTTGGGCAAATGCCTTACCTGATTGTAGCTTCAGCTTCCTCATCTGTAAATTGGACATAATGATAGCACTTGCTTCATAGAATTGTTAAGAAGACTAAAATCAAATGAGATATTATGAAATTGGGGTTCTTCTGTGGAAATCATAAAAACCTCCTGTTTATAAAAAACCTGTTGCCGTCGAGTTGATTCTGACTCATAGCGACCCTATAGGACAGAGTAGACCTGCCCCATAGAGTTTCCAAGGAGCGCCTGGTGGATTCAAACGGCTGACCCTTTGGTTAGCAGCCCTAGCACTTAACCACTACGCCACCAGGGTTTTCTGTTTATAGTTCATAGTGGTTACCCTTAAGAAGAGGGAATGGAGGATAAGTTGGATGCCTTTTTTTTTTTTTTTTCATTTATTTTTTGTTGTTGAGAATACAGACAACAGAACATACACCAATTCAACAGTTTTCACATGTACAATTAATTAGACCACCATGATTAAATTCCTCAAGCTGTGCAACCATCCTCACCTGCCTTTTCAAATTGTTCCTTCCCCATTAACATAAACTCACTGCCCCCTAAGTTTCCTATCTAACTTTTTCAAGTTGCTGTTGTCAATTTGATCCCAGATAGATAGATCTTAAAAAAGCCCAGTGTTCAAGGCAGACATTCTTTACTAGTTAAGCTAAAGTACTGTTCGCTTTTAAAAAAACTTCAGGGGGTATTTTTAGTTTAAGGTTTAAAGATTTTTATCAGGGTAAAAGTTTTAGGAATTCACCCAACTTCATCTTTTCTTACCTTTTTCTATTTGAAATTTTTTAACCATAAATATTTATTGCTTTTTTTTTTACTTTTGTTTTTTAATGTTACTCGATTTATCTGGGAGTAAAGTTATAAGCCTTTTTTATTATTATTTTCTTCTTAGACTTCTCTGGTTTAAAAAAACTAATAAAATATTATTAAAAATTAAATAAGATAATATAAAGGTAAGGTGCTTTTTCATAATGCCTGCTACAGAATAAACATTCATAAAATTTATCATAAGTAATAATATTACTTCTCTAACCAGGAAAATCTTCCAATACAAGAGCAAAGAATGGCACACACTACCCAGCAATTGCTCTAAAAGTTTTCATTTCAGTCATTCTGGTTAATTTCAGACCCTGGAATCAAGAACAAGTGTTTATATATTGGTTAAATTGCTTTATAACAAATTGCAAAGAGCTCTTGGAATTATTTTTGTGTTGGAATTATATTGTATTAAGGAGTGTTTGAAGCAATTTGGACATTCAAGTGGACTTAGAATCTTTTTGTTTCTTTTCCATTAAGATTTTCACTGTTTTGGCATCAGTTGTGTTAAGATTCAACCCAAGAATATGTCACTAGTAAAAGCTGAAAGGCACTGTCATCCACAAAAGGACAATTGACAAGCTTGTTGACTGACTTGTACCTTTTGGGTTAGTGAGGTACGCCCAATTACATAGGTAAGCATTTGTGAACAAGAGTGAATCTTTTTTTTTTTTAATCACTGATTGTTTCCACTGTGATCCTTCATTCATTCCTTTGTTTTCACTCATTCATTCACTCATTCAGGAATTCACTAAGCACCTACTCTGTGTTTTAAAACCACAAGTCAGCTCAGTTCACACTTTCTTATGTACATGTCTTTGACCAGGGCAAAGAGTGGGGATTGAACTAATATTTAGCTTCTGATAAAGCAATTTATTGAGATTGTATACTGCAGATTTTCCCTGGAATAGAATAGAGTAGACACTAATTACCATTTACCAGATTTTTAGGCCTAAAAAGCCATGTAACCCCTCTGGGCCTCAGTTTGCTTCTCTCTAAAATGGGATACCTACGCTTTTATCATACATATAAGGAATTTAGCACTGCAGTGGCTCACAATGGAAACGCTGGTGGCATAGTGGTTAAGTGCTACAGCTGGTAACCAAAAGGTCAGCAATTGGAATCCACCAGGCGCTTCTTGGAAGCTCTTTGGGGTGGTTCTACCCTGTCCTATAGGGTCACTATGAGTCGGAATCAACTCGACGGCAATGGGTTTTTTTTTTTTTTTTTTTTACAGGTGGCTTACAATGGGTTTGTTAAGTGCTGACAATAGATAGCTCACCATTAGCTATAACTTTCATGTCATGGAGGATCTGAAATATGACCCAGGCTATGGACGGAGCTGGGGAAACAAACCGGACAGTGACTAGTTAGTAGCAGTGTCTTGGTTTTTAAAACAAAAACTGGGTGTTTACTGATATTTCTTGAGTACCTGATGTGGCAGACCCCTGGTCAAGAAATTATATACATTATTCATTAAGGATTATCACTGTTGTTGTTATTATCATTCTCATTTTATAGATAAGGGAACTACAGTCCTTGAAAGAAGGCAAGGACTTTTCCCAAGGTAAGTAGCAAAGCTCAGATGCAAACCCAGGTGGTCTGACTCCACATCCCATGTCCTTAACTACTATGCCTGCTGGGATCCAGGAACAGAAAAGTTGACTAGCTACAAAGCCAGGTACATTACTGAGTTTGTTGTTGTTGTTGTTAGCTGCTGTCAAGTGGGCCCTCAATTCATGGAACTCCACACCCAATGGAACAAAATGCTGCCAGGTCCTGTGCCACCCCCTTGACTGGCTGTCGGGGCCCCCTAAATTCTCCCTAGATGGCCCAAGTAATTCCCAGCATTGGACTAAATCAGTGATGAGGAGTCAGGTGCCCCAGCTATAGGCACTGAACGACAAGGCCACCTGAACTTCACCAAGACGTTGCAAAGTTCTCTCCAGCTAAACTCAACCTGACTAGGGTACCCCCCACCCCGAAGGTCTAGGATGGTGGTATGTGCTGTTAAGGTTTGGTGTCCTTGTCCTGACTTGTCTGGCAACAGTCTCCCTGGGGGAGACCATGCCTCTCAGCCTCTTGGTGTCTCTCTACTGGCGGAGCAGGGCTGGGTGCCTGCTGCTTATCTTAGTCGAGGTTCTTTGAATTCTAAGTAAGAGTACCCACTTCCAAGGAACATAAGTAACAACAGAACAACAACCATGGGAATGCATGGGGAGGACATTGGCATGAACCAGGGCACTCAAGAAAAAAATGAACAGCTGGGTGTCAGGGAGGACAGAACCCAGAGCATGGCCTTGGACCCAGCCTTTGGAGATCTTCAGTGGTATCATTCAGCCAGGCTTCCCTTCTTTATCTCTTTCTCTCTGCTCAAATTCTTGGGACACTTCTTAGCCAAAGGTTTGGCTCTCTTTGGGAGTCTACTTTCAGTCCAATTGGCTATGGTTAGGGCAGGAATCTATTGGGACCAAAGGAGGGGGTGGTTCTCAGGAAAGGGAAGATGTGTCTAATAGATTATCCTCAAATGTATCCGCCACATTGGTCCTTTGTAAATGATTGTTGAAGGAATTTCTTGTCGGGAATGATGTATTACAGAGCAAATAATGAACCGTCCCTGGTGGCCTAAGTGATCAAGTAAGAGTTTGGGACAGCTAAATTCATCCAGTTACTTACAGGCAGTCCTCGCACCACTGCCTCGCTTTGCACAGCTCCCTGGTAGCTGAGATGCTGTACAAAATGAGGAGTACCTGTATTTAGCTTTACTTCATACCGGTCTTCATTACAGGGCCTGGGGATATAGCAATGAGGCAAACACTCAGATATTCCTGCCCTCTTATATTTACTTCTGGAAGGGAAGAGAGAAAATAAAGATAAATGTATAAAATACATAATTTCTTAAGTAGTAAATGCCAAGGAGAAAACAAAGCAAGGAGATCTAGTGGAAGAGTCAAGGGTCAGAGTGAAGGGTCAATGTTTGACAGAATGGCCAGAGAAGGCTCTGCTGAGAAAAGGACCTATGAGTCCAGACCCAAAGGAAGTGAGGAAGCAAGCCACGTGGATACCTGAAGGAAATGCATTCATGAGATCAGATCCTTGAATGAGTTAGACCTCACACCCCTTTCTGAGCAACAGCCATGCACGAATTGAGAGAATTGAGCTCAGCTGGAAAAGGGAAATACTTTTGCCCATGATCAGATTGCTATTCCAAGTACATAAGTGGCTACTCTAAAGGGATATTTTCAGAAGAATCTTCAGCACCTGGGGCCAAACTTGCTCGTGTCCTATTTAAAGGTAGACTTTTGCAAGCACAGATCATTGCTATTGCAGTTGGTTAGCTCACACAGGTCCCCCCACAGTCTCTACAGTCATTTATTCATTACACTTCCTGGGTCCTTGGCCCAAAGTGGTGATGCTTTCATTCAGGCAATCAGCTCATTAGAACATGGACTGCTTGATGCAAGCCCTTCAGTCCCCAACTGTTGGCACACTCCTTAAAGACCCTAATGGGAGTTTTAATTACATCGTGGGTACTTCCTCCTTTTTTGCTGCGTATACAGCCATTTTCACAATGGCGGCCACTCAGCTTCTGACTTGCACCTCTGTTAAAAGAAGGACCAGGGGCTGAGATGGCAAAGACTTACAGCATTCAGGAAAGCTCTAGAAGGGGACTTTCTCTTTGTGTTTTCTCATGTGTATTTTAACGGTGTCTACCATTTTTTTTTTTTTTTACCAGTTATTTTGAGAAATGTAGTAGTTCTATTGATACCAGCACTGGCAGAGACTTAAAAGATTGTGACAAGTTGTCATCAGATTGACCCCATTGCACCATCTTTTCTGGTAGGACAAAATCTGCACAGCAACAACACTTACCTATGTGCTGTGGACTGGATTGTTGTTGTTGCGTGCCATCGAATCAATTCCAGCTCATAGTGACCCTGTAGGACAGAGTAGAACTGCCCCGTAGGGTTTTGTAGGCTGTAGTTTTTATGAGACCAGACTGCCAGGTCTTTCTCCCATGGAGTGGCTGGTAGCTTCTAACCACTGACCTTTCAGTTAGCAGCCAGGTGCTTAAACATTGCACCACCAGGGCTCCTTAGGCATTGGATTAGACTCTGGAGATTCACAAGTGAACAAGGCACAACTTTCTGCCCTCGTGGAGCTTACAGTTGATTGGAACAACTACCACAGGAAATGTACAATGACTAATTTTGTGGAGAGCTAAAACCAAAACCAGATCCATTGCCAAGGAGTCAATTCCTACTCATAGTGACCCTACAGGACAGGGTAGAACCGCCCCACAGGGTTTCCGAGAATGTAATCTTTATGGGAACAGACTGTCACATCTTTCTCCCACAGAGCGGCTGGTGAATTCAAACCACCCAACCTTTTGGTTAGCAGCTGTGCGTTTAACCACTGCACCGCCAGGGCTTCTTTGTGGAGAGTTAGGAAGGAAGAAGCCCAGGTCCTATAAGGGCCCTGTTCAGTTCTGTTCTTGGAGCCCTAGCAAGGAATTGGCAGTGAATGAATGTCCGATTTGAAGATACTCACTTTAGCCTCTGTCCCTCCCGTGGGTGGTAACTCTCCACAGTAAACGCCCAGTTGTAGGCGCCTTTGTTTTGCTGAATTGACAACTTTGCCCCCAAAGTGGAAATGGATAACCAAATTTTTTAAAAATTAAGATTTCCATTGAAATGGAGATTTGATGAGTTTCAGAACCCCCTAAAACCTTCCCTCCCCCAGTGTGAAATCCACTGTGGATTGATGTATGGCATTTTTTCAATGTCTGATTTATGCCCGGCAACAACTTTAGTTTCTGTAGTTAACTGAAGGCCCTGTCTGAGGAAGAAAGTGTTCTGGAATTTCCGAGGCCTGTGGATTTCAGCCAGAATACCACCCAGGGACTCGGTGACTCCGCCATCACCCCTCACCTAGATCAGGGTCCCCAGCTCTGTTTGTGAAGTGTTGCTATTCAGGGTCCAAGTTTATTGGGAGCACTGAGTTCCAAGGACAGCAATTAGGTTGTTCTGCATTCTTCGCCTGGCTCGGGAGGGGCGTGCTGAGACTGCTCATCGCAGTGTCGACTCCTTGCCTCCCAGCAAGCGCAGGGGAAAGCTTTCTGTGGCTCATCTCAGCCTCCTCCTTCTTGCCCCTGGCACTCTGCAGTCCACTCTACTGCTCGGCGATTCCTTTTTAAATCTCCCCATTATGTTCAACAGCATGTCAGCTGAGAGTTCAGGCTTACGAGATCACATCCAATGGGCCAAAGTGTCTAAAATAAATGTTAGCTCATAAAACATACGTGGCACATCTATGGGGCCCAAGCAAAGCCCACACAGAGGGAAAAAAAAAAAATTCAGTGAGCTTATTTAACCTAGCAGTAACAGGTATAGAAATGGGGCTTTTTTTTTTTTTTTAAGAGAATTCTTCCAATTTTTGTGGACGAAAAATACCTTGATATATATGTTTTGCTCCCCAATGGAAATTGATGAACCTAGACTTTTCCAGAGCTTGGAAAGCTGATCTTCAAAGAGTTCATCCATTTATTTATCCAACAAACATTTATGGAGCATCTGTTACATGGCAGGAACTGTGCTTGGCCCTGCAGGTCAAATAAATCCAGCTGTCATCGAGACAGTCCCAACTCATGGCGATCCTATTGTATGAGAGTAGAACTGTGTTCCAAAGGGTTTCCTGTGGCTGAGTTTCCAGAAGAAGATTGCCAGACCTTTCTTCCGAGGCACCTCTGGTAGACTCAAACCTCCAACCTTTCAGTTAGTAGCCGAACGTGTTAACCATTTGCACCACCCAGGGACTTTGTCCTCAAGAAAGCCACAGCCCAGCTGGGGAGACTGACATTAACCATGTAAAAAAAATAATTGTGGTCTTCAGATAGCGATAGTGATAAGAGCTATGAAGGTAAAAAGGTAGATGATAGAATGGAGGGCCATCTAAGAAAAACGCTCTGATGAGGTGACGTCTCTGATGTGCCCCGAGTAAACCATCTACATAAAGAGCAAGGAAGGAAAGGTCCAGCAACAGCATGTGCACAAGCCTTGCTGAAGGGGGCCGGGGTCTCTTCCAGATGCACAAAGAAGACTGCTGTGTCTTCTTTAGTGAGTGGGTAGAAAGAGGCAGGAGGTGAGGGCACCGAGAAATAGATGTGCAGGTGCTTGAAGGCCGGGACAAGGGTAAGGAGAGCCTTCCAACTGAACAATTTTAAGCAGGGGAGTTGAGACACGGACCTTGGCTGGGGTTGACATGGGGAGCAACTCTGTAAGACTGTGGTGCGCCATTTTCCCGCCTGCCACAACGAATGAAAGCAGCTCGCTGGGGAGGGATGCCAACCCCACAAGCACAGGTGTGCTTTGGGGTGGCTTCCTCAGCATCTTAAGATGAGTTGCGGCAGTTATTTTCCCTTGGATTTGCAGAATAAACAAAGGCTTTGTGGAGGCTCTGGTTTGAGGTAATAAGTCACTAATGCTGTGTTTACACACCCCTCAGCTTCGAGGCTGTGTGCGCTCCTTCAACCTTACTCACTGCTTGTGTTTGTTGGTTTGTCTGAAACATGTCATGTTTTCATAGAGCAAAACACACACACACACTTGATACCCTTTAATATTTAATTCAAATAATAGGATGCTTGCCGTATCCAATAAAATGTTTACCTGTATGAATTTTGATATTCTCCTAGCGGAGTGTTTTCAAAGATACAGAAATCCTCGATAGTACATAGTGTGATTTTAAATAGTACGCAGCTAGACGTCTTGAAATTTTAATTGTCAAGCATTTATTTTAGTGTGTAATATTTATATAATATCAGGGCCACAACAATCTGGCAATTTTGTAGCTACGGTTGCTAGTTCCACACTGTGAGTTCTGATAAAGAATTTTCTTTTCAAGTATATTTAAGAAGCAAGTTTATGTGAAGAAAGAATAATCATACAGGTTGTTGTTGTTGCTGTTGTGTGCCGTTGAATCTATTCTGACTCACAGCAACCGTATAGGACAGAGTAGAACTGCCCCATAGGGTTTCTTAGGCTGTGATCTTTACAGGAGCAGATCGCCAGGCCTTTTTTTCCATGGAGCTAGTGGTGGGTTCAAACAGCTGGAGGTACTCATATTGGCAGCATTGATGAAGGAAAGGCAGATATGCTGAGGATTACAAGTTAGAGTCCCCTGAAAGGAATTGTATTGTCACTAGGAATTTCTCATACGTTTGCAGTCCCTCCTCCCAGTTTTTCTTCTGATGTGATGCCCATCGAGCTGAGAGCAGAGCCCCAGATTCAGGTCAATGCTCAAAAGGTGGTTTTAATCGTTTTTCAAATTGTTACAAAATAGAGCCGCTCCGAGGGTTTTCTTGGTTGTAATCTTTATAGAAGCAATTTGCCAGGCCTTTCTTCCACAGAGCCGCTGGGTGGATTTGAACCACCAGCCTTTAGGTTAGCAGCTGATTGAAAACTGCTTGTTCCACCCATTTATATACTGATTTTTCTTATTAATTTTGTGACATGATTATATTATAAAAGCAAAGCAATCACATTCAGTGGGAGATTCATCCATCCCCTCAGTGTGGATTTTTGAAAAAGCCAAAACATCATGACCCTCTCCCCTGAGGGAACAAGGCGCTGTTCAAGTGGATGCAACATTTCCACCTAGTGTGTGTAAGGCCTTTCTTTACGCTGTAGCCCAGACGCTCAGAGAGGATGCTGAAGCTGGGTGCTTCTGTTGGTTCACCAGGGAGGGCTGATTGACATCAATGCAAATTCTACGCTGAGCGACCTTGGTCGAATTGGAAACCGACCTAGTTACCGTTCTATATTGCTACATCTACTTTGTGGATAGGTAAACTGAGTCAAGTAATTGTCAACTGCAGTTTCAGCCAGAAGGCAAAGCCGGGACTCACTTTTTGCCTCAGCCCAGCTGCCTGATGGCATTTCATCAGTCAACTTGAAGTGTCTCCCATTCGTTGTTGACTCTGATCTGTTTGACAAAGAAAGTGCGTGGGTTGCTAGTCTATTTTTCCCTCAAGACAGCCTAACAAACAAGACATTACCTGGGGGAGAAACGTTAGCCATGGGAAAAAGGAGATAATATTCCCTCGTATGATGCTGCCTATCACGTGCTATGTTATTAGTTCCTTCTGAAACGCTTCTTGGAACCATTTCTCTCCCACTTGTAATTTCTATATTACTGTATTAAGAAAAAAAAAATCTTATTTTTAAGTCCTGTGTAAAAATGAAATAAAATACTGCACAAGAAAAGAATGGGAAAGAATCTGAGAAGCACTGGTAAAAATGACATTTGGGAATGGTGAAATTTAGTATTTCTTGCATTGTGTTCATTTTGGACATTCTTCCACAAAGACCCTGATATTAGTATAGCATAGACCAGGTGTCAGCAAACTTTTACCATAAGGACCTGATAGCTTTTATTTTCAGTTTTGGGAGCCATACAGTCTATACACTGTGTAAACAAATGGGTGTGGCTATTTTCCGATAAAACTTTATTTATAAAACAGGCAGTGGGCCAGATTTGGCCCTCGGGCTGTAGTTTGCTGATCTCTGTCATAGATGGTAAGAGTTTGACCTTGGAATCATACAGACCAAAGCCACATCCTGGCACTGAGCCTAACCAGCTGTTGGAACCTGGCCTTCTTAATGAACCTCTCAGGTCATCAGTTTCTACTTCTGTAAAATGTAAATATTTATATGCCCTCCTCAATGAGTTATTGGGAGAATCCAATGAGTAATGTCCAAAGTGATTAGCACAGGTCTGCTACAATAGGCACTCATCCAATGTTAGGTGCTGTCGTCGCTGCAGTGTTGCTGTGGTGGTTGGATTAGAACCCCTTTCCCACCCCAAGTGGCACGGTGACTAACCACTCAACTGCTAACTGAAAGGTCGGCGGTTTGAAACTTTTTCTGGTTCAGATCTTTTCTCTGCACTAGAAAAGACCTGGCAATCTGCTCCCGTAAAGATTGTTGTTGTTGTTGTGTGCAGTCAAATCAATTCCAGCTCATGGTGACCCTATAAGACAGAGTACGACTGCCCCATAGGGTTTCCAAGGAGCAGCTGGTGGATTTGAACTGCCGGCTTCTTGATTAGCAGCCTGAGCTTTTAACCACTTCGACACCAGGGCTCCCTGTAAAGATTGCAGCCTTGGAAACACTATGGGGGCAGTTCTACTCTGCTCTGTAGGGTAGCTATGAGTTGGAACCGACTCAAAGGCAACGGGTTTGGTTTTTGTTGGATGTACCACTTATATTTTATTTAGTTTTTTGCTCTCTTTATTTTTTACTTAGTTTTTTACTAAGACAGGGATTGACAAACTATGACCCTCAGGCCAAACTTGGTCCTCTGCCTGTTTTTGTAAATAAAGTTCTATTGGAACAGCCACACCCATTCACTATTGTATTTATTATTGTTTTCGTGCTACAACAGCACAGTGGAGTATCTGAGTAGAGACTTTCTGGCCCTCAAAGCCTAAAATATTTACTGTTTCTTTACAGAAAACATTTGCCAGTAAGTCGGAATTGGCTTGACAGCAACAGATTTTTTCGTTTGGTACCAAGCAAAGGAGTCCTGGTGGCTCAGTGGTTAAGAGCTATGGCTGCCAGCCAAAAGGCTGGCAGTTTGAATCCCACCAGCTACTCCTTGGAAACCCTATGGGGCAGTTCTACTCTGTCCTACAGGGTTGCTATGAGTTGGAATGGACTCAATGGCAATGAGTTTGGTTTTGGTTTAGTACTAAGCAACAAAAGCCATTGAATCCCATGTTGGGTATGTTGGCTATATTTTGTTTCCATTCTCCTTAAAAACAATCTTGTAACTAGTAAGACTTTTTAAATATTTGCTCGAGGATCCTCTGAAAGCACATGACCTGCCACCTGTGTATGTGAGCCCCACTTTGGGGCTCAATACCATGAGAGTCCTTGAGCAGCATCTAGACTCTGCACCTGGGTAAAAGCCTAATACGTGGACCCTGAGTTGGTGCAGGGTGGAACATTTTCCCCTTGGGAGAGCCTTTGGATGACTACAGTGCAAGTCCCTGATTTACCCAAAAGCAAATCCCTGGGCCTTCCTCCCCACAGTGCTATCCATCTGCCTGGCACATTCCTGCTAACGTTGCTCACACGCCTGCTGCACGTCTGGCGTGAACACCTGCATCATGAATGTCATTATAACAGGTGTCAAAAAGGCTGCTGCTCTCCCAGAGCACCCAGCCTCTTGACAAGATAGATGACATCTAAGGCGCTCCGTGTGTACCTGGGTTTCCAGAAATCAGGGCTGCCAGCTTTTCCCTGTGTTATCAACAGCCAGTGGCAGTTCTGCTAGAGATCCCCTTGTCAGGAAAATTCTACCTTCCAGAATTTTCTCCAGATTTAAACTCTGCATTGTGTAACCCCTTGTGGAGAATGTGCAGGAATCTATGGATATCTTTTTATTGTCATTTTTTTAATGGAAATCATTACTTACATTATCATTTGTTCAAACTGAAGGGCATCAGTCAGGCTTTATAAAGTCGCAAAAGACAGAAAACTCAACCCAAAATGGCTTAAATAATTAGGCGGTTTACCAGCTCATGTCACTAACAAGTCCAGGACATTCCGGCTTCAGGTATTGTGAGTTCAAGGCCTCAAATTATACACCACAAAGGCTCAGTTTCTCACTCTGTTTCTCTGCTCACTTCCTCCATGTTGGTTCCATCCTGCAGTAATCTTTCTCCTCAAGGTGACCAGATGGCCACCAGAAGCCTCAGCTTCATCTCTTCTCAGGAGTAAGTCTAGCCTCGTAGAGCCAGCCTCTTTCTCAAAAGCTCTAGTTAATGTCTCATGACATCTAATTGGCTTTGTGGTGTCACACCCAGCCCATCAATTTTGCCAGGGAAATGGAATACTCTGATAGGTTAAGTCTAGCCATCTTAGAGCTGTGGGTGGGGCCAGCCAGCTCCCCCAGAATTACATGGACTACGAGTGGGGATCCCAAAACAAGACCAGAAGCTATTATCAGATGATGGGACAAAACAACAGCAACAATGATGGTAACAGCAACACATTTCCACTATTGAAAAATCTGGCTGTTCCCTAAGGCCCCATTTTCCACTTTGCCTTCTACCACAGGGTCTCTCAACCTGAGTACCGTTGATGTTTGGGGCCAGATAATCCTTTGTTGTGGGGTGTCTTGTGCATTGAAAAATCTTTAGCATCACCCCTGGCCTTCACCCAGTAGATGTTGGTAGCGTCACCCTCCCCCCCAAGTTGTGACAACCAAAAATGTTCCTATGAGGCAAAATCACCCCTAGCTGAGAACCACCGCTCACTGGTTACAACTTGAGATTCTGAGAAGAGGGTCATTACTTCATCATTCACCAGAGAAAGGATGCTGAAGGATGAGAGAGAAGCTTCTAGAGCTGTTGTTGGCAGCCTTTCCGATGAGGACCCAAAGCCTTCATTTACTCCTGCTGGAGCCCCTAGGTGGTGCAAACGGTTAACACTCTCAGCTATTAACCAAAAGGTTGGAGGTTTAAGGCCACTCAGATATCTTGGGAGAAAGACCTGGTGATCTACTTCTGAAAAATTGGCCACTGAAGCACAGTTCTACTCTGACACCCATGGGGTTGCCAGGAGTCAGTCAGAACCAACTAGGTGACAAGTCCCATTACCCATTGCAGTTGAGTCGATTCTGGCTCATAGCGATCCTATAGGACAGAGTAGAACTGCCCCCACAGGGTTTCTAAGGCTGTAATCTTGACAGAAACAGACTGCCAGTCACGTCTTTCTCCTGCAGAGTGGCTGCTGGGTTTGAACCACCAACCTTTCGGTTAGCAGCTGAGAACTTAACCATTGTGCCACCAAAGCTCCCTGGATGGCAGCTGGTTTTCTCCAGTGAGGCTGGGGAAGGGCTTCAGAACCCAGAGGTTCCAGCCAAATGTATCAACAGAAACAAAGCTGGGTCATGAGTGGTCAAGAGTCCTGGTGTCAGGAAATCCTAGGTCTGAACTCTGGCTTTACGGCATTCTTGGTCTATGACCTTGGATAAGTTACTTAACATCTCTGAGCCTAGTTTTTCTCCTCTGTAAAATAAAGACAATGTGGGAGTTCATGTGAGATTTAAATGATAACGAGTGACGACTGTTTGGCACAGAGCTGGGCCTGAGATGATCATTCAATAAGTAGGAGCTCTGATCTTTTTGTGTCATCATCGTCAACACCATCACCGTCACTTCAAGCAGGAATTCTCCACCTCGGCACTACTGACATTTGGGACCAGACGATTCTCTGGTGTCAGGGACCATCCTTTGCATTGTAGCATGTCCACTCATTAGATACCAGCAGTTACCCAGAGTTGTGACAATGAAAAATGCCTCCAGACATTGTCCACTTTCGCTGGGGGACAAAATTACTCCTGGTTGAGAACCACTGACTGAAACCTACTCTGGGGACAGCTGGAATTCTCTCACTATATTTGACTTTTTAAAGCTCATCCCATGATTTCTTGGGAAAAAGGAAGTGGTACTTCTCACCCTGTTTAGGAAAAAGTCTGAGGTGCCAGTTCCAAGGCCTGTTAGCCACTCCCAACTCCTGGTGAGAACAGAGAGCAGGAAAGAATTCCCTTCTCCTTTGGCCTTTATCTCTCAGCCCAGAAAACTGCCTCAAGACTCCAGGATCACACTTGTTCTATTTCCAGTTTCAATCTGGCCCAGGGGACCCATGCAGCGTGTCCAGTTAGTTACTTAAAATGGATCCTAATGTCTGGCTACCAGATGGAAAATCATTGTGCTCAAATTTGGTCTGCAAGTAGTAATGAAAATGCTTGTTAGATTTAATGAAAAACATAGGCCAGACTAGGAATAGTGGGGCTTTTTAGGTGCACATGTGTGGATGTGCAGAAATGTATTGTTGATGACACACATGTATACAATGAAGGTCTTTCATTTTCCCGTGTTAGCCTGACAGTGGTGTTCCTTGGGGTTGATGGGAAGCTGAATCAGGTTCAGAGTCTGGTAGCTCAGCTTCTAGTATCCTTCGTTCTTCAAAACTAGCAGACCATTGTGGCTGAGCAGGGAATTCGAAGTCAAACCTAAATAGCTACTTACTAGCTATGTGTGCCTTATGCACAGTAGGTGCTCAATAAAGAGTGGTTGGCCGTTGAATGTTGCTGGGCCTCATCTTGTTCATCTATAAAATAGATATAATAATACCTACCTGTCAGGGAATACATTAGGTAATCTATTATGTAAAACATCTAGCACAAAAGAAAAAAAACGTAGTTAACCATATGTAATAAGTTTATGAGATTTGAAGCCAATTCCTTCGCTCATTCGACTAATATCTACTCAAGTCTTACTCTGTGTACTGTGCTAGCAATTAGTAATTTAGCAGCAAAACCATCTGAGATTAGTAGTTACACACTGTTTTTAAGTTAACACAATTAGAAGTATTTAATGTGTAGAAAAGAACATTTTATCCAGTTTGGATCCAACATATTACATATCTCTAATAAACGGAAATATCTCTAATTATTTCTCCTTCTCAAAAATTAGTTAGAAATTCAGGAAAGAATTTCTTCCCCCTTCAAGCCACATCCCCACAGCAGTCAATAATTTTTTTTTTTTTAATTTCCAAAAGGAAGGGAAGTTTCCAGGCAAGTCACTGACACGTGAGTTTAATAGAATTTATTGCAAGCTTATTTCTGATCTACCCCAAGAGTCCATTGATTTATTTCGTTTATCCTATAACATAGGAAAACGGGGTAGATATACAAGGAATGCAGTTCTGAGACCAGGATTGTGGTTTCCGTGTCCTTGGATGGCTACAAATCCCCCTTGGGGCATATTTACTTACTGTTACGGCTTAGCATGATTTTACTGTCGATGAGTCTTTGCCTTTGTGCTTGGACCACCTCCAATGCAATAATGTAGCCCCCACAAATGAATCTAGCCCCACTGGTAAATGGATGGTAACTGTCCCCACTCAGTCTGAGAAGTAATGGAATCCCATGTTGACCAAGCACCAGCAAGGACGAGGGAGAGGTTACAGGGTCCTGGTCCTTCAAGGGGGAGCAAGGTGAGAAGAACACAGCTGCTTCCCTCCAAGACAAGGTTTTCGTAGGAGCTTGTCTTGGATTCCCTAACTCTCAATTTAATAATAAAACTCAGAATCATTATTATTATTACCATCTGTTATGGACTGAATTGTTTCCCCCCAAAATATGTGTCAACTTGGCTAGACCATGATTCCCAGTGTTGTGTGGTTTGTCCACCATTTTGTGATAGGATGCAATTATCCTATGTGTTGTAAATCCTGACCTCTATGATGTTAATAAGGCAGGATTAGAGGCAGGTATGTTAATGAGGCAGGACTCAATCTACAGGATTAGATTGTATCTTAAATCAATCTCTTTTGAGATATAAAACAGAGAATGGAGCAGAGAAGAAAAGGACCTCACTACCACCAAGAAAGAAGTGCCAGAAGCAGAGCACGTCCTTTGGACCTGGGGTCCCTGAGCTGAGAAGCTTCTAGACCCAGGGGAAGATTAATGACAAGGACCTTCCCCCAGACCTGACAGTGAGAGAAACCTTCCCTTGGAGCTGGTGCCCTGAATTTGAACTTCAAGCTTCCTAGACTGTGAGAGAATAAAATTTCTGTTCATTAAGGCCTCCACTTGTGGTATTTCTGTTATAGCAACACTGGATAAAACTAAGACACCATCCAGTGTTTATGGAGAGTCTTCACCCAGGCAATTCTCTCGTTTTAGGACAATCTACCCTCTTCCCTACTCATAGCGACCCTATAGGGTTGCCATGAGTCGGAATCAACTCGACGGCAGTGGTTGTTTTACCCTCTTCCCTGTTTTAAGTACCCCCCAGGTTCTTAGACTTGAACTCCTGTGGGAAGATTTGCCTAATCTCCTACATCTGAATACAAACAGCCCCACTTCTGATCACTTGCTATCACGTGCTCATATTTCATTTTCTTACAGTACTTATCAAGATCTGAAAATATCATGCGTGTTTCTCATTAACTTATTTATCTCCAGTTCCCCCCACTTGTCCAATAGGCAAAGTAAGCACAGTGATTACCTTGCTTACCAGATCATCTGTAGTGAACAATTTCACATTTTTTCACCACCTCAAAGATTCTGCGTCTAGGTATGGCTGGCATCTGTCTCTCTCCCAACCTCATAGCACCTACCTACAGAATCAAAGCCTCTTCAAATTTACAATCCCTGATGGAGCAGATGACCCAGTAAACAAGGTAAGCACAGGCTTCCTTATGCTTACTTACTATAGAAACCCATGTGAAATTGGTTGCTACAGATTAGTAAGTAAGCACAGGTAAGCCTGTGCTTACCTGTGCTTACCTGTGCTTACTGGGCAATCTGCCCCGGCTGGCTCTTGACAATTCAGCAATTAAGATTTAGCCTTCAATAACCATTGGGAATAAATTTCTCCCTGGAGACTCACTGCAATTGGGTAAGTTCCTTGAGATCCCCCAGCTAGTATACAGTTGAGTCCCAATTTGCACTCAGAGTCTGACCTGGGCGCCAGCCCTCTTATCCCCTTTGCAAACTGCCGCAACCACAAGCTGCCGCAATCTCCTCCCTTCCTTTCTAAAGAAGGAAGACCCTGTGCCTTCTGCTTCCCAGGTTACTGTTGGGTCCTGACCCAGCTGTCTGCTTCTGCAAAAGTCTAAATCCCTTGGTGGTTGTGGCTTTCCTTCCTCCATTAGCATTTGGAGTCTGCATTGCATTCAATGGTTAAAAAAAGAAAAAAAGTACCTGTCATTAAACTCTTCAATAATGGGGTTGCTTTAATATTGGGAAATTCGACCGCAGGGTAATGGTTTTTGGCAGCGCAAAAGGTATGCGAGGAGAGAGCGAGGGGCATCTGTTTGTCTTCAAAAGCCCCTTGACAGCCGGGGCCAGCGGTTTGTTTGTATCAAGGTTCTCAGCGATGGTAACTATGTTTCACAAAGGGGTCACAGCCAATCAAACCTTCTTTGCCTGCTTCAGACCCCGTCCCCTACTGTCTCTGCTGGCTCCTCCTTCCTCTAAATTAAATCACATTCCATGGCCTTTTATTGTATAACCTCTGGACAAAATGCTGTTCCCCCACACACCTTGCTGAAGGGAAAGTAATAGGAACAGATAGTGCAACTGGCCAAGTGCCACAGACTAATTGCTTTATGCCCGACTCCCCTCGCCAGAGGCACACCCAGCATTGGCACACCCGTGGCTGTTGCCCATTTTTTTTTGAGGTTTCCGAAACAATTAGCGCAATATTAATTGAGGGGAAAAGAAAACAGAAACCAGGGGCAGGGGTGGGGGAGGTGAATTCCCTATAGCTCCTGGCACCTTTGACTCGGCCTATTTAATCTCCAGGATTTTGATCATGGATAGCTGGTTTTTTAATTTCCTGTAATCCGGCAAAGAATGTTGTTCTCTTCCTTAAGGACATCTGTGGTCGCTGCTTTTTCATGTTCCAAAATTCCTAACAGAGATGTTTTGTCAGTGACTGGACGTTTCGTTTGGAAATTGAAAGATTCCCATTACCCATTAACCCATTGCCGTAGAGTCGTATGAGTATGAGATTCCCATTAGCATGAATTATTTTCATAGTTCTGATCAACTCTGAGGTTAATAATTCATGATATTTAATAACCTGTTCAGATCATCACCAAAATTATTGATTTAATAATATTTGGTCATTAATAATGAAAAAGGAGGGGGGACAATTTTTCTTATCACTTCAATTTATTCCTTATTGCATTGAAAATCTTGGGGACAGCCAACAAGCATATGGACTTTTAATATTCCATCACTCTTCTTGGTAGACACCAGGAAAATATTCTGCATTTTAAAATACCTGTATTTCTTGATGTTGGAAGAATACAGTTAGGGAGTCTCTTTGATTTTTTTCTATCCATTCTTGATGTTAAAACTTTCTGAGAGTTTGTAGAAACAATACCCCCACCCCCCAGAGGTTATCCAGCACTTTTCAATTACTTTCTTCCTCTTTGCTATCCCTTCTATTGAATCATCCTATAATCACCTCTTTTGTTTCTTTTGCTAATATCCTTTGTAACTTGATGCAAGAATTGAGCTGAAAAAATTCATCATCAGTCTGTTTTGGCAACACAGAGTTTTAAATCGTTTTCCCATTGAATTTCCTGTAGAGGTCACATTCGTAGTGAAGTTCAAGTAAGCACTTCACCTTATATGAAAAAAGAAGTCAAAGTCAAAGGTAGGAACCAAATGTATGAATTTTGAATACCATTTTGAGGTTATTACGTGTTATTTTCAGTTTTAAAATAACCTCTTTGAGAACCTCATTAAAAAGTTGCCCTCATTGTTGGACTATCCTCTTGAAGCCTTCTTTTTGCAATAATAAATAACAAAATCTTTTGGCTGCTTTCCAAGAAGAACGTACTTTATCCCAAATTCTATTCAATACCTAATGGTGTGATGGCGAGTTTCCAGAACCTAACCTTCCAGGCAATAAGAAATTTCCCTCTAGAATTGCATTTTGTTGGGAACTGATTTCCTATATTAGATAAATAATGGACAATATGTGTGCAACTTTGGCTCAGCAAACATCATCAGAATTCCCCTACCTGAGGCTCTGTCCACAGTGTCCAAAACATCTGCACGGAAAGCACTCGAAGGTGGGGGCCATGTGCCGACACCATGCCAAAGCAGCTGTACGTTTGGAAACATTCGGGCAATTAAGTTTTTTCCACTTTTCGTCTTGTAGGCCCAGCTTGGGTTTCAAAAAAATGAGAGAGAGAGAGAGGGAAGGAAGGGAGGAAGGTAGGGAGGGAGGGAGGAAGGAAGGAAGGAAGAAAGGGACGAAGGACTGAAAGAAGGAAGAAATAGCAAAGGGTACAATTTAGAGACACCAGAAAACAATCTGTGTAAAACCTAAAGGGTGTCTCCCGCTCCTCGGCTGAAAATGTATTCTTGGATATACAGAAGAGATTCTAAATCTTGGTATAATGCAAAAACTTCACAACTGACCTCTCTCCAAAATGCTGATCAATATGTAAAAAAGTTACTATGCTGGAACGGGCAATACCTCTTGGGTTTTGAGCTGGGTGGCTCCTGCATTTCAGGATGAAGCATTGGTCTTCAAATTGTGGACCTTGACCCATTAGGGGATTGTGCAATCAATGTGGGTTACGATCAGTATTTTAAAGAATAGAATAGAAGAATTAATAGAATAGAACAGAACAGAAGAGACTGAATACCTTGCAGGTAGGAAGGGAAGTAATATTCTCTAAATAGTTGTTTTTTTTTGGTATGCCTAAACATATGTGTGCTAGTTCATTATATCAAACCTATTTCAAAGGTGTTTCTTACTATGGGTGAAACACAAAAAAGCCCAAAAGCTCTGTTGTTGAAAGATACAACTTCCAGCATGTTAGAGTAGAAAGAAATAACATAACGAGTTGTTATGCAAGAATTTTACCTCCTCAGTATACTAAGAAGAATAATTCTTTTCTTGCTTTGCTTTGCCTGTTTCTGAGCAAAATAGAGTATCTTTTGGTTCTACCTCTCTGTACTTCTCTGTTCTTTTCAGACAGCACAGATCCCAGTGGTTTCTCAAGAGAGGACCCTGACAGTATGTTTAAAGGAGAGTTTATAGACAGCCCTTCCACAAAATGAAAATATTTCAAAGGCCTAATACATGTTTGTTCACTGATTGCATCTATTGAGGAAAAATAAAATGTCACACAGGGGCTAAGAAACAATAGTTTGGGGGGGACACACTTTGTTCGATTTGTAAGAAAGGCAAAGAGGTTCGGTCTGGTTTTCAAACAAGAATGGAAGTGAGGAGCAACTTAAGTTAACAGCACACTTGATAACTTAGTTAAAAATCATCTCGCTTCTTCATTCTGCTGCCAATAAGTCAGGTTCATGGGTAGATGAACCCAGCCTCTAGGAGGTGTGTGACTAAGAGCTGCCCCTGACCCTTCACAAGTCAGATGGCATATTTGCTGTTTAGATGGAACTAGTGACTCTCTTTGGCAAGGCCTTTAGTGTTCTGGTTTGGATGTTCAATGATGAAATCCAGCCCTTGCAACCTGGATTTTAATATTCATTGCTAACTTGAGGGGCTGACACGGATGGGACAAGATTTCATTACAAGCATCTTTGAGCTTGCACCAGGTATAGGAGTGGAGAAATAGATTTCACTCAGGAATATGTTTAATGTTGTGTCAGAGCCCAATTGATCTGATGGACTTTTAATGACTTCACTGATAGTGAGGAAGATCGTGACTTAGACCTGCTTCAGCCACTGTGGAAAGGTTGACGGTAATTTGCATGGTCTGATGAGATCTGAAGTGGGAGGAAATGGACTTCGGAGTTCAAAGAGATTACACTCTACAGAGATGCCATGATCTGCATGCAGGCCTGTGGGTACCGTTGACCATTGGGCACACATGCTGTTAATTCAAGCCATCTGAACACAGCTGCAAAGGTGATATCTGGTCAGGAAAGTACCCAGGCCTGGAGGCTGGAGTTACACTCAAACACCAGGAGACCTAAAAGAAAGCAGAATAATGGAGGGGCGGGGGAAGAGAAAGGAGCCCCAGTGGCGCAGTGGTTAAGTGCTTGGTTCCAATCCACCAGCAGCTGCATGGGCAAAAGATGTAGCAGTCTGCTTCCATAAAGATCACAGCCTTGGGGACCCTTTGGGGCAGTTCTATGCTGTTCTATAGGATCACTATGAGTCGGAATCGACTCGACAGCAACGAGTTTGGTTATTTTTTGGAGGGGGGGGAAGAGAGGAGTCCCTGGGTGGTGCAGATGGGTACTGTGCTTACCAGCTAACTGAAAGTTTGGAGGTTCAAGTCCACACAGAGGCACCTTGGAAGAAAGACCTGGCAATCTACTTCCCAAAATTGGCCATTGAAAACCCTGTGGAGCTGTCTCACTCTGACACACATAGGATCGCCAAGAGTCAGAGTCCACTCCACAGCTGCTAGTTTGGTTTCGGGGTGGGGAGGGAGGATAAGAAAGTTACCCCACTGACACAAACCACTTAGGCGGCTAAGAGCACTCCATGCAATCTACAGAAAGTACTTTTCACTCACATTTTAAGCAAATAGGAGGTTTAGCAGGACATTACCACCTGGAGAGCCCAGTAATAGGTAATTGAGTAGGGAAAGGGGCTGTGCTTTTCTGATTAATATTTACCAAAGTGTGTGTGTGTGTGTGTGTGTGTGTGTGTTTCTCAAATGTTAACGACGAGGCAGATCGAGTTGAACAAAAAGGACACTGTGAATTAAAATATGGTATTGTGCCCATCAGATCCTGCCTCCTCTCTGCTTGGCTTATGATGAATACCATTCTTTAATAGCAGACGGCTGTTCGTGAAAAACTTATTACGGAGGCTAAGAGGAAGCCAGGAATGAAGGAATGCCCGACTGGCAGCCATCAATCACCCCCTTTTAAAGATGAACTGATTCTTCTTTTTTAAAGTAACAGTTCATAAGAAGGTCTCCAACATAAATATGCAAAGCGTTGGCGCAATTACGACCGCCTGGTCCCGGCAGCGGTCCAGTGCAGGTTTGGGGAGAAGAAGACGCCCACCATTCCCGCTGAGATTTTTTTTTTTTATGAAGCTGAGGCTCTTCTCCAGAAAAGGGGTCCTTTCAGAGGGAGGTTAATTGTTGGCACCAGTGGAATAGTAATATCCTAACACAGAAGGACAAAGTCACACTTGGTTAGAGATTCCTGCATCTCATATGCAGTTAGTCAAAGTGGAGTCCTTCCAGGAAGTGCTAGTTAACGAAGTCAGCCTGAGAACTAAGGGACCTCATGAGTTGTCTGCCTTCAGGGCCAGGACTGGCCTGCAGACCCAGAGCCCATTTCTGTGGCCACCATAACTTGCAATGTTTTTTCCAGTTCCTTCTGGCTTTTTCCCTCTCTGCTCAAACGCCTTTAAAGCAGGGTTTCTCCACCTTCCTAGGTACCGTTGGCATTTTGGGACAGGTAATTCTTTGTTGTGGGGGCTGTCCTGTGCTTTGTAGGATGTTTTGCAGCATTCTTGGTATCTACCCATTAGATGTCAGTATCAAAAAAAAAAGCCCTAACTCATTGCCGTCCAGTCGATTCCGACTCTTAGCAACCCTATAAGACAGAACTGTCCCATGTGATTTTCTAGGAGCCCTGGTAGTGCAGAACTTAAAGTGCTCGGCTGCTAGCCAAAAGGTTGGTGGTAGAACCCACCGGCCACTCTGAGGGAGAAAGATGTAGTCTGCTTCCTTAAAGATTACAGCCTTGGAAACCCTTTGGGGCAGTTCTACTCTGTCCTGTAGGGTCACTGTGAGTTGGAATCAACTCAGTGGTAGTGGGTTTGGTTTTTGGTTTTAATCTTTAGGGGAACAGACTGCCACATCTTTCTCCAGGGAGTGGCTGGGTGGGTTCAAACCACCAACCTTTTGGTTAGCAGCCGAGTGTTTATCCACTACCCCACCAGAAGCCAGTAGCCCCCCAAACAGTTGTTGACAACTGTTGTTGTTGCTGGTTGAACAGTTGTGACAACCACAAATATCTCCAGACATTGACAAATGTCCCTGGGGAGTGAAATCAGGCCCTGTTGAGAACCTCTCTTTTAAAGATTCTCTAGTACTATTGGTTTTCGGTTTTTTGAACCCCTATAGAACCCCTCTAGTACTATATGGTTCAAAAAACCAAAAACCAAACCCAGTGCCGTCGAGTCCATTCTGACTCATAGCGACCCTGTAGGACAGAGTAGAACTGCCCCATAGAGTTTCCAAGGAGCACCTGGAGGATTCGAACTGCCAACCCTTTCGTTAGCAGTCGTACCACTTGACCAGTATGCCACCAGGGTTTCCATAGCAGTTCAGTCTCCCACAAATGCCCAAAGGTCTTGATCTAATCTCCAGCTTTACGTCTCGCTGGCACTACCCCCTATGTTCTTTTCCCACTTCCTGAAAATGCCCCAAGAGCAGTTCTGTCCCGTGTCTTCACTATTGCTATTCCCTGTGAGTCACATTCACCCGATAACCCCAGAGCCTAGAACAGGGCCTGGAATACAGGACTCGTGTGCCCTGACTTCTCCTTCCACTTCCCTCCATCAGTCCAATCCACTCTCCCTTCAGAGCCTCCTCCCAAAGGCTCATTTCCAAGAACCTTCAGAACAGCTAAGGACACAAACTCTGGAGCCAGGCTGGGCTCAAATTACTTCTGCTCCAGGTGCTAGCTATACGACCTTGAGCATGGTACTACAACGTCTTTGTTCCTCAGTTTGCTCATCTGTAAAGTGGATATAATAGTGGGGCCTGCCTCATGAGGGTATTGTGAGGATTCACTGAGAAAAGTGTCTGGCACGGAACAGGTGCTTTGTTAGCTGTGTTAGTTGTCAGTGTGATCTCCTAGTCTGAAGGTCTCTTCATTCTCGGCTGACTTGGTCTGTACTTCCATCTCGGTCTCTTCATATTACATTTTAATGACTAAATTTTTTGAATGAGAATCAGGGTGTGTCATGTGACAGCCACCGGGACCATGGGCCAGAGTTCTGAAGTGTGAAAAGCCTGAAAAGTCAGGGTGAGAAGTGTGATCATAGTTCATTGTGTGTTTGTGGGTGGTGCCAAAGGTTAACATCCTTGTCTACTAACAAAAAAGGTTGTCAGTTTGAGTCCATCCAGAGACACCTCGGAAGAAAGGCCTGGTGATCTGCTTCTGAAAAATCGGCCACAGTTCTACTCTGACACACATGGGGTCGCCGTGAGTCAGAATCAGCTCGATAGCAACTGGTTTTTTGTTGTGCTTTTCGTTGTGTGTGAGTGTGTCAGCCAGTTCTTTCCAACAGATTGTGGATTGGGGACTTCGTCTTCTTAATCTCTGTTCTGACCCCAGGGTGCTGGGAGCCTCCATGGAATATTTGTGGACTTGGATCCTCTTTCAGAAACTCCTCCTTCCTTCTGAGGCCCATATTTCATTCGTTTAAGGAAAGTGTGTCTTTTGCAAATGCCAATTTCTCAAAGCCAGGCCTTTTACCTTTTACTGGTAAAATTTAGACTACGATTTCCTATTTTTCAGGACTTTTAGGATCATATTTGTAGAAATATAATCAAAAGCCCATCTGGGGAGCTTGATTAAAATGCAGATTTTTGGTTTCAGCTCAGACTTACTAAATCAGAAGTTCTGGTGGTGGGGCTGGAGAACTGGGTTTTACAATGCCCCCCAGCTCTTATTTTTTACCCAAACACAACATTAGAATAAGCCATGGGAATTAGTGCCGCTCCCTTGTAGTATACCCAGCCTTAGAGCATCTAGTTTGAAAATGCCGCCATTTCTACGAGGGTGGCTAGCCAGAATTGGAAACCCTGGTGGTGTAGTGGTTAAAAGCTGGGGCAGCTCACCAAAAGGTCAGCAGTTCAAATCCGCCAGGCACTCCTTGGAAACTCTATGGGACCGTTCTACTCTGTCCTATAGGGTTGCTATGAGTTAGAATCGACCCGATGGCAGTGGGTTTGGTTTTTTTTTTTTTAACCCAGAATTATTTTCCTCATCCTCTGTGCTTTCTGTCATGTTCTGGATAATATAAATTAGGCGCATAGAGGGATTTTTTTTTTTTTTTTAATAAAAGGGTTGTATTCTTACTCCACATTCCACAATTCTTAAAAAGAAGCCACCCTGAGGGGGAGGTTTTCACGATCCCAGCTGGGAGAGAGCATGTGTTGTATGCCACGGGAAGGGCAGCACCAGCAGAGTCGAGGAGTCGGGAGACTTCTCTCCCAGCAGTGAGAGTGGGGCTGTGACTTCAGAGCAGCCATTTTGGGCAGCTTCTGATACCAGGTGCACCCAGAAGGGTTCCATATGGCTCCAATCTTCTGGTGGGGTCGGATGCATATTTGAGCATAACCCAAAGATATGAAATAAGCCTTCCTTGGTTTATTTCTGGATGATTAATCTTTCCTTCATCTCCAAGGCCTGTCTTATGATTAATTTAGGTTCCCGACAACCAAGAATCTGTGTCACATCCTCAAGAGAAACAGAGCTCTGTGTCCGGTGTGATTTATTTAAAAAACAAAAGCAAAGAGGCTGCTGAGTTGAAATTTAGTTTTCAGCTTCCCCATTCACCAACAATTCTGCATCACTCATTCTTTTTCCTCCTTCCCTGTGGTCCCTGAATAAGGTACATCGCTCCCTTCTGTCGTCCCCCCAAATGACTCTCAGCATTTATTTGGATTTCCCCATTATCTCTTTCCGACTGGAGGGGCCCCACGTGGGCCTCCAGAATCTTCCTCCTCTCTTTTCCTGACTCCTCCTCTCTCCTTTCAAACATTCTCAAATCTCCTTTTTAAATAAATTGATTCGTCTAAAATCTAAAATACACAAATGCACCTCCATGCCTCAGTTTACTTATCTTTAAAATGTACATAAGAACAGTACCTAGGAGTCTTGCTGGCACAAATGGTTAGGCGCTCAGCAGCTAACGGAAAGGTCTGCTGTTCGAACCCAGCTGTGGCTCCATGGAACAAAAGACCTGGGGATCTGCTCCCGTAAGATTTACAGCCTAGAAAACCCTATGGGGCAGTTCTGCTCTATCGCATGGGGTGGCTATGAGTCAGAATCGACTCAACAGCACCCAGCAACAAGAATAGTACCTAATTCATAGAGTTTTGCAAGGGTTAAATGAGTTATAGCTAAACTTTCAGAAGAGTGTTGACCCGCAGGAAATGCTCACTTGGTGTCGGCTAATAATTTTCGTGTGTGTGTGTGTGAATTGCATGTCCTCTGTCTGTCTGTCTGTCTGCCTGCCTTTCTCTGCACCTGTGCTTCCTTTTCAAGCCACTTTCGCTTCTCTCCTATCCTTTGTTCCCAATCTCTTTGAGAGAATCCTCATTTTCTGCCTGCAGCCCCTCACCGCCCACTCACTCCTGTCTTTCCATTTCCCTTGTGCCGCCCCCAGCCCGTCCCTGGTGATTTTGTGCATGCTTGGTCTGGAGACCTCTCTGTGTCCATCCCCCCTGACTGCACTGCAGGATTGCACAGGACTTCCCCATTCCACCTTTCTTTCATTACCAGGTTTGCCCTGGAGCTGTATTGGCATTTCCCCTTTTGAAAGAATTGTCCCTTGGTTGTTGGTGGTGGTGGGGGTTGTTTTCCTGAGTATGACAGAAACAGAAGCTCACGGTCCCAGAAATTCTCTACTGACCTGCTGTATGACCCTTGGTGCAATGCTCCTTCCCCACCTCCTTGTCTGTTCTCTTCCTCTGATGGCCCCGTCATTTATGGCCCCCAGGACTCTGTCTGTCCTGGGTGTCCATCTCTGTTTAGATCCAGAGAACCCAAAACAGCAGCCTGCAGGCAGGGCCTGGCCCACAGAAATGCTTATATTAAGTTTAGAAGTCCTGTTGGCACAGTGTTTAAGAACTCGGCTTCTAACAAAAGGTCAGTGGTTTGAACCCACCGGCTGCTCCTCGGGAGAAAGATGTGGCAGTCTGCTTCCGTAAAGATTACAGCCTTGGATACTGTAGAGGGCAGTTCTACTCTGTCCTATAGGGTCATTATGAATTTGAATTGACTGGATGGCAACAGGTTTGGTTTTGTTTGGTTATATTAAGTTTATGAGGATGGTGCAGGACTGAGCAATGTTTTGTTCTGTTATATGTAAGGTCACTGTGAGTCAGAACCAATTCAACAGTCCTTAACAACAACATATTAAATTTAGTTTCTACATTTCAAATTTTTTTCACCGAAAAGTCCGTATCTCTGGCTTCTCTTGGGAAACAAGAGCATCTCACCATTTCAGGCCTGCGGCCATGAACAGAGAAATCCAATAGCCGTGCTTCTTAAACCAGGGCAGCCCCAAATGCTTAAGCCCAGCCATCCTAACTTGATTCTGTCACCTAGCTGGCCTCTGCAGGAAGTTGAGGTTGTCACCCCTGCTCTGCTATCCCCAGATAAACTATGACCCCACCTATAACAAAGACAGCCAGATTTCCATGTTCCCATCCAACATGGTCTGGCGTACAGTCACCTTTCCACACATGGCCTAGTAAATCCGGGGTTCTCCGTGGTCCTAGATTGCTGTTCTCATTCACTTCAGTTTTACTCCACCGTTGTTGCGTGACCTTCAGAACTTAGGGTTCCATCTGGGAGAGCATTTGGATCTAGAGTTATAACAAGTAAAAAAAAAAAAAAAGCTATGCATTAACTAATACTTGGCGTCATGCTAGTGGAGAATCACTGTTGCATAAGAAGGTATCGAATTACATAATAAAAACAATTTTAAAGGCAGATGCTGTAGTCTCAGAGAGGAGGCAGACATCTGTTGGAGCAGTTGGGAGGAGATAAAGAACACCTGAAATGCAGTGGTAAGGTGTAGAAGTGGATATCATAGTGAATCCAAAAGATATTGCAGAAGAAAGAATGGAGACAGGTAAAATTAAAATAAAATTAAAAACAGATGCAAAACCTGAAATAAAGTTATGGTAAGAAGTTGGTGGTTGGCAGTACCACTGATATATAGATAGAGGCACGAACTTGGGCAAGTGTTGATGGTTCTGAAAGATGGTCTTCAGGCCCATTTTTGGCATATTGAGTCAGATGCCAACAGACATCTACAAAGAAACGTTCTGGGCTGTAGAAGTTTTAAGAGATGACCTGGAGGATATCAGGGTGCATCTGGGTTGCAGTTTTGAAAGCCACCCATATATGTGTGGCTTCCAAAGAGCTTTCTGTGAGAGGAAGAATAAAGAGAAAAGAGAATGAAAGAAAAAGGAAGAAAAAAGAAGAGCCTAGACAGGAGATAAAGAAAAAATTGACAAGTATGAAGTCAATCAGAAAAGAAAGAAAGTCAAGGCAATTGTTTGATATAAAAGAGAATTGTCTAACAGGGTCAACTAAGTGAGGAAAAATATATCTATATGAGACCATGGGATTTGGCCAGAAGAAGGTCATTGGTTCATTCAATAAGTACGTACTAAGCATCCATTGCCTGCCAGGAAGAACCATTTGACATGGAGGTGATATCAGTCAGTGTAGGCTAGGTTTCGCTACAACAAACATCTCTCAAATCTCTGCAGCTTAAAATAACAAAGGTTCATTTCCCATTCATGCAAAGAGCTCTGCTCCCCATTATCCTCATCCTGGCCCCAGGCTTATAAGGAAACCACAGCTGATTGCTATAGTAGAAAAAAAATGTGGCAAGTCACGTAGCACCTCTTAAAACTTCTGCTGGGACATGAAAGCAAGTCATGTGGCCACATCTAACTTGGAGAAGGGCAGTGAGTGCAACTCTAGTGTGTCTGGAAGGAAGATGCTGAAATATTTGAGCATAGCCAGAGTGCCCACTCCAGAGATGATTTTAAGGGAGAGTGAAAGAAGGTCACACTCCTAGATAGTTACACTTTATTTCAAGAAAACCGAGTCCCTTAGGGGCTCAAATGGCTAAGCTCTCAGCTACCAACCAAAAGGTCCCTGGTTTGAATCCATCCAGGGGTGCCTCAGAAGAAAGACCTGACAATCTACTTCTATATGGTTACAGCTATTGAATACCCTATGGAGCTCAGTTCTACCCTGAAATTCATGGGATTGCTGTGACTTGGAATTGACTTAACTGTAACTGGTTTGTCTCCCCCCACCCCAAATCAGGGCCAGCTCCATAATTTGTGGTGCCCAATGTGAAGTGAAAGTGCAGGGTCATGGCTGGGGGAGGTAAAGTCAATCCCCTCTTCCTTTGGGCATACCATATCAGCCCATGGTGGGCAGGCAGCTCCAAAAGGATTATAACCTCCCCCGTGGGATGCACTTGTTAACTGGGTCCGGGCTGGGCAAGAGGCCCCCTCTGAACAAGCCATGGTGCTGTCAACACAAGGAGGATGCCCACCACCTTGCCTCCCCTCCCCCGAGATCTGGCCCTCCCCTTAGCCTTACCTAGACCCCTGGCAGGGGCTGAGAGCAATGGCAGATATGGAACTCCCCCCACCAACCAGAGCCAGAACCATCCCAGGGGGAGACTGACGGCACCAACGGGGCAGGAGTGGGGCTAGGAAGGCCAGGTGAGGCTGGGGGCACAAAGAGCAGAGAGTGGGCAGTGAGAGCTCTTGCCAGGGAGGTGGGTAGGTAGCAGAACTTGGTGTCAGCTGAGGCATCAAGCACCCAGTGTGTGCTCCATTGTCCCTTTGGACTTCATTTACAAAACACAAATGCAAAAATGAAATGATGATTTCAAGATGGCGACCACAGAGCCTGTCTGAGTGTGGGACCCTGGGCAACTGCCCTAAACCCATTTAATGCTTGCCTTTTACTGGAAAGGCATTTCTCCCTTCCATGCCAGCACTTGCCTTTTCTACTTTTTCTCTTCTTCTTTCCAATGAACCTCCAAATCATATCTAGTTTAGGGGTCATCCTAATAGGACTTCATTTTGGGTATAACATAAATCCGTGTCTACTGAGGTTACATGGATGGGCTTGAAAAGAACCTACTATTTTGCTAATGGAGTCTCTGGGTGGTGCAAACAGTTAAGGTGCTTGGCTGCTAACCGAAAGGTTAGAAGTTCAAGTCTACCCAGAGGCTCCTCGAAAGAAAAGCCTGACGATCTACTGCCCAAAAAGCAGCCACTGAAAACCCTGTGGAGCACAGTCCTACTCAGATACACGTGGGGTTGCCATGAGTGGGAGTCAACTGGATGGGAACTGGTTTACCGGTTCATGTTGCTAAGAGTCCTCACCCAAGGCACTGGAGACTTTGCAACTGTTATACCCCTGGGAAGGGGGTCAGGGCAGGGGGATAACGCACAAACAGACTTTGCAAGGAAATTCCAGAGTCTGTAAATTCCAGATTTATGCAGAGCCTAAGACTCTCAGGGAGGCTTGCAATGAGATTGCATATTCAATAAGCCCTCAGATCCCCCATTCGCCAGAGAAGCAGGCCTGCGGAAGAAGTCAGGTGTCAGGGAATAGAAAGAGGTGGTCTTAATGCTCTCTCTGGCATGATATCTGTCTGCAGAGAATATAGCTTACAACAGATTAGTGGACTTGACATACACTGGGAACGCAGGAGGGATGATGCTTGTTGACTTTATCAGCAGTTCCTGGAGGGGCTAGTCTTACTTTTTTTTCCTTTTTCTTTCTTTGTGGAATTTGTTTATTTGTTCCCCTTATATGCTTGGCTATCCTTTATCCCATTTCTGTTTATCTCCCTGAAATAGTTTTGTGTATCTAACCATATTAAATCCACTTATTTATTGTTCATTTATCTCTGTTTGGTGTATCGAATGTTTATTTATAAGCCGCTCATGTATCTGAAATTTACCTGTTTGCTGCCAGTGTCTGACTGGGCTGTGCACATATCTGCTGCCCTGAGATAATAGGAGTCTCTCGGTAAATACGACTGGTGAGAAGTCCCAAAGATGGGTTCAGAATATCTAAGAGGCAAACAAAACATTCCTGGGCACCCAGAATGTGCCCTAGTACCCACAACGTGTGCCCTAGAGCTGACTTTGAATGTGTATTTGAACAATGACAAAACACAGTAGTCCTTGTTGCCAGCGCCATCAAGTCAGCTCCGGCTCAGAGTGACCCCAGGTACAACAGGACGAATATTGCCTTGCCGGTCCTCCATCATCTTTACGGTCATTGGCATGCTCAAGTCCATTGTCGTGGCCACTGTGTATTTTGAGTGCCTCGTAACCTACAGGGCTCATCTTCCAGCACTATATTGGACTATGTTCTATTGGACTGTGAGCCACAGGGTTCTCATTGGTTAATTTTTTTAGAAACAGCCAGACCTTTCTGCCTAGTCTGTCTTTGCCTGGGACCTCTGCTGAAACCTGTCCACCACGGATGACCCCACTGGTATTTGAAATACTGGTGGCATAGCTTCCAGCATCATTGCAACACACAAGCCACTGGAGTATGACAAACTGACCGGTGGAAACCAGTGGTGGAAACCAGTTGCCTTTGGATCAACTCCAGCTCGTGGTAAACCCACGGGTGTCAGAGCAGAACTGTGCTCCACAGGGTTTTCAGTGGCTGATTTTTCAGAAGTAAATCACCAGGCCTTTCTTCGTAGGTATCACAGGTTAGACCAAACCTTCCACCTTAATGCCTGGGAGGTATGAGCAGCTAACCCACAGTTAACAGACTGGTGGTGGTAGCGGCCCTTCAGAGAAGGCTAATACTGTTGTGATTAGCAGCCATCAAGTCGATTCTGACTTGCAGCGATGCCTGTGTGTAGAGTAGAACTGTACTTTGTAGGGTTTTCATGTCTGTGACCTTTCAGAAACAGCTCGCCAGGCCTTACTTTTGCATCACCTCTGGGTGGGATTGAACCGCCATCCTTTAGGCTAATACCCTCTATGATGTGCTTTCCCAGGCTCCCTTTCTTATCACACACTGTTTAGCATTAGGGTTTACATAAGGCTGCCTCTCCAAGAGCATTGGCATTCCAAGCAGGGATCCAGGTGTAAGTAGATTATCTGGCTCTCACTCAGCGTTGCTTCCTGAACACCTAACACAACACCTGGCACACAACAAGAGCCCAGTAAACATTTTTGAGTGGGCGGTGATCGGTTGGCCCCATTTTGACCAAGACTCTTTCTTTTCTAATCTCTTATAAATTTCCAAGCGGGCTTATTCAAGCTTACCTGTCTGTGCACCACAGACGGCTATGTGCAAGGCATGCAATGAAGGGGTGATCTCAGGTGAGTGCCTGTAAGGGGGGCTTTGGAGCCAAACACACCTGTGTTTGTACCTGGCCTTGAGCCTTTCTAGATTTTGAACCTTGGACATGTAACATAACTTCTCCAAACTCTGGGCCCCTCTTCTATAACATGGAAACAGTACCAGTAACCCCTGCTCAGGGTATGTAACATGGAAATAGTACCAGTACCCCCTGAACAGGGATGTAAAGTGGAAATAGTAACAGTACCTCCTGCACAGGTATGTAATGTGGAAATAGTGATAGTACCCCCTGCACAGGTATGTAACATGGAAATAATAATAGTACCCCTTGCACAGGTATGTAACGTGGAAATAGTAATAGTACCCCCTGCACAGGGATGTAATGTGGAAATAGTACCAGTACCTCCTGCACAGGTATATAACATGGAAATAGTAATAGCACCCCCTGCACAAGGATGTAATGTGGAAATAGTAATAGTACCCCCTGCACAGAGATGTAACATGGAAATAGTAACAGTACCCCTGCACAGGGATGTAATGTGGAAATAGTAACAGTACCCCCTGCACACGTATGTAACATGGAGATAGTACCAGTACCCTCTGCACAGGTATGTAACGTGGCAATAGTAACATACCCTCTACACAGGGATATAACATAGGAATAGTAACAGTACCCCCTGCACAAGGACGTAACACGGAAATAATAACAGTACCCCCTGCACAGGGATGTAACGTGGAAGTGGTAGCAGTATGACCTGCACAGGTATGTAACAGTAAGCCCTGCAGAGGTATGTAATGTGGAAATAGTAACAGTACCCCTGCACAGGTATGTAACATGGAAATAGTAACTGTACCCCCTGCACAGGGCTGTAATGTGGAAATAATAATAGTACCCCTGCACAGGTAAGTAATGTGGAAATGATAACAGTACACCCTGCACAGGTATGTAGCGTGGCAATAGTAGCATACACTCTACACAGGTATGTAAAGTGGAAATAGTAACAGTACACCCTGCACAGGTATGTAACATGAAAATAGTACCAGTACCCTCTGCATGGGTATGTTATGAAGATGAAATGAAATGACTAATGCAAACTGTTCAGTATACAGCAAGCACTCAATAAACAGTGGTTACCGCTGCTGTTGCTTCTGCTACCTGTTGAAATTGCATTGTTTGGCCCACTTCTGCTCAGCATGTTAGCAAACTCAGTGCAAAATGAACATCTCAGTAAAGACTTCTTGGTTTGTTGACTCTATGACCCCTTTTCCCCGTTCTGGGTCTCCCTCCCATGACAGCTTGCATCCAGACAGAGACAAGCTCTGGAGTTCACCCGCACAAACCATTTCCACTAAAAATCCCTCAGAGAGGAGCCAGTAAAAGGCAAGCGTAATTATCTGGGCCTTCTGCTTAAATTATTTTATGCCTGGGGTATTTATTTGCCTCCAGCCAATTCAGTAGCAGGAGCACTGCACACATGCACTACGTGAGGGTTAGTGATGTTTTACAGTTGTGCCCAGTGATTTTGAGTACGGATTTGAGAGGCAGGAACAAGCTTCTGGGTTTTACACATGCAGGTATCTTCCCTGCATATGGGAAATATTCATTCTCAGTGGTTTGTCCCCGGGTGAAGTTTCCCTGCAGGGGCCAAGTCGTATGCATTTTGGTGTCCCTTTTACGAGGTTAGGCTTCCTCATTCATGCATCCATTCATTCAACAAACACCTATCAAGGCCCTACTTTGTGTCAAGCACTGTGCTACGTGTAGGGATACGAGCAAGGCTCTTGCCTTATGGATCTGACCTTCTAGAGCAGAGGGAGGCAATACATATGTAATCTAGTTTGGGGGTACTGTTTGGTGCTGTTGGAGCCCCAGAGTAGTACAAATGGTTAACGCGCTTGGCCACTCACTGAAAGATTGGAGGCCCAAGACCACCCAGAGGCTCCTCAGAAGAAAGGCTCGGTGACCTGCTTCTGAAAAATCAGCCATGAAATGCCCCACGGGGCACAGTTCTACTCTGACACACATGAGGTTGCCGTGGGTTGAAATCGACTTGACAGCCACTGGTTTTTGGTAGTATCAAGGGAGAAGACAATGCCGGGCAAAGGGGCAGAGAACGGTGGGGAGGAGGAAGGGGCAGGTATTGGACTCAGGTCATCAGCAAGGTGATATCTGAGCGGTGAAGTGAGGGGGTGAGTCATGGCGGAGGGAGAGCAAGTGGAGTCCCATCATCAGGACCTTGACAGCTTAGTGAGTGGCGTTGACCAGTTATTTGGGAGAACGAGTCGACAGCCCATTGTTTGAAGCCACGTTATTGCTATTGATTCTGAGTCACGATGACCTCGTGTGACAGAGCAGAGCTGCCCCACGGGGTTCCTAGGCCTTAATCTTTGTGGGAGTAGATTGCCAGGCCTTTCTTCCATGGAGCTACTAGATGGGTTTGAACCATGAAGCTTTCAGTTAGCAGCCAAACACTTAAACTTTGTGCCACTGGGGCTCTCAAGCAAATACATTCAAGGCACCCCTTGGATGCTAAGTTGCTCTTTGCCTGTTTCCCCCTTTTAGTCAAGTAGCGGACAAATTCAACATGTTTCTGTCTTCTTTCTCCAATACCTTGCTAAAATTTCTCCCAATCCACACATCTTTCTAGCTCTGAATGTCTGACATGGCAGCCACATGTGAGGTGTGGGAAGTACGTATTGGTGAAGTCACGTCACAGTCACGTTTGAGTGAGGCCATGTGGAGTGACAGTGTTACCACCCCCTTCGTCACTGGGAAGGGTGTGGAATTGTGCAGTAATGGATCTGGCTGCGGATCACAACCATTTCATCGGCATGTCCAGAGAATTTACTGGTGCATTCAGGGGGTAAAATAAATATCCAGATAGAAAAGCCAGATGCCTTTGAAGGCTTCTGCTCTCCTGGTGAATGTTCTTAGGAAGCAGCATATCGATAGTTTGGGGGTTAGTGAAGAAAGACATTTGGAAGTGATTGTGTAAGAGACAAAAGGGTTTAAATTTTAAAGCACAGAGAGGGGTGGGGAGGAGAGGAGAAGAGTTAAAATCTGAACTCTACCACCCACCCACCTCCCACCCCCCCCCCCGCCCACCCCTCCAAATTCTTTGGCTTATGCTGGGCTCCCTGGTAGCAGAGCCTGAGGCAGGGATTTGGGTACAAGTGTTTTATTGAGGATGTAGAGTTGTTGTTGTGAAGTGCCCTGGAGTCAGTTCTGACTCATAGGGTCCCTACATACGACAGAACAAAACACTGTCTGGTCCTGCACCATCCTCATGGTCTTTATTATGCTTGAGCCCATTGTTGAAGCCACTGTGTCAATCCATCTCATTGAGGATCTTCCTCTTTTTCACTGACCCTCTACTTTACCAAGCATGATGTCATTCTCCAGGGATGGGTCCCTCTTGATAACATGTCCAGAGTATGTGAGACGAAAGTCTCACCATCCTTGCTTTTAAGGAGGATTCTGGCTGTACCTCTTCTGAGACAGATTTGTTTGTTCTCCTGGTGGTCCATGGTATACTCAATATTCTTCTCCAACACCATAATTCAAAGGTGTTGATTCTTCTTCAGCCTTTCTTATTCATTAGTCAGCTTTCACATGCATATGAAGTAGTTGGAAATACCATGGCTTTATGTTTCTTATTGAGGGAGTAGTCTTAGGAAAAGCCAGCGAGGGAGGGAGGGAAGAAGGAGCGTGCAGGGAAAATGCTCAGTAAGGGCATGATGTCAAGGAAAGTCTAACTTTGGTCTGAACCACAGGCAAAGGTCTCAGGGCATAAGCCACAGGTGTCTTTGTCCTCCCTTGTGGCACTGGGAGGGCTTTTTGTGTCCCAATGTTGATCATTCATTGCCTGTAGGCCTCTGAGAGGTTTCTGAACCCCCCAGGTGAGATGGCTCCAGCCAGCCTCTGAGGATAATTCCCTGGAGAGGGGGGCAGCTGTGGGCTGCCAGCAGCCACTGCTCACAACAACTGTGAGATGGTGAGCTAGAAGAGAATCAGCTGTGAGATGGTGAGCTCGAAAGGAATCTTAGCAGGGTGCTGACAGAGTCCCCTACACCTAAAAAAAAAAAAAAATTTTATTTTTAGTCCTCCAAAAAATTCATGTCTTTCCACGGAGGAAAGTGCATTCATTCATTCATTCATTCATTAAGTAATTCATTCACTGGGTGTTTATTGAGCACCTACTGTGTTCCAGAAATCGGTGTTACAACAGTGAGCAAACTGAGCCAGGTTGCCAGCTGCCACCAAACTTAAGCAGACAGGGGAGAGATACAACTAAAGAAGACACTGAGAGAAATGATGATAAATGCTATGGCTAGAAAAGTCAAATTCTGTTAGAGCTCTGGTTAAAAACTAGTTAGGAGCCCGAAATTCATCTATGGGAGGTAGTCAAGAGCATCACAGTCCAATATGGCGACCATGAACCACATATGGTAATAGAACCAAAACAAACAAAAAAAAAACAAACCCACTGCCATCAAGTCGATTCTGACTCATAGTGACCCTGTATGCCAGAGTAGAACTGCCCCAGAGGGTTTTCAAGAAGTGCCTGGTGGATTCAAACTGCCAACCTTTTGGTTAGCAGCTGTAGCCCTTAACCACTATGCCACCAGGGTTTCCTACGGTAATAGTGCACTTGATATATGGCTGGTTCCAACCGAAATGTGCTCTAAGTGTAAAATTCACACTGGGTTTCAATACTTAGCATAAAAAAAAAAGAATGTAAAAGATCTCATAATAATGTCTTGTATTAATTACAGGTTAAAATGACAGTGTTCTGATATATTGGGTTTATTGTTATTAGTTCATGGTGGGTGGGCTCTGAGTCACCGTGACTTTATGTATAACAAAATGAAATGTCACCCAGCCATGAACCATCTTCATGATCATTGGTATGTTTGAGTCCATTGTTGCGGCTACTGTAACAATCTATCTCATTGAGGGGTCCCATCATTTTCATTGGCCCTCTACTTTACTAAACATGACGTCCTTTTCTAGTGATTGGTCTTTCCTAGTGATGTGTCCAAAGTAAAAAAAAAAAAAAAAAAGAAAAACCTGTTGCTGTCAAGTCAATTCCAAATCATAGAGACCCTATAGGGCAGAATACAACTGCCCTATAGGGTTTCCAAGGAGCAGCTTGTAGATTCTAACTCCCAGTCTTTTGGTTAGCAGCTGAGCGCTTAACCACTGCACCACCAGTGCTCTGTGTCCAAAATAAGAAAGTCAAAGTTTCGCCATCTTCACTTCTAAGGAACATTCTGGTTGTATTTCTTCTAAGGCTGATTTCATTCTTTTGGCAGTCCTCCTCTCTGTCAGTTTGTCGTACTGTGGTGGCTTGCTTGTTGGTGTGATGTTGGAAGCTATGCTACTGGTGATTTCAAATACCAGCAGGGCCACCTACTGTAGGCAGGTTTCGGTGACGCTTCCGGAGTAAGACAGGCTAGGAAGAAAAGGCCCGGTGAGATCCCAAAAATTAGCCAGTGAAAACTCTATAGATCACAGCAGAATATATTGGACTAAATAAAATATATTATTAAAATTATGTTTACTTGTTTCTTCTTACCATTTTAACATGGCTGCAAGAAAATTTTAAACTACATTTTGTTTCTATTTTATATTTCTGTTATTAAACAGTGCAATTCCAGGGACTTTTTGAAGTTTTATTTTAATATCTTCAGCTGATATCACAGGTTGCTTCCTGAACAATCTATTAGCTCCCATGAATGTCCACAGAAATATCTTGTCATGATAATGAAAATGTAGCCGAGTCGCCCCAAATCTACTATTTGAGCATTTACAGTTGTTTGAGACCACTGTGTTTTGTTTTATTTTTAATAAGCCCCTCTAATGGTGGATTCCTTTTTATGTCTCCCTCTGGTATCTGTAGGCTCACAAAGTCACAATTTCCCCCCATCCCACATCCCATTTAGATAATTGGGATTTGACTGAACAGTGTTTCCATCCACGGCAGATACAATTCTCATTTTGCCTTTCCTCTTTGCTCTTCTCTGTGTGATATCAGCGTGAATATGAATCTATAGACTCAAAAGTGAAGAGGGGAGAAAATATAAATGGTTTGAAGTGACTCTCTTTTCAAGTAATTTCTTCCCTAACCCGGTAAGATGTCATTTCATGAGAGATTTCAGAGCACGGCAACACCGAAAAGTACGATAATCATTCAAAACATAATTGAAAGATTTCAAAAGTTGAACTTGAAGCATTTTTTGTCAGAGTTTATTGCAACTATTTTGTATCTTTAAAAAAAAAAAGTTTACAAAAGTTCTGTGACAAGAAGGTAAATTATAGAAGTGTAAGAACAGGGGAATAAATGGATTCTGGAAACTGACAAACAGGGCAAACGACGAGAACATATAATTTTAGAACACACAAAAAAAAAGGTAACTAAATTTGAAAAATTGCATTAGTGTATCATTTTCTGTATATGAGCCATTAGAGGGAGAAAGTGGAAATTATACCCTGTAACAAAGTAAAAATGTTTTCAGTGTTTAAAGGTAATTTTGTAATACTGCTACTATTACTTAAACTCTTACCTCTTAGAAAAATCCAAAGACAGGACCCCTGGTGATATTACCTGTGTCTTAGGCAAAGAGCAACAATTTGAATTCCATTCAAATACATTTGTATTTTGCCAAGTGCTATCAAGCCCTGAGTTGCGTAATTTGCCACATAAGTGAAATAGATACTTTTCCGCTGCACATTTATCACTCTCCTGTGGCCTTCATTACTGACAATCAAATCATAGGAGATGTACAAAATTGTCATGATGCACTTATTTTCTCATGATATTCGATACAAATAGTTCGTCTTTACAAATGGCCTCTTTTTTTTTTTTTTCTATTTGCTACAACGTTTTTGCTGTCTTTTCAGACTCTTACTAAAGTTCGAGTGATAGAAGTTTCTTTTTCTCTTAGCAAATGGGTAGGGCTTCTAGAAAAACACGGATTTCTATGTGGGGACAAAATTTAAAATACTTCAGAAGGACGCAATTGATACTGTTTACAAGTAGCTCTTTAGCTGTTACTCCCTAGATGTTTTTGTTTGTGTGTGTGCATGTGTGTGTATAAATTCTGTCTCAAGTTTTCTCCCTTTTGAAATCATACCCATCTCTTCACTGAATCATTTTAAAGATTAAATTTAGGGTCACAACCTCAAATGCCCAAAATCTAGTCAGGGAAAGTAAATAAGGTAGTGTTTAAAAAAAACTCTTAGCTCTCTGCCTCTGGCTTTTATTTTTGCACTTCTGAAAGCATCATGAATACAGAAGACTGTCTACTCTAAGAGGTACAACAAGAACAATGTTAACTGGCCATTGGCCTTGCATCTTTAATTGGCAAGACTGTAGGGAGCAGTGGGGACTGTGGACAACTGGAGAACATATCCTGCCTCTAGAGGGCGCAGCTGCCCCCAGCCCCACTTGAGAGTTACCATATGGAATGCTAGATTTTTTCTTTTCAAGAGAAGCTAGAATCTGGAATTTTTTTGTGAGGCAGACATTTCCTGATTCTCAAAAGTTGACTTTTTTTCTTTACTGTTTATAGTCTATTTATATTTTCTATCATTCCTTTTTTTTATTTTATTGTGTTTTAGGTGCAAGTTTACAGTTCAAGTTAATTTCTCATTCAAAAATTTAAACACATATTGTTTTGTGACATTGGTTGCAATCCCCACAGTGTGACACCACACTCCCCCTTTCACCCCAAATTCCCTGTGTCCATCTAGTTCCTAAAACCATTCTTGATGGTTATGAGGGTGGTGAGGAAGGGGGAGGAGCAATCATGAACTTAGATAGTAGATAGTGTTGACGTCATCTTTTTAAAGTGTATAAACACTGGGCAAGCCAAATAAAATACACTTCCTAGCCAAATATGGCCTCGAGACTGTCAGAGAGTGACTTGTGTGGAAGGGTCTTCTCTAGGTGTCTGGGGAAACCAGGATGTGAGGATGGTGGAGTCTCTGTCAGATCTCGTTGTCTCACTTCCCTCCCTCCCAGCACATGGTCTACCTGAGATGAAATCATCTATTGATAGATATTACTTAATATGTAATATGTAACTCTAGCTGCAAAAACTCCTCCACCTTGCTTACAAGAACAGGCGGTATTCGGACCTTAAGCCTAGTTATCTCCTCTGTCATGAACAATGACTTCGTTATCACCCTCATCATCATCACCAGTAACTAGTGAGCATGAGTCTTAGGCCAATAAACTGAAGACCTACAAGGAATGTCATTTTTGTTCTCTAGACTTGAAGTTAATTTCTATTTTCAGCAAGCCTAAGAAAGCATTTCAACCCTAACGTTTTATGGGATCCTCTTCCCCTAAATTTGATCCAGGGATCCAGATAGTATGTGAGGCCAAGGTGCTTGGATGGAAGAGAGGGACAGGTCTTTGTGACACTATATGGCCCCTGGGTGACCATGACGCCACCGTCATACCAGACACAATGCTCTCGGTGGCACCAGGCCATGCTTGGAGCACAGGCGTCTTCTGCAAGGCTGCCCCCGCTACACGTGCTGCCTAGACGCTCCAGCCCATTCAGTCTCTGGGGTTTGGGTTTCTGTTCACTGAGTAGCTTTCTTTCCTCCTTCTTCTTTCCTCCTTGGAGCCTAAGTAGAATCTCTTTTTCACTTGGGGTGTGAATGGGAAGAAGATCTACTCTCAACTTCCGGTTCTGGCCAAATCCTTTTTCTTTTACTTCTGTTTCAAATTCCCTAAGTTCCCCTAGGAGTTTAGGCTTTTGGAGGTAAAAGCCAGGGGGAAGAACAGAATATTTCTGCACCCTACTCTGTCATATCCCTTCCGTAAGGCCATATGGACACGACTGGTAACTCTTTGAAAGGCTTAGAAAAGAAAAAAAAGAAAAATGAGGGTTAACAACACCACGGTAGTATTCCACCAGAGTGACAACTGTACTGTCTCCACTTAAAAAAGAAAAAAACCAAACCTGCTGCCTTCAAGTTGATTCCAACTGATAGTGACCCTACAGGATGGAATAGAACTGCCCCATAGGGTTTCCAAGGCTGTGATCTTCACGGATGCAGACTACCACATCTTTCTCCTGAATGAGTGGCTGTTGGGTTCAAACCACTGACCTTTCAGTTAGCAGAGGAGCACTTAACCACTACACCACTGGTAAAAATCATTTTACCAGTCCAAAAGAGGCATTAACAATTAGCAGTGGTTAAGTACGCAGCTGCTCACCAAAAGGTTGGTGATTCGAACCCACAAGCTGCTCCGTAGGAGAAGAATGTGACGGTCTTCTTTTGTAAAGATTCTAGCTAGGAAACCCTATAGGGTCGCTATGAGGCAGAATTGACTCATCAGCAGACAACAGTCATCTCAATCTCTACTTACTGACAGCATCTCTGTGCTAGGGGCTTTCCAGGTATTGTATCACCCATTTTTCAAAGCAAGTCCGTGAAGTAAATGTTGCCTGCATCAGTCAGCTATTGGCAATGCCAGTGCTGCATAACAAACACCCACAAACCTCAGTGACATGAAACAATAAATACTGCTTTAGCTCACCAGTCAGGGGAGGTCCAGCTGATCTGGCCTGTGCTTGGGTGATCTTAACTAAGCCTGCTCACACATCTATGGCTAGCTTCCAGGTCAGCTGAGAGGCTCTGTCGATCTTGACTGGGTTCACCCACGTGGTTGAGGATTGGCTGGCTCTTGGCTGATCTAGGATGGCCTTGACTATGACGTTGGGGCAGCTTGTCTGTGTACTATGCATCTCTCCTTATCCAGCGAGTTAGTACGGGCATGTGCTTCTCGTGGCAGTGTCAGAAGGAAAGAGTGCAAACAAGCCCAGTCATGCAAACACTTGCAGTTTCTGTCTGCATCGCATTTGCTAGCATCCCAGTAGACAAAACAAGACACTTGGCAAGCCCTGAGTCAGAGAGGGAGGGTACAACAAAGTTTGCTGACAGGGGCATAGAAGGAGGGGGGGGCGAAGTACTGGGGACAATAATACAAGCACTATCCCATTTCCAGAACCAGAAAATGGAGGCTAAGAGACATGAAGCAATTTGCAGAAAGCCAGAACTTAGAAGTAAGTGAGCTGGTTTTTGAACTCATGCCTCCAAAGTTTGACTCCTAACCATTTTACTCTACTGCCTTGATTTTTTGAAGGAAACTTCTCAGAAAGGATTCTCCCTGTTAAGGCAGCATTTTCCAGCCCAAAAGGAGTGTTGAGTAATTGCCGGTTTAATATGGTTGATAGAGAAAGCAAACTTCAAGCCAAAACACTCTAATTTCCCCTAAACAGATGTAATCATCTTAATTTTTTCTTTGCCTCTGTTGACAGAGCTTGGGGAAGACAACTCCTTTTTAGCAACAGCCAGTGGTTCCCTGGGAAGCAGCACGCAGGGAAATGGGCCTGGCATGCTTGCCGTCTAAAACATCCACTTAGAAGTAATCCCACTGTCTTCCCTGGGCTGGCCTCTGGGCCACCCACCAAGGAGCGCTTTTGCTTGACATTGCTCTTTTCCCGATGGGTTTGAACACGCGTGCTGATCTGCAATCAGACCCCTTTGTCTTGGGTGATTTGTGACCCAGGTTTAGTCCCAATCACTTGAATCCACTTGGGGGCTGGATTTCATGCATAATGAAATGACTGGCCGAGCAGTGCTGATGCCTCTGGAAGGAGCAGCTCATTGATCAGTAATTGGCTTGTTTCAGAGGGCAGCGTTGTCCTATCTAAGAGGTTGATTACATTTTCCAAGAGAGAAATGCAAACCCAGCATCACGGTGAGTTCTCTCTATGGGTTGACATGACCAGGAATTGCCAGCTTTGCTTTATGGACTGTGAAGCTTTTGAGATTATGATGTGATGTTGTAATTAAAGATCCAAACGGTAACAATGATATTGTTAGTGTTGTTACTGTGACTCATGGTGACTACATGCACAATGGAAAGAGACACTGCCTGGTCTTGTGTGTGCCGTTCCTATGATCGGGTGTAGACTGGACCATTGTAATCCATAGGGTTTTTTAATGGCTGATTTCCAGGCCTTTCCTTCTAGTCTGTCTTAGTCTGGAAGCTCCACTGAAACCCGTCCAACATCATCAAAAACCCAAACCCAAACCCAACGCCGCCACAGCAACGTGTAAACCTTCACTGACGGATGGATGGTGGCTGTACGTGAGGGGCGTTGGCTAGGAATTGAACCAAGGTCTCCCTCACGGAAGACAATAATTCTACCAGTCAGCCACCAATGCCCCCATAAGCCTGTTGCCAGCAAGTTTATGACTCATAGCTACCCTGTTTGTGTCAGAGTAAAACTGTGCTCCATAGGGTTTTCAATGGCTGATTTGTTTTTGAAAATAGAATGCCAGCCCTTTCTCCTGAGGTGTGTCTGGATGAACTCAAACTTGTAACCTTTTGGTCTGTAATTGAATGAATTAACCATTTGTATTACCCAGGGACTCCATCAATAATAATAATGTTGTGTGCTGTTGAGTTGTTTCCGACCAATAGTGACACTATATGACAGTGTAGAAATTCCCTATAGGGTTTCCTAGGGTGTAATCTTCCTGGGAGCAGATGACCAGGTCTTTCCTCCCATGGAGCTGCTGGGTGGGTTCAAATGGCCAACGTTTCAGTTAGCACCCAAGCACTTAACCATTGTGCCACCAGGTCTACTGGAATTTTCTGGATGCTTATTGTGTGTCAGCAGCTGTGCCAAACTCTCTCCTTGCATTTCATCTTCAAAACCATCCTAAGATGCTGATACCATTGCGTGCCCATTTTACAGCTTAACATATTGAGGGATTAGGCAGCTTACTTTCCCATGGCCATATCACGAGCCAGCAAGGAACAGTCATAGCTTGGAGTTGGCTTGATACATGAATGGCTAAGTACAGAAGTTGACAGATAGTGGGGTGGGAAAAAGGCAGATAGTAAATATTTTATGCTTTGTGGGCCACATGGTCTTTGTCACAACTACTTCACTCTGCTGTTAGAGAGCAAAACCAGCGACAGACAGTATGTAAAAGAATTGGCTGTGTTTCAATAAAACTTTATTGACTACAAACATGTGGCACTCTGGATCTGACTCTGTTATACCATCACTTTCAAGCAATATCATTTTGGGGAATTTATTCAGTCCCCCCTTACTGTCAGTTTTCCCATCTGAAAAACGAGAATACAAATAATCGTAGCACCTAGTTTGTAGGGTTATTTGAGAAGTAAATGACTGTTGCTTGTAAAGCACTTTTTTCTCTTATTATTAATGTTGTGAGAGTCGGTAGATGATAGAGACTAAGAGCAAGCCCTCCCTTGAAGCTGGATGACCCCCCTAGAACTATCAGCCTGAGGAAATCTTTAAACCTAACACTGAGATCAGCTTTGTACCAAATAATAATTTAGCCTAATTAAAAACGTATGCCCGCATTAAGCATTATACTCTTTCAAAGAATTATTTATATTTGATCAAATTGACAATGGCAACTTGAAAGGACAAATGAAAAGCTTAGAGGTGTAGTGAGTTTATGTTAATGATGGTGAAAACCAAAAAAAAAAAAAAAAAAAACCCATTGCTGTTGAGTCGATTCTGACTCATAACAACCCTATATGACAGAGTAGAACTGCCTCATACGGTTTCCAAGGAATGGCTGGTGGATTTGAACTGCCAAACTTTTGGTTAGCAGCCAAACTTTTAACCACTGTGCCACCAGGGCACCAATGATGGTGAAATAGTTTGGAAAAGAGAAAACTGGCACAACTTGAAGAATGTAAAAAACGTCATTCAATTACTTATGCAGAAATTGTTGGAGTGGTATAGGTTTTGTTGTGTATGTTTTCACTAAAAAAAAAAAAAAAAGTACGCGTTCCCTGAATTTAACCTCAATGCTCCCATTTACCGACCAGTGATCATGGGTTTGTTACCCAACCTCTCTGAGGCTCAGTCTCCTTTTTGTGAAGTGGAGTTTGGATAATAATAGGACAAATCTCACGGGATTGCTACAAGGATTAAATGAATATATATGAACCTTTTACCACAGTGCCTGGTAAGCACTATACAGGTGTATTGTTGTTGGTGGTGGTGTTGTTGTCATTGTTATTAGATAATCAAGATTAGAACCCAAGTGTGCTTGACTTCCAATCGCGTGCTCTTTCTTGCCACATCCCCCTTCAGGAAGTCTAGTGGTTATGTGCTATGGCTGCTAACCAAAAGTTAAAAAAAAAAAAAAAAAAACAGTTAAAATCCACCAGGCAGTCCTTGGAAACTCTATGGGGCAGTTCTACTCTGTCCAATAGCATCAGTATGAGTCAGAATCAACTCAACAGCAACGGGCTTCATTTTTTTCATTTTTTTTTTTTATAGCCTCCCTTGGTAGTCTGGTGAATCCTCTGGACCCTTCCTCAGAATCCTGTTTTTAAATGCAGAAAACAAAAACAGAGAAGATTACAAATAAAGCCAATTATATAGAAATGCATTTACGAAATTTAAAAAAAAAAAAAAAAAACAAGTTTTTGATATAGTTACATGTGCACTTCTTTATTGACACATTAGACCACACGATCTGGCAGTGGGCCAGGTGACTACTATAATTTTGAGTGGCGATAAGCGTCAAGGCTATTTCAATATCTCTGCAACAACTGCAGCGTGATACAGAGATATCTGTTATTTGTGCTGGTGGTAACGTCAAAGGTCCTGTGCTTTGCTGCCAACACTCCTAACCGAAGAAAATGCTGAATCTCAGGGAGAAGTTTGTGAAAAGAATATTCTGTTTTGTTTTTGTTTTTTTTCTTTTAATCCATGTTTATGAAATATCTGAATTCATAGAACCCTTGGAAGTCCACTGGCTTCCCAGGTGAAGAACTCCTGTGTGTACTGCCTTGAGAGGGCCATTAAAAGTAGTAATAAACCTGAGCAGCACTGGCTATCAGAGACGTGAACGTTCCTGCACCTAGCACATATGCATCGATCAGCTTTGGCAGAACGTTGTCTGCAAAGACAGAGGCCACTTCCTGTGCCTGTGGAATCATGATGCTGTCTTCCCCTTGGATGTGGGCAAGAACTGAGCCACTGTGCTGTCTCCTAATTTGATGCGTGGAAAAAAATTGTCATCGAGACTGTGCCAGCGAGAGGTGATAGAAACATGATACCGCTGACCTCCTCCAAAAACAATAGCTATTGTCACAGGACAGAGATGCTGAATATTTGTAGGTTTGGGGAGAAATATATTTGTTAGTGAAATGGAGCTTACTGTGGAGTGGGTAGGTGAATTATTTGTCAGGCGGCTGGAGGAGGTTTATGCAATATAGTATTATTGAGCAGGACTATTAACAGAGTGAATTGCTATTGTGACATGCCATTAAATTGTTTTTAGTGTCCACAAAGGTATCATTCAGGAACTGGCGGGGTTAGTAACAGAGTTGTATTTTTGGTGGACAGCAACAGATCTTGAAACAAAATAGCATATTTTACAGAAAAGTAAAATACAGCCAACCCCGGAAGTCCATAGACAACGGAGCCTGGGATAATCATTTGCAGCACTTGACAAGCTCGCTGAGAATCCAAACAAGGCTCTCTGGGCTGCCACCGGATAGGTGGTTGGGGCAAAATCCGAGTGATGCGTCAGGAAGGAGAAGTGAGAGAAGTAAAATGGGGAAAGAAATATGAACACTGGACCTTTTCAAGGTTGCTCACCTTATTCTTGCATTTAGCAGCATGGTGGGTGCAATAATGATTTGTGGAAGGAAGAAAAAAAGGGAGGAAGAAGGAAGGGAAGGAGAAAAAGATGGAGTGGAGGAAGAGAGAAAGAAATAGAAAGAGGAGTAAGCTGAAGTACTGACGGTATAGGTGCATGCGTGTACTCACGTGTGCATGAAGACCTACTTATTATTCTTCAACAAATATCTATTGAGTGCCTGCTGAGTGTCAGGCACTATGCTAGGTACTAAAATGTATGTCCCAGTTTTCACGTGACCTACATTCAAGTGAAGAGTTCGGAGGATAAACAAGGGATTATTCCAAGAGATTGCTAATGCTACAAAGAAAACGAAAGAAACACTAAAACACTGTAAGGAGGTACAGAGTAACTCGAAAGATGGAGCTACTTTTAGGGAGGGTGGTGCCCTTTCTGGCAGCTGAGATCTGCTCCATGACCAGGAGCCAGCCATGGAAAGGTCAGAGGACACTGGCGCTGGCCCAGGTTTATTGAGGGCTTCCTACGTGCCAGCCATGTGCTAAGTTTTTGCCTCCATTGTTTCATTTAATGGTCACATCAACCCTGTGAGGGAGGTGCAGTATTTATGACCACTTCACAGATGACAATGAAGAAAATGAGGCTCAGAAATGCAGAAATGACTTGCCCACAGTCACAAAGCTGGTAAGAGACAGAGGTACGATTCAATCTCTGATTTGCCTGATCCAAAGATTCGGGTGAACCAGGCCGCCATATTGCCTCGAGAGGGAGGAATGTGCCTCGTTCATGATCATGCAAATCTGGGATGAAGGGTTCCCTCTAAAGGCTCTGTTCTTTTGCCTTACAAAGTAGTGTTATTTTTGTAACGTATTGTTGCTGGGTTTTGGCTGGTAACCTGACTTCATTGCTGAAACTTTTTGCTGGATACTTAAGTATCGAATTTCATCTTGAATCTGATTCATGAATGACCTGATGAGCATGAACATGTCTCTGGTGTGGTCAAAGACCTCAGTCATTTTTCTAAGTCAGAGGGTGGAGGGGGAGGGGGCATGGACCTCAAGGAAAACAAGTTCTTCTACTGAAGAAGCTAGCCCAGTCCAGTTTGTCCAAATTTTCTCATAACCAAGCTCTTACCAGGTAAGTCTGGTCTCTTAGAAAAACAGTAAAATTTCAGTATCAGCCAGCCACCCCTACTCCACTACTGCCTTGGTGCATTGATTTGCTCGTTGTTATTGTTTCATTTGCTTCTTTTTGTTTATTTTCTTGTTCAGTTCTTACTTTGTCTACCGGAGCCATTGGATTCTTTATTTGCTATTATTGTTATTTCTTTGTTTTTGTTTACTCTTTAAGTCAATAGGTTGCTTCAAAATCTTGGTATGTGTATGTGTAAATGTATATGTATATGCGTATATAAAGGAGCCCTGGTAGCAAAAATGATTAAACGGCTTGACTGCTAACCAAAGGGTTGGCTGCTTGAACATGCAGAGTGGTTCCTCAGGAGAAAGACCTGGCCATCTGCTTCTGTGAAGATTACAGTCAAGAAAACCCTATGGGGGAGTTCTACTCTGTCTCATGATGTCATCAGGAAATGACTTAACAGCACCTAACAACAATATATGTATAAAAGGAAACATATATATATATATCTTCATTAATTAATAAAGAAATACAACTTAAACAACAAAGTACCATTATCATTATTATTACTACTATTACTTTGGCTATCAAATTGTTAATGCATTTTTTATGTTAATACCCAGTATTAAGAAGTTTGAGAGAAATAAGCAAGAGCACTTTCATATGCTATGGAAAGAGTCCAAATTGGTAACACCCTCTGGAGAACATCTTGGTATCATTATCAAATGCCTCTGAAGTGAACATGGTCCATGACACAATAATTCCATTTCTAGGAACTTAGTAAAGGATATCCACACTAAGATAGATGTAAAATTATGTCCAACAAAGCATTTACAAAGTAGCAAAAAACTAGAAACAACTCCAGAGTTCAATAATAAGAGATTGGCACCCACCATTAAAAATCCACACTCACCAAATTCCCACGGACTCCATACTTTCTGGAGCCATGAAGGCTGGATAAACACCTGAAACTACTGCCCTGAGATAATCTCTAAACCTTAAACCAAAAATAGCCCCTGAAATCTTAAAACCAAAGAATAATTTAGGTCAACTAGTAAAAAAGGTCTGCCTTGAGCATTATGCTCTTTTAAGAACCATTTATAAGGGATCAAATTGACAGCAGCAACTCAAAAGATTAGATAGGAAACTTAGGGGGCAGTGAGTTTATGTTAATGGGGAAGGAACAACTCAGAAAAAGAGGATGAGAATGGTTGTACAACTCGAAGAATGTATTGAATGTTGCTGAATCGTACATGTAGAAACTGTTGAGTTAGTGTATGTTTTACTGTGTATATTCTCAACAACAACAAAACAAATAAATAAATCCATGCTCATTAAGCAAAAGGTTTCCAAAATCGAACAAAAGGCCGATTATAAAATAGCGTGTGTATTGTGATTCTATAATACTCTTTATCTATTGATAGCTGTATTATAGCTATAGATAGCACAGGTGGTACAAATATAGATAGATATCAAGATGATACTATACTATTATATGATATTATTATAATATTATTATGATATTTTTCATAGGTGTTTCTTAAAATATTTTTCTAGTATTTCCTGGTCTTCTGTCTGGAACATGATTTATTGTTAGAAACAGGAAAACACACACACACACAATGAATGACAGCCAGGATGGCTTTGGCATGTGCTCTTACCTTGGCGGGTCCTGACCCTTTGTTGTTGGATGACCCAGCTCCCCCCGCCAGCCCAGGCTCCTGGCATCCTCCAGCTTGCCTTTTGGTTTTCAGCACAGATCTGACTCACTCAGCCTGCCTCAGAAATGTCAACAGTTGGAGAAAAGCTCAGGGCTAACTTTATGCTTATTTCCTTCTTGGAAGGGAAGCCAACAAAAGGTGTTTTTACAGATGGGTAAGGAGCCCTGACGGCGTGATGGTTAAGCGCTCCACTGTGAACCAAAAGGTCGGCTGTTCGAACCCATCAGGCATTCCACAGGAGAAAGATGTGGCAATCTGCTTCCGTAGAGATTACAGCCTTGGAAACCCTGTGTGGCAGTTGTACTCTGTCCTATAGGGTCACTATGAGTTGGAATTGACTCGATGGCACCGAGTATGGATGGGTAGTCCTGTATTTGCTAACTTCCCTCAGGGCTTTTTTTTTTTTCCTGCAGGATCAGTAATATTGTATAGGAAACCCCTGACACATGGGTGGTGTTGACTAACACGTTGTTGTTTTAGTTGCCATCAAGTCAACTCCAGCTCATGGTGACCCCATGTACAACATACAAAACATTGCCCAGTCCTGTGCCATCTTTATGATCATTGGTATGCTTGAGTCCATTGCTGTGGCCCCTATGTATTTAGAGTGCCTTCTAAACTAGGAGGTTCATCTATTGTGATCCACAGGGTTTTCACTGGCTAATTTTTGGAAGCAGATTGCCAGGCCTTTCTCCCTAGTCCGTCCTGTTCTGGAAGCTTCTCTGAAACCTCTCCACTGTGGGTAACCCTGCAGGCATTTGAAATATTGGTGCCACCACAGTATAACAAGCCAACAGACGAGTGGTGGGCTTACAATATAGAAGATGACTGTTTTAGACAGTGCTTACTAACACATAGACGCCGATGAGTGTATCGCTTTCAGTGATAATGATTTAATGCTATTTATGCGTCCTGTAAAGGGGAAGAAAAACCGGAGGGGGAAAGGGAAAAAATAACCCAGCTTAAGGTGTTTATTATTGTGGTCACAGCAAACATACACCTCCTGGGTCTACATTTGTTGTGTTTTGTTTTTGGTTAAACACAAGCAAGCCCCCAGGACATTTGTGTAGGCATGTGCGCACTGCTCTCCATATCAGATTATGTGTTTTAGGACGATAAATCAGTGAAAGAGAAGTAATAAATAATGCATGCTGAAAATGTGATCATGTTTATTAAGAAGCAACGGCCTTGTCATCTTCATTTTCTTCTTCAGTGATTCTCCCCTCTATGGGCTTGCTCCTCAGGGACTCCTCCCTATTTAGCTGGAGGCCTTTCTCTGGTTCTTGTTTGCAAAAATACCTGCTTTGCAAAAATAAGTTAAAAGATGAACGCCTGGGCCCTGTGATGAGTCTCCCATCAAACCCAACCCATCATCAGAGCTGGCTTCGCGGCTGTGAAAGTTGGGGGAGAAATGAAAGGCCGGGCTTCGCGTCTCCTGTGTACTTTGTGCTTCTCCACACTCTGGGTTCCCACTCCAATCTCTCTGTGGTGAGTTTTTAAGAAAATCCTTTTAGTCTTCTGATTTCAAGGGAAGAAAAGAAAGGAAGGAAGAAAAAAAAACTTTCCTCTTCCTGGTAATTTGCAGCTGCTAAAACAGTGTGTGTTGTCATTAATGTTGTTGTGACATCCAAGGTCTTTAATTGGAATTGCATTTTAATCTGTTACCCTTCATCCATCTGCACTCGAATGACCCTGAAAAAAAGAACCACACAGGCAAGCAACTGCAGCTTTCCAGATGTGGAACTTTGTAGTGTAGACGCTAAGTGTGTTGCGTATTGAGAGAGAAAGAGAGAAGGAGCAAGCTAGCTTGAGAGCTGAGAGAGATGGAGAGAGCAGAGGGGAAGAAAGGGCAAGAGAGAGGGTAAGAGAGGGTGATAAATGAATGAAAGAACTTGCAGGTGGAGGCTGGGAGCAGCCTCCCTGCGGTAGAGTTCTCTGGCTTCAGCCTTCTCTTGCCTTTCTGAAAATGTAATGAGAACTTAGACTCGGGCAGGGATTGTTCTTGTCTCGTGATTTAATGCGGAAGCCATATCCTTCACTTGAATGTCTTGTTGGTACCCTGGAAGGAGGGAGGGGTCAGTCTTTTGAGAATGGTGCTAGTTTAGGATTGAACTCAAGATTGGGCTGGTGCACCCCTGAAACACCCTTATATCTCCCCTCCCAGTCCAGATGGCTTTTTGTCATTCTTTATACCCCCGTTAAAGCCTTTTGTCCCCAAGTAAAGGACTTCTCCTCCTAAAACTCTAATCTTAGAAAAGCAGAGTCCCCCTCCCCCCACAACGTTTTTCTCTAGTTCCCTTCCGAGTGCCGTACCTTCGTCATGAGACCTGCCTAGTTCTGCAGAAGTCGTGTGTACTGTGACACCTGACCATCAGGTGTCCAGGCCATGTTGTCGTTGGTGGTTGCTATCAATTCCAACTCATGGCGACCCCCCTGTGTGCAGAGTAGAACTGCTCCAAAGAGTTTTCAAGCTTGTGACCTTTTGGAAGCAGATTGCCAGACCTTTCTTCCGAGGCACCTCTGGGTGAGTTTGAAATGCCACGCCACCCAGGGGGCTCTGTCAAGCCCATAGTGAATAAAACACAATAATAATAATTTCACTAAATAGGAAACTACTTGTGCCCAGAATCCATGTTTAATTAGTTTGTCCTGACATAAAATATTTATTGGGGTTTTATGTTCACTCCAGTTTACCTCTGAAATTCATCGTAACTTTATTTTTTGCTCATTACTCCCTTAGTCCCTCTCCCCTCCAGTCCTTCCTCTCTTACTCCCTTTCTGGCAATCATTCCTGTTTTTCATTGTCTCTCTTTTTCTATCGTTAATTCTCTCGCCTTCCTTTCTTTCCCTACCCCTCCCATCATTTGATTATTACAAAAGTAGCACCTGTATTGCTTTCCTGACCCTCCTCTTTCCTCCAGAGCCCCCCGAGAGTCAAGCCCCAGAATTCCTTGACAAGTGCCCAGCCACTGACCCGTTAGAGTCCATGTGGCTCGCCTTGTTCCAAAGGGGCCCCACATCATTCTGGGGTGACCTCTGTCATTGTCAACTTCGACCTGACCCTCTTTTGTTTCTCAACTCAGTCCCCTCAGCCAGAAGCTCTGATCTGCTATTTCCTTGCCTTTGATGTGTCTCCATTTCCTGTAATTAATCTCGTCTTTCCCATAGCTCAGCTGTCCCAAACACAGCCGTAGGGATACTGTACCCAGTCTGAACTAGCTCCAGGAATTCCTCAACCAGTCTCGATTCCTCCTGTCCGCCACTGCCAAGCTCAGTCTTGCTGCCCCACTGGTAGGATGTAGACGTGCCATGCAGAAAATACAACACTGACTTGGATTAAAGAAAGTCAGATGCCAAGAGCCAGGTAATGCAAGCAGGCAGGCAGGCAGGCAGGTCCTGAACATGGACCTTTCATGGGTTCTTCTATTTAAAAAGTAGATTTTGCATTTTCATTTATATGCGGGATTCCCCGTGTGCTACAGTTAAGTACTTGGTTACTAACCCACAGGTTGGCAGTTCAAATCTATCCAGAGGCACCTTAGAAGAAAGCCCTGATGACCTGCTACTCCCGAAAGATCACAACCATTGAAAACGTTATAAAGCGCAGCTCTGTTCTGGACCACATGAGGTCGCCACGAGTCGGAGCCACCCCAACAACAACTAGCTTTCTTTTCTTTATATGTAGTTCTGTATTTATCCAGTGTCTCAGTGAAACCCAGTAAAAAGCAAGCAAACATCTAGCCATTCTACTAAGATCTTATCACATTGCCAAATGCAACATTGGGAGAATCGACTTGACTTTGTAAACCCTGCAGTATCTAGGTCAGTAATACTCTGTGTTCTTGATTTGTCCTTATCAACACTCCTGACACTGACTATGGGGAGTGTTCAGGACCAAAAGGTCTGTTTTGCCTAACCCTTTGACAAACAGAACAAATAAATGGGAACGATCTGTCCTCATAGGGTCCTTTATAAGAATGTTGTCCTTGCATTCTTTGATAGATTTTTCTTAAAAAAAATTAGGCCACATGTTTCACGGACGAGTCCTTGATATTATCTAAAGGAAAAAATACCCATGGAAGCACACTGAAAAATTGAAGGTATTCTGGTCATAAATGGTCAGTTATGTCCCGCATGGGCCCTAGTTTCCTTATCTGTATGGTCAGCATGCCAAACCAAAAAAAAAAAAAAAAAACCTGTTGCTGTCGAGTGGATCCCGACTCATAGCAACCAGAGTAGAACTGCCCCATAGGGTTTCCAAGGGGAGGCTGGCAGATTCGAACTGCTGACCATTTGGTTAGCGGCCGAGCTCTTAACCATCATGCCATCAGGGCTCCAAAAGTGAGCATGATGACGCCTAACTGGCCAGGCCAGGCTGCTCTGTGAACTCTATGCGATGACGTATAAAGAAGGGCTCTGTAAATCCAGAACATTCTAACAATAAAAACACTGTCTGCACCGCCATCCTCATCTCTATCTGGAAAACGGAGCAAATTATTTCACTTTCTTTAAAACTGTCCTCAAGGGGTGCTTGGGTAGATTAGTCAATTAATGTTAGCAAGCCTTGTTGAGATATTAAATGGAAAGGTTTTGCACAAAAGAAAACAGCACACATTTTTTTCTGACACTGCAGAATTTCGAGTGTTCATTTTACCTGGCGCATTATACACCTCAGTAAAGAATACCTGGCGATCTGACCCTTTTTCTTCTAGCTGCTTACAATCTGAAATGAGGGGAGCTGGGCATTTTGAAAGGGGAGTGTTCCTGTACCTCAGAGTTCTTTACATGTCTGCTCTGTCTTCTGAATGAAACGCATCCTCTTCTTATTACTCTACAAACTACTTCCCCCTTCCAAGTAGCATGGACATCCCTATAATTCTGTAGTCATAGCAATATGTATGCAACCCTATGGTGGCACAATGATTAAGCACTCAGCTGCTCACCAAAAGGTTGGTTGTTCAAACCCACCCAACTGCTCCACAGGAGAAAGACCTGGCTATCTGCCCCAGTAAATATCACAGCCTAGGAATCCCTACAGAGCAGTTCTCCTCTGTCCTGTAGGGTCGCTATGAGTTGGAATTGACTTGATGGCACACAACAAGAGCCACATGTCTTTATACATGCAGTAATTTTACATGCGCATAATTTTGCATAAATAGGATCCTGTTACACTTGCTGTTTTTATATTTTATTAGGTCATCTTTTCCATCTTTTGATGCTTAGCTTTCCCACTCTTGACTCTACGCCCATGGAATTGCACGCTCCCTACCCCATTCCTGGCCCATAACCCAAATCAACCACCTGGAGGGAACCCTTCTTACTTTACTCCATGCTCAGATAATTGCATGTAACATTCATACTCTTTTTCTCTCTGAAGCTCGCACACACATGTACACGTGTGTACACATGAACACGCATGTACACACAAACACGCATACACACACAAACACGCATGTACACAAACACAAGTTGTGACTGTTGCTTCCTTTTTTTGGTCTGTGCATGGGACAATGGATTGCATCTCCCAGGATTGAATATGTTATATTTTTATTTGGCTGCTTTTAATTTAATTTTATAAATTATCATCCAGTATTTTTCTTTTGCTGTGCAATTCTGTAATTTTTAATGCAGGTATAAATTGGTGTTGTGATCACAACAATCAGGATACAGATTGGTTCTGTCACCCCAAAAACTCCCTCAGTACTATCCTCTCCTTGTCACATCCCACCTCCACTCATACCCCCGCCGACCACTGATCACTATCCTTTTGGCTTTCTGATAATGTATATAAATGGAATTCTATAGAAATTGACCTTTTAAGTCTGGTTGCTTTTATGCAGCATAATATCTTTGAGATTCTTCCAAGTTGATGCATGTATCTGTAGATGGTTCCTTTTCATTGCCCAATAGTATTCCACAGCTAGAGTAACTCTTTAAAAGCGAGGATGGGGAGACTTTGTCTCACATACTTTGGACATGTTATCAGGATAGACCAGTCCCTGGAGAAGGGCATCATGCTTAGTAAAGTAGAGAGTCGTCAAAAAAGAGGAAGACCCTCAAGGAGATGGATCAACACGGTGACTGCAACAATGGGCTCAAACAGAACAACGATTGTGAGGATGGTGCAGGATGGGGCAGTGTTTTGTTCTGTCGTACACAGGGTCTCTATGACTCAGAACCAACTTGATAGTACCTAACAACAACATTCCATTGCATGGTAGACCACCATTTGTTGGTTGATTCATCAAGAGTCGAGCCTTCGTAACGGTTGCAGTTTAGTGTGTTTGTTTCATGATTCCATCTCCAGTACTTCGGTTTTAGGTAAAGAGTTTATATTAGTGCAGGAATTTACTAAATGAAAATACTGAGAAAACCAAGGGATGGAAGAGCTAAGGGATGGAAGAGCTAATGGTTAGGCAAACTTAAAATTAATTTGAGCCTGAAAGGCACATAAGGAGCCCTGATGGCGCAACTTGAAAGGCTCTCAAAGGCATTACGCAGCATAAAAGCAATCAGACTTAAAAAGCTAATTACTGTAGAATTCTATTTATATACATTATCAGAAAGACAAAACGACAGTGATCAATGGTTGACAGGAGAGGGTGTGAGGGAAGGGGGGGTGTGACTATGAGAGGACGCTATTGAGGGAGACTTTGGAGGTGATGGAACCGTTCTGTACCCTGATTGTTGTGATTATAACACAAATTTACACATGCAGAAAAGGTCGGAGGTTTGAACCCACCAGTGACTTCCCAGGAGAAAAGACCTGGCAGTCTGCTCCTGTAAAGATTACAGCCTAGGAAACCCTATGGGGCAGTTCTACACTGTCCTATAGGGCCACTGTGAGTTGGAGTTGACTCAATGGCACACAACAACAGCGACAAATGGCAGGTGGACTGCTGGGAGTGGTAACAATAACAACTCTTCTACTGTTTACTGGCTACTTCCTACACGTCAGGCGCTGCTGAACACTTCACATCCAGTGTCTGATTGAACCCTCCTGCAGCCCTGTTGGCATAGTGGTTAAGTGCTACAGCTGCTATTCAAAAGGTTGGCAGTTCAAATCCACCAGGCGGTGCTTGAAACTCCATGGGGCGGTTCTACTCTGTCCTACAGGGTCGCTATGAGTAGGAATTGACTCGACAGCAGTGGGTTTTTTTTTTTTTGCAACCCTGTGTGGTAGGAACCCTACCTTTGTTTTACAGAAGAGTAGCCTACAACTTCTCTAAGGTAAAACCCAAAGTAGGTGGTAGTGCTCTGGTTTCTGAAGGCTTATTCTACCCCATCCTCCCTCCCAAACTCTGGAACTTTCCAGCAGCTTGTGCCTCTCTTGGCTTCATTTAAAGTTTCAAATCTCTTTTAAGTCAGTAGTTTAGGTAAACTTGATATTATAGTTTCCTTTCATTCCTTCAAGTGATGCAAACTGCTTTACCTAAAGAAAGGCATCACGTTACACAATTACATGAAAAAAAGAATCTACTAAGAAGGAAAGAAGAGGGGGAAAAAGATGTTTGGGTCCTTCCCCCCCGCCCATTTTCCTTTCTAACTGATTAAAATGACTGTTAGAGTTTTCTTTTTCTGTTTTTCTTTCTTAAGTGAGATACTCAGATCTTATGTACAGAAGCAGAATGAAGGAAAGAGGTAAGCATCTATCTGGCAAGATTGATGGATGTCCTGTTGATGGTCACAGGGGTTGGATTTCTTGCCTCATCTGCCTGCCTGCCCCCTCCCTCCTGAATTGTTTGTGTGCATGGGTATGTGGGTAGGGCTTAGGGTTCTGAAAAATTAACCTAGTTGAATTTCCTATTGTAGTTTTATCCCAGTGAATACTTGTTTGCCTTTCTTTATCATCGATAACAACACTTCTAGAGCTAAAAATCAAAGAATTAGATTTGCAAAATACAGGGCAATCTGCTAGTGGGAATCTTTCTTCCATTAGCCGTGTAGCAGCCACAGCTGGGCAGACAGATGGATGCATAGCTGTTTCTTTCTTTCTCTCTTTTTTTTTTTTTTTTCATCCTAAACACTGTGTATCGAATAAATAGTTTTCCCCAGGAAGGTTCTTGCTGGCTCTGTCACCAAGAATTCAGCTTCTGGAGCTTACATAACTGTGTTTTATGCATTAGAGAGCTCAAGAGTCTGGCTTCTGTGAACGACTCTGATATAAATGGAATCACTTTGTAAATGGCTGTCAGGAACTGCCCCCTCCATTAAGGAGCCATGTTGAGCCCGTCACAACTGCCATCATCCCTCTTTCCCCCATCTAATCTGCCACTAAATCCTGTTTGGTCTACTTCTGAAAGGGCTCTCAGATGGGTGTCTGGCTCTCTCCACCCCCACCAATGGCTGCTGCTTGGTCCGAGTCTTCGTTACCTTTTGAGACATTAATATCATCACCCCTTAGCTGGCCTCTTTGAATCCAGCCCCTCTAATCTATTCTTCGCTTTGGCAGTGGGAGTCTGTTTATAGTGGTCTGACCTGGTCATGCCTTTCCTGAAACCCCATGGATCCCAGGCTTTCAGTGTTTGCAGAAATGTGGTGTGCAGGACGATCTGGGGTGATATGCAAATGAACGCATTTTATTTGAACAGTTATGTGTTTATTTTTAGGGTTATCTTTTATTATGGTGATCCTGGTTTCATGATGTTGACTTAAAATCCCTTTTTAAAGGTGCCCTGGTGGCACAATGGTTAAGCATTCGGCTGCTAACCGAGAAGTTGGGGATTCAAACACGCCTAGCGACTCCACAGGAGAAAGACCTGCTTATGCAAAGAGGACAGCCTAAAAAACCCTATGGGTCAGGTTTACTCTGTCACATGGGGTCGCTATGAGTCAAAATCGACTTCAGGGCGCTTAACAACATGATGGGTATAGACAGATTAAAGTTAAAAAAATAAATTTAATAAAGTTTATTTTTTAAGTGGTCTGCTTGAAAAAAACAAATCTTTAAGGCAGTAGTTAGTTCTGGAAAAAATTGTGAAGGTGGTATGCAAATGACTACAAAAAAAAAAAAAAAAACCCAGTGCCGTCGAGTGACTAGAGGTTGGGAAATGTTGGAAGAGGTATCAAGTCCAAACTTGTTAAAAAAAAAAAAAAACCAAACCCATTTCTGTCGAGTCAATCCAGACTCATGGAGTAGAACTGCCCCATAGGGTTTCCAAGGCTGTGATCTTTACAGAAGCAGACTGCCAGGTCTTTTCTCCCTCAGAGCTGCTGAGTGGGTTCAAACCACCGACCTTCCACCTTTTCATTAGCAGCCAAGTGCTTAAACACTTCGCCACCAGGGTTCCTTTCAAACTCCTTAGTCCTTCATTAAAGGCCCTTCACACATTAGTTCCCTCCCCCCTCCCCCCCCACCACCCTGCCAAATAGCAAAGAGCAGCTTTAATTTCTGCCATTTCCTCTCCCACCAGCTTTTCTTCAACAAGTACACCTCCTTCACTTTTAGGCACACCAAACACTTTGTAGACTTCCCAGCACACTGAGTGCTCTCATAATTGTGTGCCCCCCTCCCTTCCAAATACATTATTCACTCTGTCAGAATTGTATTTTTCTACCGGGTAGACTTCTACACAACCTTCAAAGCCCAGTTCACATATGCCTCTTTTGTGAACCCTTCTATATGTCTCTCAGATAGAATTCACCACACCGCTGTGTTCCTCCTCTCTGCTGTATAGCACACAACACTTGATGTTCTGGCCACTGAAGTAGGTCTCTCCTTCCCATCCCCAGAATTAATGAACCCCATTGGTGCAAGAAAAGAGTTGACTCATTTGCTGGACAAATGAGGAAATGAATAGCAGAGTGAGTCAAGGTCTGATCTCTTTCTTCTATGGGAGAGTGTCTATAGGGCACACACAGCTCAGCTACCAGAAGAAATTAACACGAGGCACCATCTGGCCCACCACCAAAAAAAAAAAAATTCTGATGCCGTTGAGTCAATTCTGACTCATAGCAACCCTATTATAGAACAGGGTAGAACTGCCCCACAGGGGTTCAAAGGAGCAGCTGATGGATTCGAACTGCCAGCCTTTCGGTTAGCACCTGAGCTCTTAACTACTAGGTCACCAGGGTTCTGCCCCACCGAGAGCATCTGAAAAATCGGCTCTGAACCTGCTGCTCAAACGTCCTAGCTGGAACTAGATTTTCTTCTTCAAATACTCTGTCTGAGACACTTTCATGGGATTGCACCTTAGCAAATGGTGACACGCAGCACAGAGGCCCTCTTGTAACACTCCTAGGACTTTATCCTGTGTCTTCTCTCCTCTCCCCCCAGCAGACTCCAGGCTTCACCAGGGCAGAGACGAGTCTGTTTTCTTCAGTGCAGTATTCCAACACCTAGGACAGGCCCTGGCATATGATACTGGAGTTTCTTGGATACATGACGTATGGATATTCCACCTATTTGGCTAAAAAGCTGTCTCCATTTTTACTTGCAGACAGAGAATGTACAAGGTGAGTGGGGAATCTAGGTTTCCCACTTCCGTGGGGGGCCCCTTTAATGCAGGGGTCTTTCTTTGGGCGATTTTCCCCCCTCTGCTTACTCTGCAGTGACACCAGTTGCCAGCATGGACTGCTCCATTTCGTGCCCTCAATTCTCACTGCCCACCCAACACGAATCAACCCGTTTCTGTGCAACTGGCCAGCACTTGGTCTTCAATTGCACAGACAATCTCATAGCGATCGAAAAGTGTGGTCTTTAGTATTAGACAGAGGGCTTAGCAGAGTGGCAGGGCACCTACCAAGTACTCACAAGTTCCTTTATTGTAATTTATATTAATTATCATTATGTTTACATTCCTAATGGCAATAAATGTCATGGGTGAAACCCAGATCTCTTTTTCTGATTTCTTTTATAATATTATGTCAAGTCCTTGATCCACTCTGTTTCTGGGGACTCATGCTAAACCTTACTTATTGGCTATAGGTGCCTTCAGGTGTTTTTGGCATGTTTTCAGCGTTTAATTATTTTAGGACCCTCGGTACAAAAAGTCTCTACTCTTATCCACTTCATTTTTACTCCAGCATAGTCTTTTCCTTTGGCCATTTTTCTGACTTAGTGAGATCTCAGGGTTCCTAGTCATACATTCATTCATTTGTTTATTCAGTATATATTTACCGAGTGCCCACTCTATGCCAGGTACTGTTCTAGGCTCTGGGGCATAGTGCTGAACAAGAGAGCAACAGCTCTTGCCCTCATAAGGAGTTCATTCAAGTGGGGAGACAGAAAGGCAAAGGGAAAAGTACATAAATCTATGTGTATATCATACCACATAAAAAAAGATCAATAGAATATAATAACATGTTGTATTATAATGGTTAAGTGCTCGTCTGATAACCTAAAGATCAACGGTTCAAACCAACCAGTCACTCCGCAGGGGCAAAAGACCTGACGATCTGCTCCTGTAAAGATTTCGGCCTAGGAAACCGTATGGGTAGTTCTACTCTGTCACATGGGGTTGCTATGAGTTGGAATCGATTTGATGGCACACAACAACAATGTAATGTAGTAACATATTATAGATATGGGTGTTATGAAGAAAGTCAAAAGATAGAGTGACGTCATCTCAGGCTCTTCCCGTTGGCTGGTCACACAGTGGCTTCCTGATTTAATTCCCCGTTCTGACCACCCCAGCTACATTCCCTGGACTTGCCAGGCACCCAGCCAGACCTGCCTTACCTTATGACCAAAAGTAGCCTCCGGTCAACCTTTGCATATTTCCTGTCTTATTGATTCCCTCAGGCTTCTGTGACCTCACACAGCTGATGGCTCTGATCTGTGCATCGCCTTGGGTGGAAAGAGAGCTTGGAGGCAAAGCATGCTGGGAAGACTCAGCCTAAGGAAATAAGTTTAAGAGTTGGGAGAAGGATGTGGAAAAATAGGCCACCAAACCCCCTCTTTTGCCACATCTAACTTGTCAGTGGAAACCCTGGTGGCGTAGTGGTTAAGTGCTATGGCTGCTAACCAAGGGACGGTGGTTCGAATCCACCAGGCGCTCCTTGGAAACTCTATGGGGGCCGTTCTACTCTGTCCTATAGGGTCGCCATGAGTCAGAATCAACTCAACAACACTGGGTTTGGTTTTTGGTTAACTTGTCAGTAGGGAGCCCTGGTGACGCAGTGGTTAAGAACCTGGCTTGCTAACTAAAAGTTTGGCAATCTGAGCCCACCCAGCTGCTCTAAGGGAGAAAAGACCTGACAATCTACTTCTGTAAAGATTACAGCCTTGGAAGCCCTATGGGGCAGTACTATTGTCACATGGGGTCACTATGAGTTGACATTGACTTGACCACACCAGGTTAACTTGTCAGTGATGAGGCTTCATCTGACATCACAGGCTCATCTCAGCCAAAGAGAAGTTTCCAGAAGTTCTTCCTTTGCCCTGAGAAAACGTTAGGCAGTACAGCCTCTTACAGGAAGTAGTTGGTATGGAAATATTTGTTGAACAAGCATTCGGGACCATTTGAAGCTGTTCCTATAACAGTTGTGGGGGTTCTAGGAGCTTGAACCCTTTGGGGGCAATTACACAAGGAGCCGTGTGGTGTCTCTGCCTTCCCCGTGGCAACTGAGGAGACCCACAGCTCCCCAGCAGACAGCAGAATGAGCAGCCAGGAGCCACCCAGGCCAGCAACCCGCCGCCCCAGAGTCGCCAGATTCTGTAGGCCTTTTCAGACTGGCGAGGTTTCGAGCCCAAGGCATCATTAGTATCCTTCCATCACTTCCTCATTAGTTCTTAGATAGTGTTTTAATGACAGCTTGAGAGGCCCTGCATCCTGGCCTCCTTCTATTTATGATCCCCACCGTGTTAATGTGCACTTAATGAGAAATTCTTGTCTTGCTTGTAAATCCTGTAGCCGGCATTCAATTTATTGACAGATGTTTGCTTGGATCTCTTTAAAATTACTTCATAAATCTTCCGGGATAAAAGGCCTCAAGTTTGGTTATTAAGACAAGGCCTTGTTGACAGTTTCATATTTAACTGTTTAGAACTCAACTGTCAGGCCCAGAATGGAGTGTGGGGTTGAGGGCCACGGGGCCTGAGCACCATTTGCCAGGTTTTCTGCACCTAATAGAGCCCTCCCCGATGAAGTGTGTCTACTGCCCCTTGTAATCCCTCCAGTTAACTTCTCGGTGACCTCGCTGTGCTTTGCACTTACTCACTTAGCGTATCAGCGTGTCAGCGTGATGAAGTGTGTATGCTGATAGGAGCAAGGGGCTGAGTAAGCCACAGCGCCTCCGTCACCAGGACAGAGTGATGATGGGAGCCAAGCACTGAGGTGGCACTTTCTACAACAGCCTGTTGTTGTTGTTGTTAGGTGCCATCAAGTCAATTCTGACTCATGGCGACCCATGTGACAGAGCAGAACTGTCCTATGGGTTTTTGCAGGCTATAATCTTTATGCCCATGGAAGCAGCAGTCAAGAAATCAAATGATGCATTACATTGGGCAAATCTGCCAAAAAAGACCTCTTTAAAGTGTTAAAAAGCAAGAGACATCACCTTGAGGGCTAAGGTGCGCCTGACCCAAGCCTTGGTATTTTCAGTCATCTCATATGCATGGGAAAGCTGGACAATGAAAAGGAAGATCAAAGAAGAATCAATGCCTTTGAATCATGGTATCGGTGAAGAATATTGAATACACCTTGGACTGCCAGAAAAATGAACAAATCTATCTTGGAAGAAGTACAGCCAGAATGCTCCTTGGAAGTAAGGATGATGAGACTTGCCCCATGTACTCTGGACATGTTATCATGAGGGAGCAGTCCCTGGAGAAGGACATCATGCTTCGTAAAGTAGAGGGTCAGCGAAAAAGAGGAAAACCCTCGACAAGATGGATTGACACAGTGGCTGCAACAATGGTCTCAAGCATAACAACGATGGTAAGGATAGCACAGGACCGATCACTGTTTTGTTCTGTTGTACGTAGGGTCACTCTGAGTTGGAACCAACTTCAATGGCACCTACCAACAACAATGACCATCTTTATAGAAGCAGATTGCCAGGTCTTTCTCCCACAATGCTGCTGGGTGGTTTTGAACCACCACCTTTAGTTCAGCAGCAGAGCACTTAACTGTCGAGCCACCAGGGTTCCCTCAACACAGCCTGCCAGGCTCCAACCAGAAACCTGTGGGCTTCAATCCCATCTTTGGCCGGGGAGAGTGGGCATGGTGGGAAGGAGGTCTGCTTGGAATTTTTAAGGCCACGCGGGTCTTTTGTGGCCATAGACTTCTCAATGCCATCCTTGAATCAGAATTTTTTGTTGTTGCCAGAGACAGAAAATGCATCTCAAGATGTCTTAAAGAAAAAGAAAAAGGGGTGAAAAGATAATTTACTGGTTCAGGTGACTGAAATGTACAGAACTAGTTGCCTTCAGGAATGACTTGGTTCAAGGGTTAATATAACCCTATTTCACTCTCTCTTGGGTTTGCCTTCTGTGTTAGCTTCACTCTCAGGATTCCTGTGGTGGCCCCGGCAGCTCCAGAGGGCTTCCAGGTTCAGACCCAGGAGAGAAAGAGAGAAGGACACTTACTTCTCTTCTAGAAGCCCCAGGGAAAGAAGGAGGCCTATTACATGAGAAGGTCCCTAGGTGGTACAAGGATTTTGTGATCAGCCAGTATGCTAAAGGTTGGAGGTTCAAATGTACTCAAGGGCACCATGGAAGAAAGGCCTGGCAATCTACTTTCATAAAGATTACAGCCAAGGAGTCCTAATGGAGCACAATTCTACTCTTTAACACATTGGGTCACAATGAGATTGGAATCGATTCCATGGCAATGGGTTTTATGATGTCTCATTGGCCCTGATTAGGTCATCTGTCCACCCCTTAACCAATCACTGTGGGTGGAAGTAGGCTCTTCTCTGATTGGCTAGGCCTGAGTCACGTGATGAGCCCCACCTAAAGCCCAGGGATTGAAGTAAGGGGGGTGGAGTTTTCCTGAGGAAAAGTGAAGTTTTGTTACCAGAAAGGGAAAGAGAGCCAGGCAGCATTAAAACAAACGTGATCAAGCTCAAAACAACCTCCTGCTTGTCTAGTTCTTCTGTTTCATTCTGAGAGGTTGCTATACATTGGCAGCCCCTGTGCTAAGCCTGTCAGGGTTGTGACCTGTGGTATTGGAGAATGAATTCAAAAGATTAAAAATCCAGAAAACCCTAGAGAAGCCAGGCCATTGAGAAGTTCTCGATAATCACCCATAAGCCAATAACAGCAATTAACCATTACGCCACCAGAGTTTCCATAACTGTAATAGGATAAAAAAAAAAATTTTTTTTTTTCTCCACTTAATATGATTTCAAATCAACCCGCTTACATGTAGGATGATAATGAGCATTTGAGCCAAATATAGAGTGTTTTTTGCTTACTTGCTGGTGCCTTGTCACATTGCATTGCTTGCATTGCGTCAAATCACGTTGGGTAACTCTGCCTCCATCCAGAGCAGACATAACCCATTGCTTTGTGACTCTTCAGACAAGCATTGTTTGGGGTTTTTGCTCCCCGATCCCATTTTTTTGCCCAAGTCCTGTTTACCAGATGAGGGATACGTGAATACGATTGAACTTGAAAACACATCCACCGTTTAAGTTGGCGTCTATTAACAGGCCTGTGGAAAGTAAGGCACAGGAGACATGTAACAGGAGGCCACCTCCTTCATCCAGAACTTTCCACGTTTACTAAAATCTGATATTCACAGTTTCCTACATAGAAACTTCTGAGAAGTTCGTATCATCCTTATGGCTGACAGCTGGACAGTAAACTCCAGCCTTGATTTTCTCTTAGACCAACTGCCATGTTCTGAGGAACACATTCTGTACTGAAATAGTTGATATCCTTGATTTAGAGTTGCCTTGTAAGAGCTTGGCTGCTATCCATAAGGTCAGCCATTCGAATTCACCAGCCACTCCTTGGAAACAGCTCTACTGTATCCTGTAGGGTCCCTATGAGTCTTAACTGATTCGACGGCAATGGGGTTGGTTTGGTTTTGGTTTCGTAATAAAAGCATTTAACACTTACATCAACTTGTTGCAAACCGCTTACTTACTGTTCTGCTAACTTTGTATATTTAGTTTATCCAATTCCTACAGTGACCCTGTGAGTTAGGTATTATTATTATTCCCCATTGTACCCGTGAGGAAACTGAGGCACAGAGATGTTAAGTCACTCGCTGGTTGTCATTGTTAGCTGCCATCAAGTGGACCCCTGACTCACGGCAACTCCATGCACAATGAGATCAGACCTTTGTGATCTATAAGGTTTTCACTGGCTGATTTGCAGAAGTAGATCTCCTGGCCTTTCTTCCTAGTCCCTCTTAGTCTGGAAGCTCCAATGTAACCTGTTCAGCATCATGGGAACACGCAAGCCTCCACTGACAGAAGAGTGGAGGCTGCATTTGAGGATGCACTGGCCAGGAATCGAACTGTGTCTTCTACATGAAAGGTGAGAATTCTACCACTGAACCAGCGCTTCCTAAGAGCCAATAATTTGTGGAGCTGAGATTTGAATCCAAACAATCTGTCAAGTCTGAGCTACACATATTATGCTTCTTTCCAATACTGTGTGGTAGCAAATGTATAAAAAGGAGTTAAACGTATAGGTACCCTTCATGCAGATGGCACAGGACGCCATGTTTCTTTCCATTGTGCATGGGGTCGCCATGAGTTGGGGGCCAACGGGACGGCGGCTAAGAGCAACAACAAAGTACGTATTTAAAAAGTTTCTCTGTAAAAAATTGAGTCAAGATACAGCTCGTGCAGATAATGATAATAGTTGAAAAAATAAGACAAAAGAAGCAAGGGCAACATTAAAGTTTGTTAAAGCAATAAAATGAAGCAGGGAGAAATATTTCACAGGAATGTATGCAGCTAAAATTGGGGCAAAGGTTTGGGCCATTCTGACAGACAAAGCAAGAAGGGGACGTGGGAAGAGCTTCAGGGTTTGTTTATTCCGGAGGCTAAAACACCCCCAGCCTGTGTCTCAGGACAAACCTTCCGGAGTTAGGTCTGAGAGGAACTTCTCCCAGGGTTCCTCAGATCAGGAGGGGATGAAAGTCAGGGGTAGTGAGGAACATTGCTGGCTTTTAAAAGAAGATGAGCTGAAGCAAGACCAGTGTCCCATAGAAATCCCACGCAATGACATGAACATGGCAGACTATTTCCTTGAAAAAGGTATTTAAAGCTCTGTATTTCAGTTTTCTTATCTGTAGACACGAACTGTCTCAGTTTGTGTTCCCCCCAAAATGGAGCCCTGAGACAAGAATTTGAGTGCAAATATTTTATTTGTTTTTTTGTTGTTTTATTTTATTTGGGAGTTGGTCCTTAGGAAGCATGGCTGGGGGAGATAGGAAGTGAGAAGGGGAAGGGAAAGAAGTTAGTAAAGGGTGAGTGATGAAGCATGTTGCCACTGTGGGTAACTGGAGCTTAATCCTGCTGGGGACACTGAGAGTAGAGCACGCAGCTCAGAGTTATCCCAAACGAGGGGTAAGTATGCTGGGAGAGTTAGATGCTGAGGAGATACAGACAGGTCACCACCGAGGTCTAATGTGGACAAGAGTGACACCTGCATCCTAGATTGTTGTAAAGATTGAGTGAGAGGTACTGAATACAAAGCACTTAGAGCACCTTCTGGTTTAAGCAAAAACTTAAAAGTTAGGGAAAAGCATATTGGCTCAAGTAACTAAAAATTCTAGGGGAAGATCTTGAAGCTTCAGGACAAGGTGGATCCAGGTGCTCAAAAATATATATCATCAAGAATCTCTTCCATCGCAAGGTGATGGTTTACTCTGTGTGGTTTTGTTCTCAGACAAACTCTCCCCCAAAAAGTGGCAAAAATAAGACTAGTGGTCATGGTTTGCCTCTTCCTAGTTAAGCACCCCATGTGGAAAATGGTAAGACTTTTCTGAGAAATCTGGCAGAGATCTCAAGTTTACCATAGATTTGCGTGTTGGTCATGGACCTAACCTGGATTCGAACTGCTGACCTTTTGGCTGGCAGTGGGGATCTCAACCACTGCACCGCCAGGGCTCCAACTTTATCCTAGGGCAATGGAAATCCACTGCTGAGTAGGATTGGAAGTGAGGGATTGACGTAATTAGATTTACATTTTAAATTTCATGTTTGGATCGGTCTAGGCAAGAAGCATGGTGGGCAGGAAGAATCACTGGTGTAGATACCACTTGGATTTTGAGCACAGCTGCCAGGTGGCGAAGACCATGTTGTCTCTCTGGCCTGTTTCAGATCTGGCGTGTTAAATGGCACCATCCTCAGACACTCAAAATGAACTCAGATAATCAGTCAATATAGTAGGAGAGTGCGGGGGACGGGTCAACCCAGTTTGGCATCATGTAGCTAAAGCCGCTAGCTGCTTGATGGACGGTTTCATTTCTCTGTGCGCTGTTTTGGCATTGTGTAGACGCAGCCTAAATTGGTGCCTGTACCTCCCACTAATCACGCTCCCAGAGAGAGAACATGGAGTTATTGAGATCCCCAAACAGCACTTTGGCTCACACGCTATCTAACGATATCAAGAGATGAAGGGAGGCCTTTGAAATGAGCTTTCGAGAGTGAGTAATGACCTTCAGGACGTGGTGCAAGGATTGTCTTTTGAAACTGGTGTATCTTGATGGATGATTGAAAAGCTGCTGTCTTTGGTATAGTTTTTGCGGTTTTATATTTGGGGACGTGTAATAAATAAATGTGTAATTGCCCTCAACATGATGCAAGACCAGGAGGTGAGGAAGAGACAGAAAAGTCCTGTAACAGCATAAAATTTTATTAGGATCCCCACTGGTAGGCAAGGCAGCGTTGTGTGAACAAAGGATGGTCTGTCTGAAGTTGACCAAGATGGAAACCGATACGAATCCAACCAGCTGATTCGTAGGGAGGCCGGGAGGAGGGGAAGGAAGGATAGTAGCTCTTATTTTTAAGATCCTTATGAAAGTAGTTTTGGTACCCATACTGCCAACAGTAATGACAACCTAAATTGTTTACCTTGTAATTCTGTAGATTAAACAATATTTATAAGGCATTTGCCTTGTTTTTTCTAATTGACGGTAGTGGCAACATTTCATCGTGGCCTCTAATCTTTCTTAAAATTCATTCAGATCTATTTTCCTCCCATTTTTGGCTGAAGCTGGTTTTTGTGCCCAACATATTAATTACATGCTTTTGTTTTTGTTCTTCATGATCACAGCTCAGCTTATTACATGTTTCTTTAATTTCTGTCTTGCCACGTGACTCCCATTATTGGCTTTGTACATGGATAAATCTGTGTATTCCAAATTAACTTTGAACTCTGTTGGCAACAACTGACGAGTGAAAGCCTCAGATATTATATATGGTGTCTAGAAACCGGGTTCAGCTTTCTTTTCATCCCATGTTTTATTGGGTAGGACAAAGAATGTTTTTAATATTGCTTTATAAATGCTATCAGAATTTCGAAGATGTGTACGTTAACAATGGCATGCTATCATCCAGCACAAAAGGCCAGACACACAAGGGTTTAATTTTCGTCCTACTTCCTTCATTCTGGTTCAGGAGCTTTGACTTCCACAAAGGTTTCATAATATCATTTAATAAATGATAATGTTTTAATAATTATCAAAGCCTTAATAATGCCATTTCTTGATCTGATTGGAAAACAAAGGAAGTTTTTGATTGTTGATTGCCTGTCCCCACTGGTATTAATGTGATTTGTCTGAAATTAAGATTTCTTTTGGTTTGATGTAAACCTGCTGTGACCTCTCAGTACATAATTTGGTCATGTCTATGCCCAAAGTTAGTAGTGGTTCCATGTCTTACCACTAATTTTTTTTTTCCCCTTGTTTAGCTTAAATACAGGCATTCGCACAAACCTGGTTTGTAAATACAAATGTCTCTTTTGGAAAGTCCCAAAATTCCTACAGCTTATATTTTCCATATTATACAACTCAGGATTTCATTCTCTACCAACTTCAATTCTTCCTTACACATCCCATGAGTGTTAGTTTGTGTGTGTGTGTGTGGGTTTGATTTCAAGCTTCTAGAACAATGGTTCAAAACTGAGGCAATTTCGCATCCCGGGGACACTTGGCAACGTCTGGAGACATTTCTGGTTGTTAGGACTCAGGTGGGGGTTGCTGCTGGCCTCTAGTGGGTAGAAACCAACGATGCTGCTAAACGCCCTGCAATGCCCAGGACAGCCCCCCAACGCAGAGAAGTATCTGGCCCAAATGTCAATAGCCCTGAGGTTTAGAAATCCTGTTCCCAGCGGAGGACGAATCTAGCGGTCTATTTCCTCGTTTCCATTTTGGATCTAGTACAGTCCTGGCACCCAGTAGGTGCCCAGATTCAGCCTGATGATGTGACTCACACCTTTTAAACCAGGGCTTCGAGGTGGATCTAAGTTTTGAGTTTTTAATTCAATACGTCTGGCTCGTAGAGGGATGGTGGCAGTAATACAAAACAGGAAAAAAGAAAGAAAAAGGAGCCCCCTCCTGCTCTTCCCTGTGATTGCCATCAACATAAAGAGACAAGGTTGTTCAGCTTCGGGGGACATCTTCACGGGGAGAGAATCCCTTGTGGGACATTGAGGATTTTATGGCTTTTCATTGGGGGAGGTGTAAAACAGGGGTAATTTCGGCTTGGCAAACGAATCTCAGCATTGACTCGCTTTTTTCTGAGGCTCCAGGAGGAAAAAAGAATTCTCTCAGAGCAGGGATCAACCTTTTCCTGCATAAATCACTGGAGAAGGTGAACGTTTGGCTAATAGCCAGAGCACTGCAAAGAGATAAACAATGCCAATGCAATCTGCAGCTTATGTTATGCCAGTTTCTCCACAGATATAGTTCTCCTTGTTGTGATCCCCTACTTTTTCCTTTTTTTTTTTTCCTTGAACGAAAACTTTTTCGTCTCTCTTTTCAGTCTGTCTCTTTGGCGAGGCCTTTGGAACAGATGCCTGACAATGTCCTGGTCAGCTCTTTCAGGTTTTTTTTTTTTTAAAGGTTGATTTCCTGTTCTGGTGAGCCATACATCACTGATGTCCCCATCTGTGCCGCTTGTCCGTGACAGAATGACAGGTGTCATTTATCACCCGGGCTTGCGGAAGCTGTGGGAAGAGGGATTGAAATTTTTTCTGGAAGGCCTCAGTGTCTACCGGCTGCCAGATCATGAAAAAGGGGGCTTTCCAAAGAAAGCTGTGTGTAACGTGATTGCACTTAGTGTCAACCATAGGCTAAAAGACAGGGGAGACATCAAAAGGGAACGGGAGAAGGAGGAAGAGGGGAGAGGGAAGAAGTTTCTGCCAGGGGCGTTTAAAGTTCTTGAGCTGTGAGTGCAGGGTCTGCTTTGCTTCAGTGTGAATATGTGCATGCGAAATCAGTCCTTTGGAGATCTCCACGTAGCTCGTGGTGCCAGGAAACCCGGAAACCCCAACAGGAAGCCTCTTTAACAGCACTTGAGCCCATTGCACATTATGTGGGGCACGGAGACGGACTTTGTACTGTAGGGAACATGACTTGCAGCACAATAGTTGAAGAGCTGAGGCAGGAAAACTGATCTGAACAAAAGCAGAGGGTCCCCATAAATCACGGGCCAAAACTGAGACCTCCTGGCAGGCTCCTTCTCCAAAGAGACATTTACAGCATCCTGTTTGCATAAGCACGCTCGGAAAATGCCCAAGAATATCTTCTTACAGCTCGGCTCCTTTTGGCTTGAATTCTGCCACCAAATGGATCCCCAGGGATCAGGGAACACACTCCGCTTATCATCCTTTTGCAATGGGTAGGGCCTCTTCTCCTACCCCTTGTGCTAGCAAAGTAATAAAAATAAGAGTTAAGGAGTACGTGGTCTGTCTGTGTGCCGGGCATTGTAGGTAGGGGCTTTACTTATACTAACTCACTTAAAACTTCATAGAACCCTATGAGATCGGCACCCCTGTTTTGGAGAGGGTGTCCTTGAAGCTCAGGGAGGTTAAGTTACTTCCCCAAAGCTGCACATTCAAGGCAGGATTCGAATTCATGTCATGAGGTTCCTGAATCTATGCTCTTACCCACAGACTGGGAGGGCGCAGATGGTTTTTAAAGCTTCTGGATTGCAAACGCAGTCGTGTTAATGTAGGAAATCAACAACGGGGCGGCCAACCACCGCCAGAGGGCCAACTCCACCCCGCAGCCTGTTTTTGTATGGCCAGTGGCATAAGAATCATTTTGACTTATTTTAAACAGTTGGAAAAATGTTGTCAACATTTGTTTCTCTCTCGTTGTGTAAGAACAATAACAACAACAACAAAATAAAAGAACAGCTGCTGTCGAGTCAATTCCATGTCATGGCAACTCCGTATGTATCAGAGGAGAACTGTGCTCCATAGGTTTCAATGGCTGTGACCTTTTGGAAATAGGTTGCCAGGGCTTTCTTCCAAGGTTCCTCTGGGTGAGTTCTAACCTCCAACATTTCAATTAGTAGCTGAGTGCTGAATCATTTTCGCCACCCAGGGCTCCTTATTATATAAGTAGCTATGTAATAACCTCGATTTTGCATCTTGTTCTGCAAAGCCTAAAATATTTACTATTTGGACCATTATGGAAAAAGTTGGCTGACACCTGACCTAAGGTAAAATCAGCTACGGAAAAAGAAGAAGAAGATGGAAAGAAGGAAGAAAGGAAGGATGGAGGGAGGGAAGGAAGAAAAGAAGGGAGGGAACAGAAAGAAGGAAGGAGGGGAAGAAGGAGGGAAGGAAGGAAGAGAGAAAAGAAGGGAGGAAGGGAGGAAAAAGAAAAGAAGAGGACCTCTTTTAAAATGAAATGAGAAAGCTAAGATTGCTATCAACGGAGTTCCAAAGTCAGCAGACGCTAACCTTGTTCTGGCTTATGTCTACTTATATGGGAAGGCCATCCTTTCAAAATAAGCTTTTCTTGATTGCTTTTCCACAAAGCCTGCTGCTTCAACAGACAAATGAGCTATTAGGTAATCTAGTTAATTGACAGGTGACTTAACTAATTAACCTAACATGCTTATTAAATGTTACCTTCTCCATACTCAACACATTGTTGGAACATCAATTTATTTAAGGCCTTATCATATCACTCGCTCTCAACAGCACATTCGTATTAAAACAGAGGGAGCATGGGGTGTACTTTTTCCGTCATTCTTTCCCTCCCTCTGTGGTTAGAGTCACAGAGACAGAACTAGAGGCCCAGCATATAAGGAACGTGTCGTCCCTATTGAGCGAAGCTGTTACGCTGGTCACCAAGTGGTTCAAGAATGAACTACATAAAGAAGCAATGTGTATTACCAAGCCTTGCCTAAGAGTTACAACAAAAGCTAAGGGAAAATCTAATTTGACTTTTGGCTATAATCCTTCATAGCTGGGAGGGCTGGTGTCTTTATTTATAACCAACCAGTTGCCACTTAAAGCCCAAAAAAACCCATTGCCCTTGAGTCAATTCCGATTCACAGTGACCCCATAGCACCCTATAGGACAGAGTAGAATGGCCCCATAGGGTTTCCAAGGCTGTAATCTTTATGCAAGCAGACTGTCACATCTTTCTCCTTGGAGCAGCAGCTGGTGGGTTTGAACCACCAACCTTGCGGTTAGCACCGAGCACTTAATCACTGTACCCCCAAGGCTCAGTTGCCATTGTAGTCTATTCCAAGTTGTGCCAACCCGATGTGTGTATGAGTAGAACTGTGTTCCATAGGATTTCAAATGGCTAATTTTTCAGAATAGGTTGCCAGGCCTTTCTTCCCAGGCAGCTCTGGCTAACCTTCTGGTTAGCAGCCAAGCATGTCAACCGTTTGCCCCACCCAGGGACTCCTCTTTGTTTATACATGCCCACGAATCCCTTGCTTGAAACTTGTTGGGCCAGATACATCTGAAATTCTGAATTTTTCAGATTTCCCGAAGAGAACGTGGTAAATTTACCATGTATTAGCTAACACCCCCAGAAAGCTAAGGAATAGTACTCTATACTGAGACATATAAATATTTCTGTGATGAAACATGAGAATATCAAGTGAGATTAGTAAAAACTTTAAAGAGTCTGAATTAAGTTCAACTCTGATTTTTCTGCAAATGAATTCTGGAAAAAATTTACTTCTTTTGTTTTCAGAGCTTTTAGGAATTTTGGAATATGAGTAAGGGATTGTGGACTAGTATACCTATTTCTATTTTTTTTTTTAGCAGTAATTATGAGACTTGGGCTGAGTTTTGGAACAGTCGCTTGCTTCACATGTGATCTGAGCAACCCCAATTTTCTCATCTGTAAAATGGGTATGGGGACTTCACTACCCCGAAATATTGCTGCAAGCCGTGCACCAGACACTCTACAGGAAGCAGACAGCAAGGCAGCACAGATCTGGCAAATAATAAGCATCCAGCCAATGTCCGTTGCTTATATTATTATCATTATATTTAATATTCACTTCACCCCTCCACCCCAAGGAATTATGGCATCTACACATTGTCCTCTGTATAAAAAATGCCTACCATCCAGATGCAAGTAAAAAACAAAAAATTAGTTACTGTGTGCTAGACTATTGTTTCTTCTAAGATAAATGTTTGGACGTGTATTGATTTTTTTTAGTTTTGTCGGTGACTAAATAAAGGTTAATCTCTTTTTCTGGCAAATATTTACTGAGTGCTTATAGGGTGATTGCCCAATGAGTTCACCTGTGGTTCTGATTTGGAATTGGGCCCTGGCAGGTTCAGGCAAGGTAGCCCATTCAGACAATGAATGACGTGAAGTTGTTTCATTTGGTGTTCTGGCAGGAACCAACTGACACATTCCAAATGGGAGGAGAGTTTAGTTGAAGGACAATTAAAAGGTAGGGGTGGTTTTGAAGAAGCCAACAAGGGACTAATGACATAGTGGAAACTTTATTGCAGGGGTCCAAGGAGGGAGAAGTTTCTAGAGTTGGTAAGGGTAGCTGTCTGAAGAGGATTGTCTGATAGGAGCCGTGATCTTGGTACAGGGATGCGGGACTTATGGCAACCTGGTCAGTAGGAGCTGGGGAATATGCATGCCCATCTTTCTCTCCTCCTTCTTGCTTCTCTTCCCCTTTGGCTAAACCCAAGTGGAAGCCAGAGAACACGAGATCCCATTGAGGTGGTTGGTGTCTTAGTCATTTAGGGCTGCTATAACAGAAATACCACAAGTGGATGGCTTTAACAAAGAGAAATTTATTTCCTCACAGTAAAGCAGGCTAAAAGTCCAAATTCAAGGCATCAGCTCCAGGGGAAGGCTTTCTTTCTCTGTCCTAAATCTTCCCCTGGTTGAGGAGCTTCTCAGGTGCAGTGACCCTGGGTCCAAAGGACATGCTTTGCTCCTGGTGCTGCTTTCTTTGTGGTATGAGATCCCCACTCTTTGCTTGTTTCCCATTCCTTTTATCTCTTGAGAGATAAAAGGTGGTGCAGGCCACACCCCCAGGAAAACGCCCTTTATCTTGGATCAGCGAGGTGTTAAAATCCCACCCTAATCCTCTCAACATAAAATTACAATCACAAAATGGAGGACAACCACACAATACTGGGAATCATGGCCTAACCAAATCAACACATATTTTCGGGGGGGACACAATTCAATCCATGACAGGTAGTGTATCCAGTCAGCACCCCCAGGGCACAGAGCAGACGCAAGGCCAGCAGAAGATACCCAGAACAAATCATTGGAAAGTCTGGAAAACTGGATTCGCAATATCTTCTTGCTCTAGGAAGCCCTCACTCTGAAAATGATTTCTCTTACTCAAGACTTGGGCCCAGGAAAAATTGCAAAGGGCCTTAAAACCCCAGTTATCTGGGAAGTTTGTAAGTTTCATGTCAGGAATGGAAGTCCTATGGGACAGTTCTACTCTGTCACATGGGGGGTCGCTATGAGTAGTAGTCAACTCGATGGCACCCAACAACACCACCACCACGTGCCTACTAGGCGTTTGGGTTGTAGCAGTGAGGAAAAAAAAAAAAAGGTTCCTGCCCTCAAGGAGATTATATTCTAATGGGAAAGGGGAAACAAATGAATGCATGATCCAATGCCAGGTGGTAGACTCTGAGATGGAGAGAGAGCAGAGAAACTAAGAGACATGGGTGAGGGTGGGAAGTGTTGATATTTTGAACGGGGCGGTCAGGGAAGAGCTCCACTGAGGAGGTGATACCTGAACAAAGGCCAGGATGAAGAGAGGGAGTGAGCTCTGTGGATATTTGAGTGAAGGGCATATCGGTGTAGGAACAGCAAGAACCAAGGCCCTGAGGTCACAGTGGGCTTTGGGTGTCTGAGGAGCAAGGAGGCCCGTGTGGCTGGGGCAGAGGGAGAGATGGAAAGAGCGGACAAGGTCACCATGGGCCTTTCTTCTTTAAACTCATCTCTTCATCCACTTATTCCCTGTCGTTGTTGTTAGGTGCTGTCAAGTCAATTTTGACTCATAGCGACCTCATGTGACAGAGTAGAACTGCCCTGTAGGGTTTTCTAGGCTGTAATCCTTATGGGAGCAGATTGCCAGGCCTTTCTCCAATGGAGCCAGTGGGTAGGTTCGAACCACCGACCTTTCCCTTAGCAGCCAGTGCTTAGTCATTGCACACCAGGACTCCTAAGTATTCCCTGCAGTAATCTATTCCTTTCTAAGATGCTGAAAGGCCAGACCAAAATTTCTTCTAAAATAAAAGCTGATGAGCGACAGGATCTAAGAATAAAGCAGTGAAAAGCTTAACAAATGCAATTGGGCTTGTGGCTGAGGAAGAGAAAAAAAGAACAAAAATTTTATCTCCAAGAAAATTGCTCTTTGAATCCATTAGAATTCTTTGATTCCAAACAACAGAAACCATCTCTGGTCATTTTCAGCAAAAAAAGATGTCATGAAAGGCTTTTCAGATGAGGTGGTGTTTGGCTCAAGAGCTAAATAATGAAAAAGAACCAGCCAAACAAACATCTGAGGAAAGAGTGTTCTGGGCAGAGGGACTGCAAGTGCAAGGGCCCTGAGGTGAGAGAGAGAGATGAGTCACAGGGGTGGAGAGAAGACCAGTGGGCTGGAACGCAGTGAATCCCAGGAAGAGCAACTAGGGCTTTATCAAAGACAGCCTTGTAGCCCATGGCAAGGAGTTTTTATTTCAGTCTTTGCAGTTGGAGGCCATTATGAGATTTGAAAGGAGCCCTGTTGGTGCCCTGGTTAAGCACTCAGTGGGTAACCAAAAGGTCAGCAGTTCAAACCCACCAGTGGCTCTTCAAGAAAAAAGACCTGGCAACCTACCCCCATGGGGGTAGTTCTGCTCTGTCGTATAGGGTCACTATGAGTAGGAATTGACTTGATGGCACACAACAACATGGGATTTTAAGCAGATGGGTGATAGTATTTAAATTACATTTGAAAAATGTCTCACTTAAATAAGCAAGTATTATATATCAGGTTCTATACCCACTTATCAGTGGTAGAATTCTGGCCCTTCCATGTGGGTGGCTCTGGCATAATTCCCAGTCCGTAAGCCACATAACCAGCCACCACCCATCCGCCAGTAGAGGCTTGTGTGTTGCTATGATGCTGAACAGGGTTCAGTAAAGGAAGAATGGCCTGGTGGCCTACTTCCAAAAATTAGTGAAAATGCTGCGAAATACAATGGTCCGATCTGTCACCCGTCATGGGGATGACACGAAACTGGGCAGGGTTTTGTTCCATTGCATATGAGTTCGCTGTAAGTTTTCAGTGGCTAGTGGATCTGAGCCACCAACTTTTATGTTAGCAGCCGAACTCTTAACCACAGTGCCACCAGGGCTCCCCACGCATGGCTAAAAGGGCTGTATTAAGTAATTCACTGCAGAATTATAAAAAATAAGTATAATAAACAACAATGAGCATTTGTTGCATGTTTTGAGCCAGACAGAAGACACAACAGGGAGAGGGCTGAGGTCTGGCTCTTCCTTGCACTCACTTTGGACAAGCCACTTCACCTCCCTTAAACCTCTGTTAAGGAGCACTGGTGGCACAGTGGTTAATCGCTCAGCTGCTAAGAGAAAGGTCGGTGGTTCAAGCCCACCCAGTGGCTCCCTGCGAGAAAGGCCTGGTGATCTGCTCCTGTAAAGATTACAGCCAAGAAAATTCTATGGGGCAATTCTGCTCTGTCACACGGGGTTGTTCTGAGTCAGAATTGACTCAGGACAATGGGTTTTTGGGTTAAGCCTCTGTTTATTCATCTGAGAAATGATAACTGTGCCTGCTCATTTGGTGGTGGTGAGGATGAAAGGAGATGGTCCAAGCTGGGTATGTTGTTGTTGCTGGCTGCCATCGAGCCTTCCCTGGACTTACAGTGACCTTCTACTCTGTCTTGTAGGGTCACTATGAGTTGGTCACTATAGGTTAGCCATGCATTGTCTTGTAACTTCCACATAATGATTGGGTGATACTGTGCAAATATGTGTTTGTGGCCCACACAGGGGATTGGGCAGCTAGCTAAAAATGCAACTAAAGTGCACGGAACCTCTGTGGGAATTGGACTATGCAAATAAGGTAGATGGAACCTTAACAAGGGAATTGGTCAGTGTTGCCATCCAGCTAGGCTTAAAAGAGAGCCAATCCCAGAGCAGAGAAGGGACTTCAGTACCATCAGGAAAGAAGAGCCAGGAGCACAGCATGTCCTTTGGACCTGGTGCCCCTGAGCTGAGAACCCCCTAGGCCCAGGAGACAGAGCTGTAACACCAGAGATGGTGAGAAGCGACAAGAGAGGCAGAGAAACAGCAGCAGCAGAACCAGGAGACCAGTGCAAGATGGCTACAGTGGGCCAGCTGACCCATGAATGGAGAGAGCTGAGTGTCTTCGGGCAGGAGGCTTCCTGGAGGAGTGAGGTGCCTCCAGGTACTTGTTGAGGGAGCCAAAGAACTTTGTAACACTTTCCTGAGTAGGGCAGAGGCCAGGCCCGAATGGGACCAAGGGCCAAGAGAGAAGGCCAGTCCTGAGGGAGCCAAGAGGAACCTACCCTGAGAGGACTGAGAGAAGCCCTGCACAGCTCAGAGGAGCTGAAAGCTGTCTTGCACTGATGAAGGGAGGCTGCCTACCTGCTTCCTGATCCTAAATCCTGGGTTGTAGCCTGTTGATCCTGACCCCGAAGTGTAACCTATTACTTCCTCAATAAACCCGATAACTATGAGTATGGTCTGTGAGTTCTGTGTGGCCATTGCAACAAATTGTTGACCCAAGCAGAGAGTGCCATGGAAGGGACGGCTGGTGTCAGAAACGGTACAAAGTTTGGAGGGTGGAGGTATGTTTGACCTCCATCTCACAGGAATCAGTTTTGCACTGATGCTGGTCTTGGTTCTTTCTCCTACCCCTCGTGAAGTTAGCTGAGGTCAGACGCCACCATGCCGCCATTTTTACAAACACTTTCAAGAGTGTTTTGTTGATTGCATTATTCTTTTCTGCTCTGACCTCTGTTTTATAAATAAAAGAGATTTGCCTTAGTCACAACTGAAAGAAAAGAGAATAAACTTACAGTTTTCTCCAAACTACAAGGACACACAGCTTAGAAGAATTTGGCTGGGGGCAGAGGAAGGGCTGGCTGCAGCAATATTTTGGGTTCAGCCATCCCAGTTGTGAGAATCTGGAATGTTCTTTGGACAAGGGATCAAAGGCAAGCTTGTTCCTTTCTCTGGTGAGATGTGGCCCACTCGCCTCCTCTTTTTAATCTTTCCTGGTAACTCCGATTCAATTTCTCTGATGGTAAAGAGATGAGATCAGCCACTGGGGGAATTGGTCAATGGAATCAGATTTCAGTCATCAAAAAATTACGTCAAGTGCTAAGCATGAACTACCCTCTGTTTTCAGTGTCAGCCTGGGACTTAACTGCAGGGCCATCAATCCTGGCTTCCTGGCCCTCTTAGACATTAAAATATAGGGTACTCTGGGAATTTGGCAGGAGGGTGCGTGGGATGGGAGGAGCCAGGCTCCAGGAAGGAGGGGGTGTGGGGAATGGAGCATTCTAATGATCTTACCTAGCACATTCTAACTACCAACTGCTGGGACGTCAGATGATTGCTTCCTTTTAAAAAGTTTTTTTAAAAGAAAAATAAGAAAGTTGATTTCAGAATTGGAAGTAGGTTTAAAATGACCTTCATCAGTTATGAATATAGTACCTGTTTATTCTTAACAGGATTTTTTTTTTTCGGTTAAATAACATTTATTGAGTGCTTCCAGCCATGAAGAAATAGCTGCTGTGAAGATCCATTCTATCACTTATCTGTCTATCCCTCTCTCCCAACCTTCGAACCCAATCTTTCTTTTTATCATTGTTTTGAATGGTGTGACTACATCGTAGATACGGATTTTGTCATCGGTGGCCTCCAAGATGACCCCAGTGATCCCTGCCCCCAGGAATTCCTGCCCTTTTGTAGTCTCCTCTGCTTGAGAGTGGAGTGGACTTACTGATTCAACTCTAGTAAGTAGAATATGGCAACCACATTAGGAGTCCTGGTGGCGCAGTGGTTAAAGGGCTTGGCTACTAATTGAAACATCAGTGGTTCGAACCCACCAGCCATTCAGCAGGAGAAAGATGTGGCAGTCTGCTTCTGTAAAGATTATAGCCTTGGTGACCCTATGGGGCAGTTTCACATAGTGGTGAGGAATCGAGGCATGCCTCCAACAGATCACCAACAACCACATCGGAAAACCATGTGAGTGAACTTTTACTTAGATGTGAATTCTTCAGCCCTAGTCAAGATTTAAAAGAGGGAGAGACAGACAGACAGACAAATGACAGTCTTGAGCGCTGGTGGTACAGCGGTTAAGCGCTTGGTTGCTAACCAAAAGGTTGGCAGTTCGAACCTACCAGCCACTCTGCAGGAGAAAAACGTAGCGGTCTGCTTCTGTAAAGACTACAACTTTGGAAACTTTATGGATAGTTCTGCTCTGTCCTATAGGATCACTATGAGTCAGAATCAACTCAATGGCAACGGGCTTGGTTTTTTGGTTTAGTCGAGTCTGAATGGAGCCCTGGTGGTGCAATGGTTAAGTGCCCTGCTGCAAACCAAAAGACTGATGGTTCGAACCCAGCTAGCAGCTCCTAGAGAGAAAAGATTTGGCGATCTGTTCCTGTAAAGATTACAACCTAGGAAGCCCTATGGGGTAGCTCTACTCTGTCACATGGGGTCATTATGAGTTGAGGTGGGCTCAATGGAACCTAACAACAACAGTCAAGTATTGAGAGGATTACAGCCCCTTCAGAGTCTCTGAGACAGAATCATTGAATTCAGTAGCTTTCAGATTCCTGAGCCATAGTCGTTGCTTTAAGCTGTTAAATTTTGGAGTAATTTGTTACACAGCACTGGCAGACGAATACAATTTTGTATCAGATTCTTTTCCTATTTAATTATATCCTGAGTATCTTCTCAAGTTGTTACATTCTATTTGTAACAATCATGTTTATGTAACAACATCAATTATATGTACTGTTGTTTATTCAATCACTCTATTATTGGAAACTTTGTTCCTTTATTTTTCTGTTATAAATACCACTGTGGTGAACATATTTTTGTAAAAGCCTGCTTCCGTATTTTTAGCTATTATCTGAAAATTGATTGGTATTAGTTTTAGGGTAGGAATTAGCTTGTATTACTGGATCAGATGATGAGAATATTTGTGTTTCTCTAGATTCTTATTACACAACTGTTCCCCACTGGGGATAAATAAGTAGACTACCACCAGACATCTATGAAAATATTCATTTCATCTCACCTTTGTCTTTTATTTACTCATTGATCATTTGACAGGCAATATATTTTCATTGTTTTACAGTTATTAAAATGAAGAAATCGTTTCCATGATCAGCTTCTCCACTTACAAAAAGTGGAACTCATGTAGGGTTTAAAATACTGAAATGAGCAACTAGATATTAATCTAATGCAGTGATATCTAATAGAACTTTCTGGAATGGACGGATGGATGGATGGCTGGATAAAAGTAATAACAGTTACACTCAGAATGTGCCTAATAGATGTCAGACTTTAGGCCCAACAATTTATCTGTAACCTTTCATTTTCATTCAATCCTCATAATATTCCAAAGAGAGAGGCACCATTTTTTTTTCCTGTTTGACAGGTGAGGAAACCGAGGCACATAATGGCCACATAGCTAGCAGAGCCCGTATTTGAACTGGTTCTCTTTGCCTTGAAGCCTTAACCACTATCCAACATGACACCGTGAGGTTTTGAAATCTAACACCATGCAATATTTACACCTTTTGTCACAGTGTTGTACTTGAAATTCTCCTCCCTCAGGTAACTACAGACGCTAGGGGGAAAAATGCTAGACCCTGACAGGTACCTCAATTTTCTCCAAAAGTAGCTATTTGACTTTTCATTGCTGACCAAATTCTAACATATCAGTAGTATACTAATGTGGTTAACTGTTTGCCCGGGGCAGGAAGAATGAAGCTTCTGGCATGCAATTAAAACCTCGTTTTGCCCAATTGGGCAACTAATGGGATCAGCAAGAGTTGAGGCTGCCTAGTTAAGGAGTAGTTTGTGTAGCAAATTCATTTCACAGGGCACGTGAAGTAGTGGCAGAGTGGAATTGCCTGACGGTTCAATTTGAAACTTAATTAGGTAGTCCTCAAAGCCACCCTTCACCACCCACTTGTGTTCCCAGGCATGCACACTCACAACTGTGGTTGCAAACCCTTGTACAGGTACCTGGACTCCTTGCTGGTTGGCCTACACACTGTTTCTCTCCTTCCGTGCTCTGGTCTGTAAGTTGAGGTTCACCATGAACATTCTAGATCCAGATCATACCAGGTGTTTAGGGGTCCTGGTAGAATCTGAGGACTTGTTCTGCCAGCAATTACTAATCAGAAGCTGATACAAGGTGAGGGTTTGCCCAAAATAGTGTGTAAGCAAAACCAGAAACTTCCACCCTTGGAAGACTGGCTGAGCTTCTTGTTGTGTGGCGTTGAGTTGATTCCAACTCATAGCGACCCTGTATGACAGAGTAAAACTGCCCCAGAGGGTTTTCTAGGCTGTAACCTTTATAGAAGGAGCCACGATGGCACAGTTGTTAAGTGCTCAGCTGCTAACCAAAAGGTTAACAGTTTGAACCCGCCAGCAGCTCTGAGGGAGAAAGATGTGGCAGTCTGCTTCTGTAAAGATTACAGCCTTGGAAACCATATAGGGCAGAGCAGAACTGGGGTTGATAAGAGTCGGAATCAACTCGAAGGCAATGGGTTTAATCTTTACAGGAGCAGATTGCCAGTTCTTTTATCTCACAAAGCTGCTCAGTTAGCAGCCAAGCACTTAACCACTGTGCCACCAGGGCTCCTTGGAGTCCATGCTAGTTGTTCGTATTTCTGGTTTTGTTATTAAGTCTTCTCAAGCTTTCTCAAGAGGTGTCAGCAGACTCAATGAATTCTGTTTACCAAGCTAGTTGTAGCTCACTTTTGCAACAAATGTTAGTGGAAAGCTAACCTTGTGCAAGGCACTCGGCTGAGTGTGCTACAAACATCCATTGACCAAGACAGACAAATTCCCTACCTGCATGGAGTTTACAGTCTGGTGTGGTATAAAGACAATAAGCAAGTAAACAAACATGTGACTAAGAAAAATTCAGATTGTGGTAAGTGGCATAAAGAAAACAAAATGCTACTGTAATAGTTAGAGACTAAAACTGAGGGTGAGGGGCAATATCTGATACAGTTGTCAGAGGGAGGTGACGTTTCGGCTGAGACCAGAATGCCGAGAAGGAGCCAGCCAGGCAAAGATCTGGAGGAAGAGCACTGCAAGCTGAGAGAACAGCAAGTGCAAATGTCCTGGGGTGAGAATGGGTTGACTTTGTTCTTTCTGGAATGAAAAGATGGAGGCTGGAGTCCAGTGAGGACAGAATGAGGTAGGAAGATGAGGGCAGAAAAGTCAGTAGAGGCCAACTTACACATCACCACACTCCTAGAGGAGGCTTTTATTATATGCCAATAGACCCACTGCCGCTGAGTCGATTCTGACTCATAGTGACCCTATAGGACAGAGCAGAACTGCCCCATAGAGTTTCCAAGGAGTGCCTGGTGGATTCAAACTGCTGTAGCACTTAACCACTACGCCACCAGGGTTTCCATTTTCTGTATACAGGTGAGTGAACTGGTGCTCAGACATGTTTACAACTTGCCTAAAGTCACACAGGTAGGAAGTGGGGAAACCAGGCTGCAAACCTGTATTTATCTGAACCCAAAGTTCACACCCTGAGTCACTAGGCTATGCTTTATCTTACATTTCAAGATCAGAGGTAGGTGTCCTGGTGGAGAATGTCAGTGGTAATGTGTTTTGTTTCGTTTTAATAAGGGGTGTTGTTGGTGTTTCTCGGGTCATAGTGATTGGGTGGCAGTTTAATTTGTAATCCCTTCATCGTTACAATCTAAAATCGTTCTTTGTGAAGAGCGCATGTGAGTGAGAGGAGCAAGAGGTGAGAAGGTAGCAGAGAAGTAGACCTTGCAAAATTCAGTCACTGCACGCTCTCACTTGATAGGGTGTTACACTTTCCACAGGGATGGGTGTGGCGGTGTGAAGCTATGGTGGATACAAGTGTGGCTTCTTCCGAGTCTGGTGACAATAACACCAACTTTGGAATGAAGAAGACAGAGTTGAAAGTGTGAATGACTGTGTCATTCAGGTTGTTTCTTCATGTTCCAGTGACAAAAGCTTTGTGAACATTTCTGTTTGCCCTTCTGACAAATAGGTTGCCACAGTCTGTCAGACAGTGGGGCAGTCTGATTTGTTTGACTGTAGGTCATGTCTGCATCCCACTGGCAGCTGTCCTTTTGGAAATCATGGGTTTGATAGCATGTGCAGAAGCCAAGTAAACCTTTGTCTCCAAGGTCCACCATACTTTGTACTGGTTAGTCCAGGGTTTCTCAACCTGGATACTATTGGCATTTGGGGCAGGATGGTTCTTTGCTGTAGGGGGCCATCCTGGGCATTGAAGGACATTGAGCAGCATCCCTGGTCTCTGTCCACTAGATGCCAGTAGCACTACCCCTTCCAAGCCGTAGCAGCCAAAAATGTCTCCAGACATTGCCAAATGACCCCTGGGGAGCAAAATTATAGTTAAGAATCACTGGGTTATTCAAGTAACCTTGTGTCCTGAGGATGCAAGCTTTTATTGGTTTAGTTCCAAGCGTTAAAATGCAGTCAAACATAAAACTCAAAACCAAACCCACTGCCATCAAGTCGATTCTGACTCATAGCGACCCTATAGGGTTTCCAAGGCTGTAAATCTTTACAGAAGCAGACTGCCACATCTTTCTTCCCTGGAGCCACTGGTCATTTTGAACCACTGACCTTTCAGTTAGTGGTTGAATTTTTAACCACTGTGCCACCAGGGCTCCCAGTCAAATATACCAACCCTAAATCTAAAAATAACATCTGTGTCTTTTCAAAGACTTTACCATAGAAATATCATGGTGAACGCTGGAAAAATTGATGAAATTTGGATGAATCCCATGACATCGTCTGAAAGATTTTTTTTTCTTTTATCCCTTTTTTAAGATAGTTAATGCTAGCTGCTATAACAAACAGCCCCAAATTCTCAGTAATTCAGCACAGTTAAAATTAGTTTCTCGTTTACACAAAGTCTGATGCTGGCATTCCTTAAGTGGTTACTTGGGGATGAGACCTTCCCTACAGATAGCTACACTGTCTAGAATGCGTGGCTTCCAAAAGTCACTGAAGAACAGGTGAACAAAGCATGGAAATGGTCTCCCTTACTTCTGCCCTCATCCCATTGGTCAGAATTCAGGTTACGTGGCCCCAGCTATACTGCAAGGGCAACTGAGAAATGTAGTCTTCCTGTAGGAACAGGGAAGCCCTGGTGGCATAGTGGTTAAGAGCTCGGCTGCCAACCCAAGGTCAGCAGTTCAAGACCACCAGCTGCTCCTTGGAAACCCTATGGGGCAGTTCTACTTTGTCCTACAGGGTCACTATGGGTTCAGTTTTTGTTTTTGTTTTTTGGTATGGGAAAAGGAAACAAGATTTGGCAAAGGCACAGCATAGCCTCTGCAACAGTCCCTAATATCAGCCTTTTTAGTTTGGTGAATAATTGTCAAAATCTTATTAATTTGTTGTTTATAGTGGTCTGACTTTCAAATAAACAATGCTTATTATAGCACTGGCCTCTTCGAACCTGCTTAGCATGAGAATCACAAAGGCTCCCCAACCATCCTCACAATTGTTGCTGTTTGAGCCCATTGTTGCAGCCGCTGTGCCAATCCATCTCGTCATGTGTCTTCCTCTTTTGCGATGACCCTCTACTTTACCAAGCATGATGTCCTTCTCCAGGGGCTGGTCCCTCCTGATAACGTGTCCAAAGATAACCGTCTGATTTTAGAGATCTATAAGTGGGCCTTAAACATCCATGGTTTGTACTTGCCCCAGATAAGCATGATGGATAGACGTCTAAGACTCATTGGCACAAGCAGTCTTATGTTCACTTCTGCTACCCTCCATTAGGGGAAAAAATTGACAGCTAGTTGTCACATTTTCTAGGCTTTCTTAAAACAAAAACTGCTGTTATGCCAGCTGCTTTCACTTCTTCCTGCAATCCCTGGTAAGCTGGATAAGTTCGAATTGTATCAGCCACCAAGTTCTCTGCATCACCACTATTGCCATCCTTCTCCAAGCCACCACATTTCCTTGACCCAGTACTCCACACTGCAGTGTAATTTCTCATGAAATGCCAACCCATTGGTTTTAATGCCTTCCCTAAACCCACCAATGGTTTCCCGTTGTTCTAAGACCAAATCTACATGTTTTATCTTCTACCTAAAACCCTCCTCTTCCAGCTCACTTTGCAACTACATGCCCAAGGGTAAGGCAGTTCCAGGCCTGTAGCAGGCCAGTCAAGAAATCTGTTGAATGAATGAGCTGAAGAAATACAGCGAGGTGTGCATGTATACATATAAACATATCAAAGGAATTTACTATAATTCCTCCCCCGTTTTAAACAGAAATAGGTTTATACCAGTTGTCACATTGTCAAGAACTCACGTCTTCAGAATAGTTTTCTATTTTCATGGGAACTTGCATATCACTTTATAAATTGTGTACACACATGTGCACACACACACAAGCAGACATGCTTACACATACCATGCATATTATATGAAACCAAAAAACCAAACCCAGTGCCATCGAGTCAATTCCGACTCATAGCGACCCTATAGCGACCAGTTTTATGTAATATACGATGTCTATATAATATGCATTATATAGACATCGTATATTACATAAAAGCACTTGTATAGATAGTTACATATAAATTTATATTCAGTAGACATTATACATATAGTTGTTGTATGATTCTGACTCACAGCAACCCTAGATGACAGAGCTGAACTGTCCCATAGGGTTTCCTAGGCTGTCATCTATACGGGAACAGATTGCCAGCTCTTTTCTCCTGCAGACCCAGCTGCTGGTGGGTTTGAACTGCCAACCTTTTGGTTACCAGTGCAGCACTTAACCATTGTGCCACCAGGGCTCCTTATTACATATATGCATATATAAAATTGTATGTGCCTAATGCATTTATGGGAAACCCTAGTGGTGTAGTGGTTAAGTGCTACGGCTGCTAACCAAAGAGTCAGCAATTCGAATCTGCCAGGCGCTCCTTGGAAACTCTGTGGGACAGTTCAACTCTGTCCTGTAGGGTCGCTATGAATCAGAGTCGACTCGAAAGCAACGGGTGTTAATGAATTTAATTATGTGTATGTGTGTATGTTTACATATACATCTGTATTTTATAAAAAAATGATACATTTTTTTCTGATCTTCATACCACTCCAAATGGCAAGAATGCTGTAGCTTCAGTTGGTGAAATAGATGAGCTTGTAAAATGGACACTGAGAGAGGAAAATGGGCTTGAGAAGAGTCTCACAAGTAGTGGTTGCTCAGCCAGGTTTTATATGGAGATCTATCCAACCCCGGAGTCTAGACCTTTGTTTTTCTATTACTCTGCCTTTCGAGAGCTGTGCCACTTCTAATTTCATGCTAACATTTAGGCTGTAAACAAAGTCACTGTTTCTCATCAATAAGCAAACGAAATTGACATCTAGGCCAGAAAGCAGAGACCAGCAGCCTGTATCTACTGCCATGCGATTCAGAAAGACCTTGACCATCTACTCGGCGGATGAGGCTTTGTATTTGCTGGCAGGCATAGGCCAGTGTTGGAGTCCTCGTCATCCAAAGAACTTGGCATCGTTCTTTATATTTAAATGGAAACACAGCATTGTCAGTCCAGGGAATTTACCCTCGCATACACAGTGGGAGAAAGAAAGGAAGGTGTTTTCCTTCTCTGCAAGGCTGACCATTTCTTCTCCTCCTCCTCCTCCTCCTCCTTCTTCTCCTCCTTTCACTCTCTCTTTCTCAGCCTTGACTCTAGTGACATTCGGGATGGGATAAACCCTCCAGGTGCTCCTTGGAAACTCTGTGGGGCAGTTCTACTCTGTCTTGTAGGGTCGCTATGAGTTGGAATCGACTCAACGGCGCTGGGTTAATCTTTTGTTGAGGAACTGTCCCGCATATTGTAGGATGTTCAAAGCATCCCTGGCCTCCACCCACTTGATGCCAGTAGCACCCAAATCATGATAATCCAAAAGATCTCTTGATGTTGCCAACTGTACCCCAATTGAAGACACTGATATTTATGACGTTAAAAACAAGGGTTCTGTTCAAATAATGGTGAGATTTTTTTTTTTTTTTAATCCTACTAAAATAGGAGACCTTCATATAATCAAAAAGCATTGGCTTCCAAGATCAGACGACATGGGGCACTCACGGTGACACGGCTGTAGATCTTAAACCTTAAACCAGAAATGTCCCCTGAAGTCTTCTTTAAACCAAACTATAGTTTAATTTTTTTTTTTTTTATAGTTTACCTTACTTAGTAAAGAATGTCTGCCTTGAGCATTGTGCTCTTTTTAACTATCTATATGGAATCAAGTTGACAGCAGCCACTGGAAAGATTAGACAGGAAGTTTAGGGGGCAGTGAGTCTACACCACTGGGGGAGGGACACCTCAGAAACGGAGGGTGAGAATGGCTGCACAACTTGAAGAATGTCATCAGTGCCACTGAATTGTACCTGTAGAAACTGTTGAATTGATGAATGTTCTGCTGCAAATATTCTCAACGACAACAAAATAAATTAAACAACAATAACAACAAAAAGCATAGGCTTAGCTTCCTTCAAGGGGGAGGAAGGCCGTTGGCTGTCAGCATGTCAGGGTGGGGTCTTGTCCCCGTTCTAACCACGTCAGACACACACCTCTCCGACGGCTTTCTCAGGCTCAATCCCTACACACCTTGTGATGATTCTCTCCGGAGGAGGGAAAGACAATTAAAAAAAAAAAAAGTTAAAAAAAATGTGATTTCAAAATTACAAGGCCTTACAGTCTGTCCACCTAAGAGAATTATGCTCCACAGTTTAAATGTAGACACCCAGCTTCATCTCTTACTTAAATGTATCTGTGTGTTTTAATAGGAACATTCAGCTTTGCTTTTATTAATGCAAAAACATTAAGGCAGCAGCCCTCGATCCGAAAGCCTTAAAGGGCTTTTTCCAACAGAACCTGTCATAAAATGTGCTCTCAAGCATGTCCCCTTTAAGAGACTCCAGAATTAAACGTTCCCGTATGTGAATTTTATTTTGTACAGCACATTTGCTTTATGGCTACAATTAAGTTAGATGTGCCGATAACAATGTCTGTTTTCCATTTTAAATCGCACATTTCAGACAGTGTGCATTGTTTTATTATCTAATCCACATGCTTTTAATTGCAATTATGGTCCCTTATGAGTCCCCTGGGAGGGCATGATTGCAATTAAAAATGTAATTTAAATGTTAATTAATTACATTCATTTTCTAAACTGGGAAAATTTCATTTATTATTTTCATGTGTTGTGCACTTATCCTAAATGCATTACTTTCTAAATGTTGTTTTTTTCCCCCCCTAAATTAAGTGTTATGTTTATAAAACAGGGTGTTTAATACCCTTTAAAATTTTTGTGAGGGCGTTTGTACAAATTATTACTTTAAATTAATTGATTCCGAGCTATATGCTTGAGCTATACGTTCTATATATAATAAAAATAATTTTGTTGATTTTTCTCAGGATCAAATGTGGCATCAAAATATATATTTTCTGAGAGATTTTGATATGGAGTGGAAAGTCTGTACTTTTTATTACTACCGTTTTTATTGGTTTTTTTTTTTTTTAAACAAAGGAAGAAAGGTATTTTCTCTACGAATGGGATAGTGACACACGATAAATATGAAAAGAGCCCCCCCATGAAATCTGCGATCTAAGGAAGAAAATTATATTAGATGAGTAAGTCAATCCTGCCTCATGTGAATAATTAAAGGGGAACAGAAAAGGACCACCAAGACATAAAGCTTTATAAGTCATTTTAACTTTCTAGAAAAATTGGTTCTTTCATGCATATCTCAGTTTAGCTAGCTACATCTGTCGTTTTCAGTCTCTAGCACCTTGAGTAGAATAAAATGGTCATTTTAGAGACGGAAAAACATCTCTCCACGTTCAACTCTGAACCATATCACTTTTGGTTAGTTTTAGTGACTTAGAGCAGAAGTCTCGAAGAGAACAAGGGTAGGACTAAAGGGTTTCTCCCAGTTCAATTCCAAGTCTCTGCTACATGTAATCAGTTAATGAAAGCCTTTGGAGGATGTTTGTTTTCTTTTGGTTTCCTCTTCAATTCACACATCTTTCTTCAGCTCTTGTGTTTAAAACACTCCCGCTGTGGCTGAACCTGGCTTTTTTGTTTATTCCAGGTTTAAAATACTCAGAACATTTCTTGGGGAAATTTTAGTCTGCCAGCCATTTTTACCTGTTGTTGGGTATCCTCTAGCTGATTTTTCACTCAGAGCAACCCCAAGTGACAGAGTAGAACTGCCCCATAGGGTTCTCTAGGCTGTAATCTTTACAGGAGCAGATCGCCAGGTCCTTCTCCGGCAGAGCGAGGGGGTAAGTTTGAACCGCAGACCTTTCTGTTAGTAGCCGTGCACTTAACTGTTGTGCCACCAGGGCTCACTAAATGCAGGTGACTGTGTGGACAGATGAGGGAGGTATAAGAGAGGAAGAAAAAGGCCCTTCTTCCAGCACACTCAGCAAATATTTACGGGACCTGTACTCTGGGTTCTAGGCTTGAATAATTTGTGAAATTTACTCCGTGCCTCCTCTGGGCCAAGTTATGTCATTAAATCCTCGTCGCTATCCTGTGAGGTCAGCACTATCACTATCTCCATTTAACAGAGGGGGAAACTGAAACCCAGAGCATCAGGTCACTTGCTAAGGCATCACAGCTAGGAAGAGGCGGAGCCAGGATTTGGGCCCTGGAAAAGCTGAATTCAGACTTTACATTCCCTTCTATGCTCTTAACCAGAGCGTGAAGAAATGCTGCCAAACCCTGTGGACATGACCAGTTTGGATCTCACATGACAGGTAGAGAGGAATGACTCTGAAGTCAGACTCCATGGGTTTCAATCTACTTAGTACCTGTGTTACCTTCCCCCCTAAGCCTCTGTAAGCCATCTGTAAAATGGGATAATAACAGTACCTGTCTCATACAGTGTTGTGAAGATACAATGCACCGTACTTCTAGAACGGCACATGGACATATAAACTTTAGCTGTTACATATGTTAAATATGGCCTCTGCCTTCAAGAAATCTAGTCTCATTGAAAACATGAATAAATGATGAAAGGCAAAAGTGAATGGCATTAACAAAATAAAATAAAATCACTTGTTTCCCATAGAGCATTGGCCAAGTAAATTATGGCATATTCGCAGGAGAGAATGCTGAATAGATCTGAAAAAAATAAAATAATAATAAAGCTGATACATATGTCTAGTAAGAATCAAGCTTCTACGACTGTTGTCAAGTGAAAAAAAGCAATATGCAGAATTTATGGGAGCTGAAAAGAGGGATGGTTGGAGAGGGAGGTAGGCAGGTAGAGAAGTAGGTAGGTAGAGACGATTTCTGTAAATTCATGAACACGTTCTAGAAAGATATACAAGAGACCATAAATGATAATTGTTTTTGGAAGTGCAGTTGCAAGGAGTGGGGAGTTAGGATGTTTTGTGTTTGTTGTTTTTGCTTTTACTTTTCAGTTTATACCCTTCTGTATCATGTGCTTTTTCTTTTACAAAGTCCACTTAGTACTTTTAATTTTAAATAGAACTTCATGTTATATACACACACACAGACATATACAGATTCATGGGGATGTGGCCCTGACCACAAAGTCAACAGGAATTCAGAAGAGAAGAGAGATGTCTTGGGATGCTGGAGTTATTAGGGGCGGCTTTAGAAAGGGAGCAACCTCAATAAGATTAGTGCAAGAGCCAAGTGTTAGGGCTGCAACGTTGTGCTCCTGCACACCAGGGAGGTGAAAACTGTCCCAGGGGAAAAGAAACAGATGCGAATGAGGGACCAGTCAGCCCTTTTGCTAATACGAAGAATAAAATCAAGTAGAAAAAGAAACACATAGCAGATTCCTTGTGTAGAGCTTCAAACGTAAGGAAAAACCACCACAAGCCCACTAGAATTTGGGAATTGGGGGCTTACACCATTGTCAGAAGCAGCCTTTCCAAGACCACATCATTAAAGCCCCAGCATTTTTCATGAAAGCAGGCCAGTGCAGCGGGCTCTGACTGGGTTCATTTTCAAGTTCACAGCTCTGCTGGCTGTGCATCCAGAGGTCTCAGTATGCCACCTCCCTCCCCTGTAAAATGGGGGTGATGATTTACCTCAGCGAATTGTTGTGAAGCTCTGAGTTAGCTGGGCGCTCGAGGCTGAGCTATCAGGATGCACATGTCTTTGGAGCATCCTTCGATTTCTCCTCCTTGAGGTTCTACCTCAGCCAAATGGATTCCAACAATGGAAAACTTGAAATGAGATTGGGAGTGGTTGAAGTCCAAGGAAGAGCATTGTTTAAGAGTAATAAATACTCAGGCAAACCCAGAGTGATGTGGCAGCTTCTAACAGGCCCAGACAAAAATGGTATAGGAGGAAAATGGAGCAGTAGTAGGAGAAAACAAGAGTCAAAAATGAATAGGAAATTGTATAGCATCCATTTCTAAGAGGCTGGATGGAAAATATTCTTTTGTGTCTTGCTATTTCTTTATTTTCCAAATGTCTTTTCCTCAACATTTTGCTGACCTTCAGAATCAAGTACAGAAATAGTGGCTTGTAGATGATTCTTGACTATGAAATGGCATCCTGGGCTTTATCTTCTGCGGCTGTGGCCCTCAGCGGCATTAATATGATGCTCAACCATTGTGAGGAAGATGTCATCCATGACCTAATAGTAATCTCTTTCTTTAAGGCAGTGTGGTATCCCTTCCAGAGCACGCCTACGTTCATTATCTTGTCTGATTCTCACAAAAACCTTGCAAGGGAAGCCAGGTCACCTTAGCCTCACTCTTCCACCAATGAACAACTGAGGTAATGGGTGGGGTGAGGTGGGTGGTGGCCGCCCCAGGCCGCCCTAGGCCAGGGAGTGAATCAGGAAATAGTGCCAGAATGAGACATTCCAAGGGCTCTTCCTGATTCCTTGAATTCAGATCTGTGGTATCCTGACCTTGGACTTGATCAAAGGGTGTCCTGCAGGCTGAGTTCCCCTCACCTTTAACGCATTCATTCGGCTGATTTTTATGGAGCTGCTCCATATACATGCCAGCTGCTCATCCGGGTGATGGGAATTCTGCAGTGAAGAGGACAGGCCACTGTTCTCATCAAAGCTATTTTCTATCATAGGGCACCTAGAGTACAAATCTTTTTTTTTTTTTAATTAAAAAATAAGATAACGCCAGATAATGACAAGTGCTATGAAACACACACACACACAGTTAATCAAGACACTTGACATTCACCAGAGAGAGAATTAGGAACCCTAGTGGTGCAGGGCTTAAGTGCTTGGCTGCTAATTGAAAAACTGGTGGTTCGAATCCACCAGTCGCTCTGTGGGAGAAAGATGTGACAGTCGGCTCCGGTAAAGATTTAGATGGGTTTTTGGATTAGAAAAAGTGAAAAGAGCCCTGGTGGCACAACAGTTAAGCGCTGGTTGCTAACAAAAAGGTTAGCAGTTCAAACTCACCCAGTGAATCTGCAGGAGAAAAACCTGGTGATCTGCTTCTGTAAAGACTAAAAAAAACTACAGCCTAGAAAACCCTATGGGACAATTCTACTCCGTCCAATGTCCTCACTGTGAGTTTAAATTATTTCAATGTCACAACACAACAACAGGTGGAGTTAAATTCTTCCCTTAGTCTTTCACTCTCAAGCTACTTGACCACAGGTGTGTGATCTCTCCCGAAATTTACTGCTCTTCATTTATAAGGTCATCTTCTCCCCTCCAGGCTTTTCTTTTTCAACCTCCCCACCCCCACCCCCACCCACAATTTCTCTTCCATTCTCTTTCCCTCTTTCTTTCACCTTTTTTCCTCCTATTTTTAGCTTCTCTCTCAAAAGGTGAAAAAAAAAATTTTTTTTTTCTCAAAAGGTCTCAAGGTACCTCTTTGGTAGTTTCATGCTTTCACCCTTAAAAGTCCTTGGACTTAGCCAGCAAGTGTCAGAGGGACAGATGGAGAACCTTTTGGGAGGAGGTGGCTATGGGACTCCGTTCAGCCCATTACCCAGTGCTGGCTGCCAGCGGGCGGGTTCGTCAAAGCCTCTTCCAACCCCATGCATCTTTCATGTGGCATCATTACGGTCGTGGGCAGCCACGACCAGTACGGAACGCCCTAATTATTTCACTTGGCTTAAATCAAGGGTGGCAGAAAACTCACCATTTAATCAACATTGTTTTCTGAACATTATGTTGTTACTTAAGAGTATATTTCTATATGAAGGTCCCTGTGTGGTGCAAATGGTTTGTGCTGGGCCACTAACCTAAAGGTTGGTGGTTCAAACCCACCCAGTGGCACTGTAGAAGAAAGGCCTGGTGATCTGTTTCTGAGATGATTACAGCCCAAAACACCCCAGGGAGCAGTTCTACTCTGTAACAAACGGGGCTGCCATGAGTCGGCATTGACTCGAGGGCAGCAGGTTTGAGTTCTTGTTTTTTTTATTTCGTTATGCCTTTTGGTGGCCTACCTACCTTACAAGGGGGAAAGAGGATACCTGAAGCGGTGATAATCAAAAGCTTTGTTGTTACACAATATGGCTTCAGAGTGTGGGGCAGATTACAACTGCCAAGGTTTATGCGAATGTGAAGCCAGTACAAAATACTGGGTAAGGGTTTAGACCGGTGAATCTCAAGTTTTAATATTATGCATCTGAATCACCTGGGGATCTCAATCAAGTGCAGTTTCAGATTCAGCAAGTCTGGGGTGGGGCCTGAGGTTGTGCATTTCCAAGGAGTCGCTGGGTGGCGCAAACAGTTAAGCATTATGCTACTAACTGAAAGGTTGGCAGTTCGAGCCACCCAAGGGCTCCTTCAAAGAAAGGCCGGGGATCTACCTCCGAGAGGTTACAGCCATGAAAACCTATGGAGGGTAGTTCTACTCTGAAACACACAGGCTTGCCATAAGTCAGAATCGACTCAACCGCAACTGGTTTGGTGTTTTTGGATTTTTTTTTTTAGGCTTCCCAGTGGTGCCAATACTGCTGGTCCATGGATCGCATTTTGAGAGGAGAGAGGCTTTCAACTTGGGGCTTAATCCCAGTCTGTCCCTCAGGGCTGAATTCTAATTTATGTGGGCCCAAATCACCTTTGCCTTCATAGCCCTTTCCTCCATAAATAATACAGACATTAAAAAATTATATTTTATCATAGTGTTGGTGTAAAGATGAATATATTAACATTACGCATTGAAGCATTTTCTTCTATCTGAAAGTTCTTTTATTTTTCTTCTGATTTTAAAAGAAATTAAAACATTTCTACAGGCCCCAAAATGTATGGTGGTTCCCCAGGCACTGTGCCTCCAGCACCCAGTGGCACAGTCAGCCCTCCATCCCATATGGATCTTGGGCGGAAACCCTCGGAGCCTCCAGCTCATCCGTAAAACAGGGATGATGGTACCCGCCTCATTGTTTTATGCTTTTGCACAGTGCCTGGTGCATCACATAATAAGCCTCCTGGAAATGTGAGCTTTTGTTGTTCAAAGTTGACTGGCTCCTGATAACTGTCACGGTCTCGCCACCTATTGAAACTCAGATTCCGCATACATTACTGCTTCTCTCTTAAATCTTTGCTCGATGTGTCCTGCCGGTTACATGACCTGGATAATTTCCATAAATTAACCTCTTTTACCTTCCATTTCTCTGCTACCCTGCTGTTCCCCTTCTAGAGGGGCCCTATCATCTGTAAGTCATCTCCTGGATGAGGCAGACAGGGACGTCGTACTAACTTCTGCCGTGACACTCCCAGCCTCCCTCGAAAGCTCAGGCATTCATTTGCAGCTGGCTGGCTAGACTAGGCGTTGCGTTTTGATAGGAAGGCGATCGGGCCCCTGAAGGATCTTGAATTAGCTGTTGATTTCTCTGTCACTCCGAGGGAGGGGCGGAAGGCACAATGGGGCTAAATGCCTCACTCTCGCTGTTTTAAGTTCTTTTGTTTCTCTTAGCTCTTGTTTCTACTTTCCTCCACCCATAGTAAGGCATACCATAGATTTAGCAATAGCTTTTTTGGGGGGCAGGGGGTGGGAGGGGTGGGTCGTGAGAAACAGGGAAGGAATCCTAGCATATTATTATATGTACATGTAAAGTACAAATGGCATCCCACTGTCATGTGAAAAGTCAACTGAGGTGATTTCAGAGTGAAGGCAAAATAATCATATTTTATGTGGTTTAATGAAATCCCATCAACCCCTTAAGGATATAATCATCATTAGGTCATCAGCCTCACTCTATGAGAAGATGTGGCAAAATGACACTTAATTTTCCTTTGTAGTCTTTTTGGTACTTCCAAATAGTCGGAGGATCCAGATACCAGATGATCGATGCAGACTTTGACGCAGACTTTGCTACAAATTTGAATTTTCTAGGCATACTTTTTTATTTCCTCCAACAGGAGTTCCTATCACTTGGACTCTGGAGTAATCATTTAAGATCTGGGTTTCTTAGATACTTTGCTCAGCAATTCAAAATGTTCATTCATTAAAAACGTAAGTTCTGTTTGTAACGTGGTTTTTTAAAGGATAGGAGGGGTTCGAGGCCTGCCAGTCAGCCAGACAGTTTTCTGTTTGGTTTGTCTTCATCGCAGCCCCCGATCTTTCTCTTTGGCGTGTTTTCTGATCTCAGTGCCTTTATTAGTGGAAATGCTGACTTTTTTTTTTACCACAGGAGTATCTCTTTCCTCAAAAGTGGTTTCCTTTTGAACGTCTTTCTCTTCTATTCCTCCAAGTAATTCTTCCAAATTTACTTACATCACTTCCAGTCCTGTCTCTCCTCCCAGCCTCAACTAGAAAAGGGAAACTGGGTATAGAACTCTCCAAGCTCCAGCAGAGAAGTGCAGAAATACTTAGAAATATCACCAAGCTTTACTTTTCGTCCCCTTTACCGAATCATGTGTGCTGTGTCCGTAGATTTCGAATAACAGAAGTACATGAGCAGCTTCACAGGTGTGTCTGAAGCGCTGTGTGCGACGCCAAAGAAGCCAGCAAGCCATGGGTTACAGCCTGGCTGGACAGGCTGTCTGGTGATTGACCAGGGTGATTGACAAGGTTTACCTGAGTGGGTTTTCACTGTGATGTCTCAGAACAGGGGAACTACCTTTTGCTATGAGCATCCACACTCTGGGCTCTTTTATCTCCTCTCTACCCTGGTTCTTACATGACCCATTACCATTGTGCAAAGGAGCCCTGGTGGCACAATGGTTAAGCTCTCAGCTGCTAACTGAAAGGTTGGAGGTTGGAACCCCCCAGAGGCTCCGCAGGAGAAAGACCTGGTAATTTGCTTCTGCTTCTAGAAAACCCCATGGGGCAGTTCTCTGTCACATGGGGTCACTATGAGTCAAAACTGACTCCACAGCACCTAACAACATATACACACACACACACACACACACACACACATTATATATATACATATATAAGCACACATATATATACACACGCATGCACACATATATCCATGCACATATATGTTTGTACACGTATGTACACAACTGTGACTCAGAATCAACTCCATGGCACCCAACAACAACAACACCATTGTACAAGCCTTCTTCCGTGTTAAACACATCTCCTTGACGGCACGGCTTCCCGTATGTCTATAGAGCCTTTGGCACTTAAACATGTGTAGCTTATAAATATTAAGTTCAAACCAAATCATATTGGAGGCTAGAGAAGATAAATGCCAGTTTTTTTATCGTCAAGGGAACGATAACAGATTCACTAGAATTTACATAGCACCAAAGTCGATTTACATGCTTATTTACTCTGTTGTTCTCTTTAAAAAAAAATAGAGTTACCCTAGCAACTGTAATATCACATGATGTTCAGACTAACTGCAGTAGAAACACCTTCTGAAAGGAAAATATGCATTTCACCAGATGCACCCCATAGATGCATGAACTGTCACGTGTAGAATTTTGATCCATTTTGGAAATGAATGAGCGCGCTTCATGCGGCATGGAGTGTTTTTCCCATTAATTACTTCACTGGCTTTAGAGATGTTATAATAAAAGATGGAGATCGGGAGAGAGAGGGAAACCTTTGGACCCTCTACTGTGCCTGTTGATAGAATTGTATGCTGTATCTTGTTAGTACATCAGCAGTAAGAACATATTACCAAATTCCATCCTTCATGACATTTTTTGCATTTGCACAGAGTTGATTACTTCATTCAAAACTTTGTTCTAATTTTAAGAATGATGGCATTTTCCCTGAAGGGATGGCTTCCTTTGTCTAAGGCAGAGAACTACCCCAAAGAAGAAACCAACAAGAAATTAGGAAGGCTTATTCACCATTGGCCAAGTTGGGTTTCAGTCAAGTTTTAAGAATTAATTGGCTTAAGCACAGGGTAAAATATTGCTTCTTGCAGGAATCACACCAGGGCAGTTGTTACTGATTTTGGTTCTATTTTGCCCACTCAGGTCAAATAAAGCACCAAAGAAGCACTCTGTGCGTTCTAAAAATTGACCAAAGTCCTTCTCTCTATGCGCTGCCAAAGTACGATTGGTTAGGAACAAGGAGTTGCCTTGCTGGGCCAAACACGTGATTTCTAGGAATCAGGGCTCTGAACCTGGAGAAAACATAAATCAGATGCCACACTGTCCTATTCAAACCCCACCACACCGTGTCATTGCACTGAGCTAAAACTCAGCCGCTTATCAAGCTACTTACTACCCCCAGGAGCTGACCTTGTTTCTACAGCTCTCCTGCTTTCTCAGTACACCTGCCCTTCCGACCTGACTTTTTTCTGCAAGCCCCCCAAGCCCAGGCTCCTTCCCACTTCAGTGTCTTTACACTTATGCTTCTCCCCACCCCTTGCATCCTTAACTTTCACCCCCTCAGAGAGGTCTTCCCTGAGCAGCCTAGCTAAAAGACCTCTTTTCTCTTCCTGTTGTTGTTGTCGTGTACCGTAGAGTTGATTCCGACTCATAGTGACCCCACCTGACATAGGAGAACTGCCCCAAAGGGTTTCCTAGGCTGTTGTCTCTATGGAGGAGCCCTGGTGGTGCAGTGGTTAAGCACTGGGCTGCTAACTGAAGGGTCAGCTGTTCAAACCCATCAGCCACTCCAGGGGAGAAAGATGTAGCAATCTGCTTCTAGAAAGATCACAGCTTTGGAAACCCTGCAGGGTCACTATGCATTGGAACCGACTCAACGGCAATGGGTTTTAACCTCTACGGGACCAGATCACCAGGTCTTTCTCCTGTGGAGCTGCTGGTGGGTTTGAACCATTAACCTTTCGATTAGCAGCCAAGCACTTAACCGTTGTGCCTCCAGGGCTCCTTGTTCCCTCTTCTTACCCCCCATTTTATCTTCTTCATAGCTCTGCTCGCTCTCTGAAATGATACTATGATGCTATGTATGCAAGTGTTTGCGTGTTTGCTGTCTTTCCATCAAGACCGTAGACCCCACAGCGTGGGACTGTAGTGCTCTTTCTCCTCAATGCCCCTCAGCTCCCAGAAGAGTCGTAGGCCACAGCTGCTACTCTGTACTAACTTAGCAAAACAGAAGACGGAAGGAATGAACGAATCCTGTTTCTGATAGATCAAAGGAAATAAAGAGACGTTCAGGGTCTCTCTTCAAGACACGTACATTGAAAAGAAAGAGAGATCTGGGAAGGCGGTATGGGCCTTCAGAGGTAGAACAGGGCTCTTACAAATCCGAAGCCATGAGGAGTGAGGAGTGAGGTAGATTGCTTTTACTTAGAAATAGACAGCTGTCCTGAGACATGAAGTGTCACTGACCGTAACAAAACGTGGTTTAAAAAACAACACTAAATGAATGAAGTAGGTGAAGAAGCGATGCCACAACACATGGACTTCGATTCATTCACCTTGGCACTTGGTGGCCTTAGGACATTATGCTATCAAGCAGTCCACATTGTCCACTCTGACCCCTATATACCAGATACTGTGTGTGACCATTCCACCCTTCCTTCTTTCCACTCTCCCTCCTGCTTCCTTCTTCCCTCCCTTCCTTCCTTCACTATTTAGTGAGCCCCAGGAACTGTTTTAGGAGCTTCATTCACTCACTCACTCATTCATTTCATTTAACAAACATGGGCTAAGTACCCTGGTTCATGCCGATGTTGCAGAATCCACAGGCAGGCAACGTCTGCCCACGTGGAGGCCCCAGTTGACAGGCGTTAAACAAATGGTTGCAAATAATTAACTAAATACTTATGTAATTGTGTTAAATTCATTAACTATTTGATTAAGTCAATTAAGTGAACACTTGCTTTAATTACAATTAATTTAAATGGTACATATTTTGCAGGGGAGTTTTCCTTACTTTGGGTCATCTGAGGCTCCCATTTTCCTTTTCATGAATGTGCTCAGAGTAAAAAGCAATTAAATCAGAATGAGCTACACGTAGTCCCTGACTAACGACAGGGTTCCTTTCCGATGACTCTGTTGTAAGTCGGTTCTGATGTAAGTCAAATATCTTTTTTTTCTTTTAGTTTTCATTAGTATTGCCTTTTATTATCAATATCTTTCAAAATCCGATCTTTGAACATCTGTGAGTGAACATCAGAGAATAACCTCAGCAAATTACACAGTGCAACATTCTAGGTAGTACATATCAACAAGATGTACTTAAAAAAAAAAAAAGATGGTCGTAAGTGTGGTTCGTAGTAACTTGAACACATTGTAAGTTGGGGACTACCTATACATGGAGGGGCTTTCTGTCAATCTTTGTTCCCTGATGGTTTAAATATTAAAACAAAACAAAAAACCATTGTCATCAAGTCAATTTCAACTCATATTGACCCCATAGAACAGGGTGGAACTGCCCTATAGAATTTCCAAGGCTGCAATCTTTACAAAAGCAGACTGACACACCTTTCTCCCGTGAAGTGGCTGGTAGGTTTGAACTGCTGACCTTCTGGTTAGTGCCCAACCACTGTACCACCAGGGCTCCTTGGTATAAATATAAGAGTCCTTTGATTTTTTCCCATAATTTTCTGAGGGATAGGCCCCTTTGTGAGTTCAATATGCCAATGCCTCCAAATTTGGCCATAAACTATCATTTCCTGACATTTACTGAATTACCTTGGGCCCTTTTCATTCTTACCTAACTAAGATGGAACTTTTAAAACCTTCACAGTCAGGACAAGCAGGGTGTTTCTCCCACCTCTACTTGAACTTGGCATTGTGAGCAAGGGTCATGCAAGCAATGAGTTTCAAACTCATTTTTCAAAGTTACCCAGAGAACAGTGTGTACTGGATTCCTGACGGCTGAGTAAGTGACCCTTCCCCTGGCTGGGAGACACAAAAGATCAACTAAAACAGGGCACTCTCCCGACCCGTCCACTTCCACCCTTTCTGATAATATGAACAAGTTGGAAGCATTTTGTGGGAAAGATGTGTGTTTCCCCATTGAGCAGCTTGGGTCTGCCAATGCACAAGGGCCCCTCTGAAGTCAAGGTTGACTGGAAAAGCAGAAGGGTGTGCAGTCCAAGAATTTCCATGAAGCAGCCGAGTCCTCTGTTTCCTTGAGTCAAGGTGGTACCCTTGAGTCAACATTCATGTCGGCCTGCATCCCTTCCCTCCACCTGCAGTGTTGACACACACACCGAGCAGTTGGAAATCAAAGTCCTTTGTCCAAGGAGGGCATACCCAGGAATTTGGGGGGTTTGCAAAGTGCTTTCTCCCAATTGTAGGAGGTGCTTCAGTTTGGCAGGATTTAAGACCCTCAGCTGTGTGTGAACACTCTCTCCACCCCCTCACACATTTCTCACGGCCAGAAAAAAGATGATTCGCATACCAGCTATCAGAATTTCCCAGCAATACAAGACACTCAGCTGATCAGTGACTGACCTATACAGGACCTGGTCTCCTGAAGTTAAAGCCACTGTCATTGGCTCACATCCTGAAACAATGCAAAAAGGGTATTATCTTTCTGGAGGGACGTTTTTATTTTCACAAGGCAGAGGGGTCAGAATGCACAGGATGTGTCAACCATTTGAGGGAAACAAAGATGTACAGAAAAGCCACTCTGCTGACTTCATCCATCTGTCTGAATGCTGTGGGATGGAGGGCCCTCCAGTCTTCGCCATTGTCCTCAGGAGTGTTAGTCTGCGAATGGTGAAAGAAGTTCTTCTGGCAAAACAACAACTGCCCACTACACCATCTAGAAGACATGGAGGGCCAAGACCAAATCATCAGTCCTTCCTCCATCTCTTCGCCTTCCAAACATCTTCAACTTGTTCCATGTTGCCTTTCTCTCTTGCCACTTTATCTAGTCCCTCTGGTACTGTGGGTTTATAACACAATACCATCAAATAAATTATCTTTCCACTTTTTCTCTCTTTGCCTCACTCCATCTCAGGACCAAGATCTGCTTGTCGCTTACAGAATTTGAAATGTTTTAGTATTAGATTCAGTCCACAAACATTTACTGAGCACCTACTACGTGCCATACTCTGCACCATATTTCTGGGCATACAGTAGTGAACAAAGCAGAACCCACCCAGGTTCCTGAGATGAATGCCTTTGACTTACTTTTCCTGAATTTGAATGTATCTTTGTGCTAACATTTTTTTCCCAGAGGTCAATAATTATTTTTCCAAGCATTTTCTTTCTTTTTAAAAATAACCTTTTTTGGACCAGACTTAATGGTCTGACCGAGACTAGAAGGACCCCCGTGGCCATGGCCCGAGATCTTCTGTTGGCCCAGAACAGGAACCATTCCCAAAGCCAACTCTTCAGACAGGGATTGGACTGGACAATGGGTTGGAGAGGGATGCTGGTGAGGACTGAGCTTCGTGGATCAGGTGGACCGTTGAGATTGTGTTGGCATCTCCTCCCTGGAGGGGAGATGAGAGGGTAGAGGGAGTTAGAAGCTGGCAAAATGGACACGAAAAGAGAGAGTGGAGGGAGGGAGCGGGCTGTCTCATTAGGGGGAGAGCAACTGGAAGTATGTAGCAAGGTGTATGTAAGTTTTTGTGTGAGAGGCTGACTTGATTTGTAAACTTTTTAAAGCACAATAAAAATTTTTCTTTAAAAAAAAAACCCTTTTTTTAAAATGATAGGAGCAGAACATGTGAATTATAAAACATTAGAAAATATAGGCAAGCAAAAGTAAGAAAACAAAAGCCTCAACCACGGAACAATTACTACTCTAAACATCTTAGTTTATATTATTTTCGGAAATTTTTCTGTGCCTCCAATTTATATTGAAATAAAATTAGATCATGACGCACATGCTGTCGTCTAGTCAGCAATGTCTATCTTCCACTTTAATCGATGTTTACCTTTTGTAGTATTCAGGCCATACTCCCACGTTGCACCCAAATGGCCTTTTCAGCCAGTTTGATCACACTACAACCCAATCCAGGGCCAAATGTTGCACCAGGTTGTGTTGTCCCATAAGTCCTTTGATTCTAGTTGGTCCATTTTTCATGACTCTGATTTGTGGAAGACTCTGAGGCGTTGTCCTGAAGAATGGCCTCCTTCTGAACTCATCTGGGACCTTCATCTTATTGTCATTTAGCTTGTTCCTCTGTCCCACATAGAAGTGATACCTAAATCCTCATGGGTTCAAATTGAATGTTTTGGGCTAGAACATATCAGAGGTGTATGCTCTATTTATTGTGTTACATCTAGAAACACATACTCTGTTTGCCCCACCATTAGTGACTCCAGAAATAACCCCTTGACTAAGACGATGGCAGCCTGGTCACTCCATTTATACAAGTACATTTACCCCCTTGTGACTAGAAAGTAATCTTTATGGCGTTATTTTCTTACTAAATGGATGTCCAAGTTCCCCATCAACCTTTCACTTAATGGTTTTAATGCTAATTATCAATCCCTCGCCTGAATCAGTGATTTCATTAAGGGATTTTAAATGATACTGTTCAACATCTGTCACAGAAGTCTAGTCATTGCATTGACTCAAGGTTTATTCTATTCTCATGGCCCTTATGACTCAGGGGAGAGAATGGTCTAAGTTGAATATTGTCGTGAATAGGACCATCTTAGGATCTGTCACTTGGGTGGGTTTCCCCAACATCAGGAGGACTTTCCTTAACTCCCTTGTCATATTCTCATGACATCACCCCTGTCCCCACTGTGGCTACCATTAATTTTTAACTTCCCCCATCACATGCTCTTATTGACTTTACTCTTATTTGCCTTTGACTTTTTAAGCTAGTGGTGTGCTGGAGTCGGCTTGCATTGGCTAGCCATAGCTGGTTGTGTGCATCTCTTTCCAACTCCATGTTCCGTGGTTGCTTGAAAATGTCTCTGGCAGAGTATTTACACCATGGAAATTGGCAAATGTTACAAATTAAGGCTTTTTTTTTTTTTTTTAAGCTAGGTGTTAAACATTTACCAGCACACCACTGGTTTAAGCCATGGATTCCCAAACATAGCAGAAAATCAGAATTGCCTGAAACATTTTCTGTAATACGGCTTTCAAAACCCTGCCGCAAACATACTGAATCAGAAACCCCAGGCGTGAAGCTCTGGGAATCTGTGTCTGTTATAAAACTCCACAGGTTTTATACTCTGAGGGTTTGAGGAGCTAAAGCTGGCCAAACAGGCGGCGTTAGGAAGATAATTCAGCCTGGGTTCTCTAATCCATTTCACTTTTTCCAAGTAGTCCTGGGTTTCCATCTTTACCACCTGCCTTGCTAGGGGGCAGGATGTCAGACCAAGGTAGCCCTGTTACTGAAGATGGTTTCTTTTTACCTGCCCTCAGGCATCCATCCCAGCCACTTTCCTCACTGTTACCCACCTTTGCTTTGAGTCTTTTATCCCAATTCCAAGTCATTCTCTGTCTGGTGTCCACCTAAATACAACCTCAAGGGGGAGGGAGGCAGCCACTGCATTCACGGTCTTCCTCATCAATCACCTGGGAAGGGTCACTTCTTCGCAATCTAAACATGAAATTCTGTCCCCTCTGGGGGGGTGGGATGTGGGCAGGGACACTAGGGTTTTACAAAAACATCTTGGGAGCCAGACTGAGAGAAACCCCTAGGGCACAATCTCCCTAATTACACTTGTGCTGTTTTTCCTGGAGCCTTGTAGTTCTCGGGGACCCTGCCTTTGAGTGTCTGTAGCCAAAATGAGTTTTAAGCTGCATAGTGAGCTACCTAATCAATTTCCTTGGCCTGAGCCTCTTAGAATCCAATATCACAAAGATACAGGACAAGTGATAATGATTGGATGCTCACCACACATCTGGGGGCTACACAGTGCCGGTGAAAAAATGTCATGCCCAAATGAATACTGTTGGCCCCTAGTTCCAAAGCAACACCAAGAAAACATTGCCGTGTTATGAGAATTCCTGTGCCCTCTGTTGATACGTTGGAGATGGTTCCCTGTTCGGAGCAGGTATCGATTGTGTATAAGTTAGGCCTCCCAGTGCCATTTGTCATTTCTGATATAATATCGTGTTATCGTTTAAAGCCGTAATGGGAGAGGTGTCTGTGCTTAAAGCAAACCGGTTGTCCAGAGCTTTGATAAATGGCTAGATGGTCTTTGTTTCTACAGCAGTGAGCAGTTGGCTTGCTATTTGCTTTACCTTTTATCCAAGAATAACCGTGTGATGGGTTCTGGAAGCGAGCAGTATCATTTTGTCAGATGTGGTTCCTGGCGAGCCGGGTGGTCCTAGACAACAGCTGCAGGATTTTAGCACCCGACAGGATGTGAGCAGAGGGCCTGTGTAAATCTGAAACAACTCAAGCTCCACATGGCTGCTTTTGGTTGAAAAGTTCTCCGCGCTGTTTTTTAAGGTGAGAGGACAGGAAATGCTGATGGGAGAGAGAGAGAGAGAAATGTGCTTTGGATAATAATTTTATTCAGACGAAGCATTTCTGAGGAGAGATTTGAAGGGAAAGGGTGGTGTTATCACTAGGGAGAGTATGACGTTGATGATGAGTAGCTGTCTTTAACAGAGGCATGCCTCTGGTCTCCAATACTGTGACTCATACAGCTCCAGCTACCCTGAAACTACCCACCTACCCCCCACCCCCCACCCCGTAACGTGGCTCTGTTCCTACATCATCAGAACCCTCAAAAATGTGGCATGAAGCAGGTCTGGAAGACTCTGTTCCTGTACCTGAATGTACCCGTGGGTTGAAGTCTTGGCACTTTATCCATCAGAACAGGCAGTTTGTCAGGACAAATAGCAGTGGTTTTCTGCCCATAGTTCTCTTCTCAAAATTCATGAAAACCAAAATGTGCCCACAATTTTAATGTGACTTTGCATGTCGGCAGTGGCTGTCATTTTCCTCTGCCTTCTTTAAGGGGGAGGAAGGACCAGTCATGTATCATTACGTAAAAGGCACACCGTGCACGTTCCCCCAGCTGGAAATCTGGAAGGACATTTGGAGAACTACCTGACAGGAATCTTTGCTCCTAATTGGGGGCCAATTAACCCATTCTTGGTTTTCAGAAGAGTTCGTGAAGTTTTCAATGTAAGTGTGAGATCGACGACTTGAGCTACAAGATGATGCTAAGGCATGTTGCTTTGTAGAGTATGCCATTGGCTTTGCTTTCCCCAGGAGTAGGGAAGTTTTTTGCATGGTGAGTCTCTACTTTCTCAGCTAGTATCTTTTTAGACTAACTAGATACACTTGCTGGCAATGGAAAGGGTTTGTAGAATAAATGATGGTTATGAGGCAGAAACGGGAAAAAGATGTGGCAGTCTGCTTCCATAAAGATTGCAGCCTTGGAAACCCTTATGGGGCAGTTCTACTCTGTCCTATAGTGGCGCTGTGAGTCAGAACAAGCTTGGTATGAGAAGTCCACAAGTCTTATTAGGCTGTGGTGCTAATCCATAGAAGAAATAGGTCCAGATAGATAGAGGTGTTGCTGATGTTGTGGTTGTTGTTGGGTGCCATCGAGTCGATGCCGACTCACAGTGACCACACGTGACAAAGTAGGACTACCCCACAGGGTTTTCTTCATGCAAATCTTTACGTAATCTCAATGAAAGCAGATAGCTAGGTCTTTTTCCTGTGGAGCCACTGGGTGGGTTCAAACCACCAACCTTTCGGTTAGGAGCCAAGCACTTACCTGCTTCACCACTGGGGCTCCTTAGATACATAGATATAAAAAAAACAGATGTATGTTTTTAGATCCATCATACCAAAAACCAAAGCCACTACTGTCGAATCCATTTCGACTCATGGTGACCCCATGTGTTATACAGCAGACCTGCTCCCTAGGGTTTTTTGATTTGTAGTCAAGCACAAACCATTGGCACCACACATATACATTCAGATATGTATACATATGTGCATACTCTTATAAATACAGCATATATGTAAACTGGTTACTTAAACTGATTAGCACAAGGTCCTATAAATATATGCATATTTTAAAGTTATGTACCTACCGTATGCCAGGTATTCAGGTACATTAGTGCCTTTTATCCTCATAACATCTCTATAAGAAAGTATTATTATCCCCATTTTACAGATGACAAAACTGAGGTTAACAAGAGCTGATGTTACGTGCTCAAAAGCATATAGCTTAGAAGTGGCAGGATCCTAGAGTAGTCTAAAGCCCATGCCCTTTTTAATGGGTCACACAAGGATTTGTGTGCCATTTATCTTTGCGATTATGCCCAGGTGTGCAAATATGAAGAGAAAATCTCTCCCAAATATTCTAAAATCAGGGAGTAGCAGAGTTCTAGGAAAAACATTTGCATCTTTTTTCATGAGATTCCCAGAGCAGAGAGATTCAAAGCTTAGGATTCCTGTTACATTAAAGCAGCGAACTCAAATGACTGCCAGACTCAGACAGATAACATGAGTCATATGGGGTGAGACAATAGGGAGTGGTACAGACTGTGGTGAACTCCAGGGTGTACGACTGAGCTGAAAGGGCGAACAGCTGCTCAGCTCCAGCGGACTATGGCCACGCAGAAATATGGGCTCAGTATTACCAGATGGCCTGATTTTCCTGTTTTTTTTTTTTTTTCCAGAGAATTTTTTCTGTACAACCTTCAAAATTTTTTTCCATATCTTTATGCAAAATCTCCTGATTCGTAAATATTGGCAACTGTTTTACCTCTCTTTAAAATACTAGAGATTCAAACAAAACACACTGTGAGCAGCCTATGATTTATGGGCCCCCAGTTTCCAACCTCTGCACTAAGCCGTTGCTCCTCTCGGTGACCCACTGACTTCTAATTACTCATCCTGCTGACCTTGCTTCAGTTCTGGAGTTGGAAGGGAATATTCCTCTTGGTAAATTAGTGGGATAAAACAAACATGGGAAGTTCTTCCCAGAAATAGCACTCGACTGCTACCCAAAAGTTGACGGTTTGAACCCACCCAGCAGCTTTTGGGACAAATACCTGGCCATCTACTTCCCTAAAGATTACAGCCTAGGAAACCCTATAGGGCAGTTCTGCTCTGTCACATGGGGTCACAGTGAGTCAGAATCGACTCGACAACACCCAGTGACAACAACATAGCGCGGCGACAAGGGCGTTTCCTGTGTTCTGTGACTGGGGGCCACTTCACCAATGTGACAAAAAATGGCACCATGTGGACACTTCTCAGCAAATGGACCCATGGAATGGACCTCTCTGAGGCTGACAGGACCCTGTGTGATCTCAGTGACATCCCTCCCACCACCTTCATTCATATCACCTGCCTTTCTCTTCAGCCCCACTAATTTTTTCCTTTCTCTTCTTCAAAGATTCCCACCAAGCTCATTTCCTTCTGTGGGTCTTTACCCTATAATTTCCTCTGTCTGGAAGGACCTTCCCTCAAATCTCACTCCGACTGACTTCTCAGCCCTCAGCTCTGAGCTCGGATGTCACCTTCTCAGAGAAAAATCTCCCGCCCAGTCATTCTCCCCACTTCACTCTGTTCTGTTTTCTGGATCTCACTTGTCACTCCCCCACACGATCTCATGTCTTTCTTCATTTGCCTGTTGACAGAGGCAGCAGGTTTTGTGGTAAGAAAGGGTAGAACTCAACCAGACAGCCTGGGTTCAAATCCCAGCTCTGCTTCTTACTGTGTCACCTTGAGCAGGTCACTTCACCTCTCTGCACCTCAGTTTCCTCGTTGGTAAAATGGGAAAATTAGGGATGATAATAATAACAGTATCTCCTAGGGGTCTTATGAGAATTAAATACACTACTATTTGTAAAGTGCTTAGAACAATATTTATAAAGGGTTGGAACAATGCTTGGCACACAAAACAAAACAATAAAAAACTCATTGTTGTCGAATCGATTCCAGCTCATAGTGACCCTGTAGGACAGAGTAGAACTGCTCCATAAGGCTTCCAAGGAGCAGCTGGTGGATTCAAACTGCTGACCTTTTTGGTCAGCAGTCTGAACTCTTAACCGCTGCGCCGCCAGGGTAGTAAGCACTGTATTAGGATCAGTTATTGTTATTGTGATCATCATCATCTCCCAAGTCTAAAACCTAAGTTCCAAGTGAGTAGGGACCACATGACCAGTTGCCATCGAGTTGACTCTGACTCTTGGCAACCTCGTGTGAGTCGGGGTAGAACTGTGCTCTATAGAGTTTCTGATGGATGATTTTTCCGGTGTAGATCACCAGGCCTTTCTCTGAGGTGCCTCTGGGTGGATCAGAACCTCCAGCCTTTGGGTTAGCAGCTTAGTGTGTTAACTCCCTGCATCACACAGTGACACTCATGACCATACGTAAGCACTATATGAGGATCTGTTTATTATTATGATTACTATTATTATTGTTATCTTTGGCAGCTAAAGTGCAATTTCCAAGTGAGTAGGGATACTCTTTCATTTTAAGCTCAGTGTCCACCATAGAGTAGCTGCTCAGGAAACACAGAATAAATGAGTGGGAGACAGGAAACTTTGAAGGGCAAGTGCAACAGACTGCACTTATCATTGCCTGATTTGTTTCTTAAATGGCTCTCTCTGTGTATCCCTGTCCGTATGTCTGTCTGTCTAGGTCTCTCTCTCAATCATTTTCATTAAAATTAAAATCAGGACAAAGGAGGAGTGCCAGGGAAGCTGGTAAAACTGCCGAGCAGGTTGCCCAGCCAGTGGCTGCCCCGCGAGCTGGTATCTGAATAGTAATGCCCCACTTGAACCCCGGCAGCCCCCCATTAATGGCTTACGTCTACAGGGCTCAGTGGCGGGCAGTGGCAGCAGCTGCAGGACCACTCTCGCCGTACTAATGATGAGAGGTGATGTTGCCTCTCGCTCCTCCTCGGCAGAATGGAAAATGGAGAAGAAAGCCCCCCACCGGTGCGCGGAGACACCGTTTGCAACAAAGAAATGCTGCCGTTCCGAACTGTGGAGACCTTTAAAAATAAAAGACGCACTGTATTTCCAGCGCTGTTCAGTATTCATGAGGCTTCGCAGCCTGTTGTAAGGCGAGATGAAAACAATACTCAGTAGATTTTCATAAGTGACATGGAACTGTAAGATTGATAGATGATGCAGTTTTAATGTATGGGAAGTTCAAAACCAGCATAAAAGCTGCAAGGTACCTGAATGCTCATTCCAAACCCACATTTTTTCCAGTGATTAACCCCAGCTTCCCCCCAAGTCTTCCGCATCTCAAAAACAAAAAGTGGGCATCGCCCTAGCCAGGGCGGGGGGAGGGGGGAACTTCTGTGGAGCCTCCTCCAAGGACAAAGTGTTGAGACGCTTTCAGTGATGGGACAGGGTCCTCAGCCCACCCCTTAAATTATCGTAATACAATCGTGAGTGGTCAGACATCACTATTCCACTTCCACTAACCAATGTCAAGGCAAATGGTTAAGCCTCCGGGTGGCTCAGGGATCGTGGAAGTTTAGCAAAATTGCTGGTAGTTTCCTAAAACTTCTTTGCTTTACACTTTATAGCTTATTAGCCACTCTGGTTTCTTGATGTTTTACACATATACACACACACATATACAGAGTTATAAATTATACATAAGATTTTTACATTGCATATTATATATGCAGTTAATCAATCTTGTATATTATCTATAATTATGCTATATACAGTGAATACGGTCTTAAAGGTTTTCATGGTCAGCTTCAATTAAGCAAAATTTGTTTCTATTCCTTTCCAATGACTCCAAACATCTATTAATGGGATGCTCTAAAGAGTTAGGAGTCCCCTGGTGGTGCACACAGCTAATGTGCTCAGCTGCTAACTGACAGGTTGGAGGTTCAAGTCCACCCAGAGGTGCCTTGAAAGAAAGGCCTGGAGATTACTTCCAAAAAATCAGCTATCGAAACCCCTGCAGAACACAGCTCTATTCTGACACACGTGGGGTCTCCATGAGCTGAAATGGTCTTGATGACAACTGATTTTTTTTTTATAAAGAGTTAAGCTACATACGTTCATTTTTGAACTCTTCTTTCTTTTTGTCTCACTGCTCGTTGTTTAGCATTAATTAAATATTAAAACAAAACAAACTGTTGCCATTGAATCAATATAGACTCATAGTGACCCTATAGGACACAGTAGAACTGCCCCATGGGATTTCCAAAGCTGTCGTCTTTATGGAAGCAGACTGCCATATCTTTCTGCTGAAGATCAGCTGGTGGGTTCTGACCGCAGACCTTCCAGTTAGCAGCCAAGAGTTTAACCACTGTGCCACCAGGGCTCCTAATGATGTTGTTGTTGTTTGATGTTATTGAGTTGGTTTCAATTCATAACAACCCCATGTGACAGAGTAGAACTAACCCCCAAGGGTTTTCTAAGCTGTGATATTTGTGGAAGAAGATCACCAGGTCTAGAGCTGCTAGGTTGGTTTGAACTGCCAACCTTTCAGTTAGCAGCCAAGTGCTTAACCTTTGTGCCGCTAGGGTTTCTTGACAAAACACTAATACAAACAAACAAACCGAATGCCATCGAGTTATTTCCCACTCATAATGACCCTACAGGACAGAGTAGAACTGCCCCATAGGGTTTCCAAGGAGCTTCTGGTGGATTTGGACTGCTGACCTTTTGGTTAGCAGCCGAGCTTTTAACCACTACACCACCAGGGCTCCAGCAACTGAACATTAGTACCTGTTAAGTACTGAAGGGGAAGGTACTATAAGGAAGCCTGACGTAGACACAAATAAATGGTGCATAAAACCAAAAAAACCAAACCCAGTGCCGTCGAGTCAATTCCGACTCATAGCGACCCTACTGGACAGAGTAGAACTGCCCCCCCATAGAGTTTCCGAGGAGCACCTGGCGGATTCAAACTGCGACCCTTTGGTTAGCAGCTGTAGCACTTAACCACTACGCCACCAGGGTTTCCAAATGGTGCACGCTACAGAAAAATACATACATACATGCAGGCAGGGAGACATACACAAGTGATTGTGTCTGTATGGATGAGACTTCCTTCTTTCTTTCCATTTTTCTTTCTTTTTTACCCAGAATCAATAGGGAAAGCAGAATAAAATAAGAATATCATGATAGTGGCAACCATTTTGTAAGGACTTTCTATCAATAGTCACGGTTTTAAGCAGTTTACATGCAAAACATCCTACAGGTAGATAATAGCATTGGCCTCGTTTTACAAATGAGGAAACCAATGCTGAGTAGTTAATCAACTTGTACAAAGTCTCACAGAACTTGCTTTTTCACCATAGCTGCTACATAGACATCAGCAAGGCGCAAGTGCTCGGAGCAACATATGGACAATTTCAAGGTCACCGCGGGCTGAATGAGAGGCCTGGTTGAGTTGGTCACACTCTCCTTGTTGGACTCCAAATGTTGTTCTAACTCTTCCCTGGTTAGTAAATACTGTCTGTGTTTGCCATGCAAGGATCTGAAGGACAGGGGCCTCTTCTTTAGTGTACTGCATCATCAGCTCCTAGTACAGGGCCTGGCACAGAGGAGGAACCTCATAAATGTAGAATGAAGAAAAAGAGGAGAAAGGGGTAAGGAAGAGAATCCTCAGTGACTGTTTAGGAGCTGGGGGATAAACTATTTAAGGTGAACCCCAAGACAAGGACAAGTTGGGGTCTGGAAAAATCAGACAATCTGGTCCAGGAATTAGTTGATCCAAGAACAGGGCAGGACAAAAGGTAATGGCCAGGAAAGACGGACTCTGCTGGGTGGGTTCCTGATAACCAACCAGTCGCCCTTGGGTGGATTCCGATCCATGGCAGCCCCAGGTGTGTCAGAGTAGAACTGTGCCCCATAGAATTTTCGGTGGCTGATTTTTTGGAAGTAAATCACCAGGCCTTTCTTTCAAGGCACCTCTGAGTGGGCTTAAACCACTAACCTTTCGGTCAGCCACTGAGCTTGTTAACCATTTGCATCACCCACTTTGCACACATGGGGTCAACATGAGTCAGAATCGTCTTGATAGCAACTATGAACGACATGACACTAAAATCTAATTGAGGCCCAGGAACAAATCCATCTTGATCACCACCATATTCCCAAGATCTAACCAACAACACAACTAGTTGATGTTAAATAAGTGTTTTTTTTGTTTGTTTTTTTTATGTTACAAGCTAATATAAGAACCCACCTTTTCTTTGCCAATGCTCATGGCGTAGGAATAGCCCAGAGCCTAGAAGGTGCTCAGAAATACAGTATCCGAGATTGCTTCCACACGTACTGCAGGAAAGCAAGTCTCTCCTTGAGCTAAGAGGAAACCCATCCAGAGTTGAGTGTAAGAGGGAAACCTGTCCTCCTGCTTGAACCTGAGGAAGGAGTGATCAGTCTCTTTTGGTCAAAGACAAAGCAGACTGGTTGGCCAGCATCTCATTCCCTCCTACACAGTACCCTGACTTTAGAACATGAGTTATATTACTTGACCTACTTGTGTCTTCTGGCCACCTCTAACCATTCATTTATCTGACCTGGGTGTTTTCCCAGTGAAAAGCATAGTTTGTTGGATTATATTCTATTGATCCTCTGTTGATATTGGTTGTTTCCAGTGACGGTCTTCCATGAACACAATGGTGGGGATCTTGACTAGGGAGCAGCTTGTGGATCCTAAACTCGTTTTTGTTTTCTTTCTTGATATGTTTGCTTTGTTTTGTTTGCAAGCCTTCTCTCGGTGTCAGTGACCTTCCTGGAAGAGATTGAAATCCTGATTTGTAATCTCAGAGAGCAGCCTCCAAACAGGTGGGATCTCCCCACCGAGGTGAACACCTCGAGTTGGCTTTTTTTAATTAAGGCTCCACATTGTAACTAGTCAATGTACATTATTGGGAGAGTGAATGTCAATGCCACTGCTTTTTCTTTCTCTCCTTTATCTTTGTCAGTGATTCAAAGACATGATTTATGGTTAGTCTCCGACTTTCAGCATCATCCATCAAGTCCCGGTTTCACTACAGGGCTCCACGTAGTAAATCATGCCAAAGGCTTGTCACTCATTCCCCTTAACCCTTTAAGGGTGTGTTTTCAGGGTCGCTGTCCTGGAAGGGAACTTTGTAAGATGGCAGTCAAGGGGGCCAGGGCAATTGAGAGGGGCTTGTGAAGCTAGTGGTGTTAATTACTTGGCCTAATGCGGTAATTATGAAGGGCTGGGTCAGGCCTGGGCCCGGTTCCACCCAGCCCATGACGATGAGAAACACATACCGTGTGACTCAAGAAACACCCGTATTTCTGATCCAGCTCTAGTCCATTTTTGAACGTCCATCATGGGTGTGAAATGCTGAGTTTCACTTCAGAATCAATCACGGGCTAGCTCTGATGGTGACCTTGCAGATATTATAGAAGGAGTGCAAAGACCCATTAGCAGCTGCTATTTCAGGCTTTGTAAATGAACAGTCCTGTCCTCCCCCACTCTCTCTGCTCCTGCTCCATCACTCTCTAGCTCTCTGTCCCTTCCTTTACACTCAAGAAGGTGGGGTGTGATGGCAAGGGAAGAGGTAGAAGACCGGAGTTGGTAGGCAGGGGAACAGGACTTTTAGACAACAGCTCTCCCCTTCCAGCCAGCTCCTGGCAATAGTCACACCCAGCCTCCCAGCCCCAAGTCTTTGAGGCCATGGAGCACTTGGTAGAGGCAAAATCACACAGCCAGCATGAAACAAATGAGGCACGCTCCTCGAGGGTTATTAATGAAAAATATAAGTTTGGGGTGTATTTGTTCAGAGTCTGCAGTCAGTTGATAGTGATTTTATTCCTGAATTATGCCTAGCTGTATTTTCGCCAGGTAAACTGACAAAAACAAATATATTGGCGAAAAGATACAGAGGAAAATAAAGTGAAAGACTGTAATTTATGAATGTATTTTCTTTTGTCTTATCACTTGTTGCCTAACATTGACTGAACATTTTAAAAAAAAACCAAACCTGTTGCCGTTGAGAAGATTCCCGACACACAGCGACCCTATAAGTGCGTCACCCAAACCGTGTACATCACCCGAATGATGTACTTCACCCAAATGGTACTAGCTTCCTCCCTTTTAATAAGAACTCTTCCTGAGGTGAGTTGGTGGGGCTTGGGGCTCAGATGTTTGCAAATACAGAAAGCAAAGTGTTCCTGTCGTCTTCATTGTTAGAAAAATTGGGGCTTCTTTAGTCCCCAAGAGTTCATGTGACCCCAAGAAGCCCCTTCTTCACCTTCATTCTCACTCTCCAGCGTACAAAATGGCTAGTCTTATTATTTTATCTTTTCTTGGAAAGAGCACACGGATCTCTTTAAACTTGAAATGACCCAGAAGCTATTAATCCTCCTAACAGCCTTGGGAGGCAGGTAAACTGTTGCCGAACTAGTATTTCACTGAGAAGCCCCTTCTCCCTCTGCCCACCCCTCGGCTCAGAAGTCAGATTTATACGGTATACAGAGTGTCTGCAGACCTAACTACAGGTGACTTAGAAACGGAGAGCCCGCAGATTAATGCTCCCATTCAGAATGATGTATTCTATTTTTTTGTGCTGAGAACAGCGCTGATGGCCTGCTGGTACAGCATAACAAGGAGGCCAACATCGCCGTGGACGCTGCAGCCCATTACAGAAGAGACTTCTTTTGGGGGCTCTGTTGTGAAATCAGTGCTGCTATTTGAATTCTGTCAATAAGATGTCTTCTGTTTATGCTACATGGGTTTCGTTAGGCCTCTGATCAAAAGAATTTTCCAGGCACTGACAATAAGGAGGAGGGCTGTTCAGCTCATGGGATGAATAGACAATCTAAGAGACCCTTTCCCTCCCGACCAGGGAGAGAAACTCTCCTCTCTCAATGTTGTCTGTCCCAGGAATAATGATAAATTTCCACAGATCTTATTCAGACCCAGAACTGACATCCCAAAAGCGTAAGACAGAGAATCTGCTGCTAAAATATGCTTCCAACAAATTAGAATACGCCACCTAGTGAAGCTCGTAACTAGCATGCCACCTCTGATATAAAGCCGTGAGGCCTAATTACAGTGAACCTACCTGGACTTCTCACCTGGAAGAATGGTGATTTAGAGGCAAGACCCTGGGAAGAAGGCTCACGTAATTAAAGTAACACAGTCTGCTACCTGTGCCTGAACCCAGCCCATTGGTGTGAGAGCAGGACCTGAGGCTGGGTTTGAAGCTTCAGAATGGTGAATTACCTACCTTTAAAAAAGGGGCCAAAAGAAAAAAAATCAAATAAAAAGAAGAAAAAGGTAGACCCAAAAGTATCTCCGGTCAAACAAAACGTGGACCCGTGTTTTTGGGTTAAATTCCGGGCACTATTCACAGATCCAACTCTGAATGGTGGAAGACTTTGCAAATCTCTACTTGGTCAGACTTATTTCCCAGATTTGCCATCATGGCGGATTTAAATTGTCCCCGTTCATACCTACCAACTCGCTGACTGGAAGCCAGAGACAGATCAGCTTCTACTCCCTCATGTCCAATGTCCCCTGGGGCCTTCTTTTTACAGGGAAAATCCTGTTTAAACACAGAAGCTACATTCTCCCTCCAACCGTCTCTCTTCGTTTCAGCAATTTCCCCTCCCTTCAACCCCACTCTCAACCCCATCCTCGTTTCCTTTTCTGTTTTGTCAAATAACAGTGTGACTTTGTCTTTGACATTAAACAGTTGTATATACTTTTAGCAGAGTTTGTTTACTCCATCTGTATTTTCAATCAGCGCGGAAGGTTTACCAAAGCCGTTCATTACTGATTTATTTATGATGTATTTAGATAGCAAATATGGAACTGTCAGAAGTTGCTGGCTAAACAGTGTTGACAGACATTAATAACATATGGTATGGCAATGGAATTATGATCCTTAAATTTTTTTTTTTTTAATTTTGATTCTCAACATGCAATTTGGGGTTTTGCTTTTCTGAGGTAGGTGTGACAAACTGAGGCTTTTAAAGAAACTCTCTTCGCCTGTTATTTGTAACCTTTGGGATTTCCTGGGGATGACATTCGTATCTTCTGCGTCTGTTTAGCTGTTCAATTTAATGGAAGACAAATCCTCCCAAAGGTTTAATTTACTCTTACAAACTGAAATCACTATATTCACACCGTGGGAAATGGCCCTAATTTTCCCAACCTTCAGTTGCCACCAAGCACATAATTTATTTCTCCCCCTTCAATACATTCCTCTTTAGAAAACAAAGTTTTTGATATCTAAATGTTACGAAGTTCACCTGGAGGAGCCTAGTCTCCAGTTTCTGCAAAATGCTTTCTTAGGCACGGCTGCTTCTCCCTGACAGCCACACATCCATACGGGGCTGGAACAGACAAACTTGGAATTTCTGACCTTTAATTGGCTGTTCTTTGAGCTTATATGGCTGTCTCCAGCAGCAATTGGGAAAATTGTTAGACTGGGCTCAAAGTTAAAGCCATGGGTATTACCTGGGTTGCAACAGAGTTCAGCCTTCTTGCTTTGAAGTAAGCAAGTGCGTTTTAGTTTAGGGAAGAGCATTTTAGCAGGAGAATGATTCAGCAGGCAGTGAAGTCTGTCTTTGGCCAAGAACTGTTTCATGGTTCTGTAAAATAGGTCTGTTTTCCAAAATCCAACTCTTTTCTCTTGAAAACGATATCCAAAGCTCATTATAGATCACATAAGGCAAAAACAGACATTTTTAGAGGAGTAAATCTCAGTCACGGTTGGATACCCATTGAGAATTTGGTGAAAGACAAAACTTTCTTCTCAGACAACATACGTACAATATTGGCTGTGGTTTCGGGAGTGGGGTGTCCTGGGAGGCCCACTGGGTGTCTACAGACACTGGCTTAAAAGCCAGAAATCATTCAGTCCATTGTATGATTGTTATGTGTGGAAACCGAGTTCTTGCCTACATTTTCTAACGTAATAGTGAAAATGGAAGAAGGGGCCATGAGCCAAGGAATGCCAGAAAGGCAGCTCTAGAAGCTAGAAAAGGTAAGGAAACGGATTCGACTATAGAGTCCCTGGAAAGAACGTGCCCTGCCAATGCCTTGAGTTTAGGCCGATGAAACTGAACTAGAACGTCTCGCCCCCAGAACTATCAGAGAATAAACTTGTGTTGCTTGAAGCTGTGGAGTTTTTGTCATAGCAGCCAGAGGAAACTAATTCACTGGGGATTGTGTAAGAATGGAGGAGGGGAAAGGCAGAGCTGCCCCCCGTCAGAGGAGGAGAAGAGACCTGCTCAGAGCACTCGTGGTTTCCTTGAGAACCTGCTGTCTTGCCTCTCTTCCCTGCCGCGGTGGTGACATTTGCCCAGTGGCCCATCAAAGTGAGAGAACGGGTCATGTGTCCAACCAGGGAGCGGGCTCCACAGGATGCATGAACGGCAAGTGCAAAGGCCCTGAGGCAGGAGTTTGCTTAAATGCAAAGAACCACCAGTGAGGCCAGAGTGGCCAAGCACAGCAAAAAAAGAGGAGAAGGGAGAAAATCAAGTCAATTTTGTGAGACAAATGGAAATTCAAACACTGACTAAATGTTTCATGGCACTAAGGAATAATCTTTTTTTATTTTTTTGGATGTGAGAATAATTTTGTGTTTATGTTTCAGATAAGGAAAGTTCCTTTCTTTTAGAGGTACATACTGAAATATTTACAGGCAGTCCTTGGATTACAAATGAGTTCTGTTCCTAAGTCTGTCTTAAGTCAAATTTGTACGTAAGTGGGAATAGTTAGATTCGGTCGGTATCTAATGTCAGTAGTCAAATGTTTGTCTTAGTATATAGTGTACCTTTCTATTCATAAAAAAGAATAAAGAAACACTTTCGGATACACTAAAACATCTTTAACATAATAATGTAGTAATAAAAATAATAATATTTTGATGCACGTTGCAAAATAGTGCCCGTTTGTTATTATGAACCATTGTATATACTTTGAATTTTTAATATAACAGGCTTTATAGAAGGTTGGTTGATAACTACAGGTTATACGTAAATCAGACATTCATAACCCAGGGACTACACGTATAGATGAAATGATATGAAGTCTGGGATTTGCTTCAAAATGATACCGGTGGGGGCAGTGGTTGGAGGTTTAGATAAAACAAGAGTGTCCTTGGATCGATCAACATCAAAACTGGTTGATGGCACGTGAGGTGTATTGTGCAATTTGGTCTACTTTTGTATGAGTTTGAAATTCTCTATTTAAAAAAAAGTGTTAAAAGGAAAGAAATTGACTCCAGGAAAAACGGTGAAAGCCAGACCACAGATGGCCTTGTAGCCAAGGTCAGGACTGTTTTTTTTTCTAAAAAAAAAAATAATAGTTTTTTTTCTAAAAAAAAATAGTTTTTTTTCTAAAGATGATGGGAAATCAGAGTTTTGAGCAGAGGAGACCTGACTGGCCTTTGTTTTAGGGGCTTCCATAACTGCTGTGTTGGGAAGGGGCCATGGGGGAGCGGTAGTACTGATTTCCTATTGTTGCTATAATACATTACCACAAAATTAGTTGCTTAAGAGGACACAAGTGTATTACCTTACAGTTATGGAGACTAGGAATTCAAAATCCGTTTCAGCGGACTAAGACCAAGGTGCTGGCGGAGCTGCCTTCCTCCCAGAGAGCCCAGGGGAGAGTCTGTTTCCTTGCCTTTTCCGGCTTGTAGAGTCTGCCCGTGTCCTTAGCTCACAGCCCCTTCCATCTTCAGTGTCAGCAACGGTATCACTCAGACCTCTGTTTGCCTTGTCACATCTTCTTCTCTGACTCAGAGAAGGACCCTTGTGATTACGGTAGGCTCACCTGGATAATTCAGAATAATCTCCCTAACTCAATATCCTTAATTTGATCACCTCTGGAGAGTTCCTTTTGCCACATAAAATAACATATTCACAGGTTCCAGTGATCAGGATGTCGACTACATTGTTGTTGTTCGCTGCTGTTGGGTTGGCTCTGACTCATGGTGACCCCAGGTATACAGAACAAAACCGTTTTCCTGGTTCTGTACCATCTTCATGGTTGTTGATATGCTTGAGTCCATTGTTCTGGACGCTGTGTATTTTGAGTGCCCTCCACCCTACAAGGCTCATCTTCCAACACATATCGGATGATATTCTATTGTGGTCCACAGAGTTTTCATTGGCTAATTTTCAGAAGTAGGTCACCAGGCCTTTCTTACTACTCTTAGTCTGGAAGCTCCCCTGAAATTTGACCACCATGGGTGACCTTGCTGGTAGTTGAAATACTGGTAGCATAGCTTCCAGCATCATAGCAACACACAAGCCACTACAGTATGACAAACTGATAGATGGGTGATGGGGACAACTTTGTGGGGAGGACTATTATCCTGCCTATTATAGGAGCAAGACTTCATCTGTTATACTTTGAACATGTTATCAGGAGTGACCGGTCCCTGGAGAAGGACATCATGCTTGGTAAGGTAGAGGATCAGTGAAAAAGAGGAAGACTGTGGAGGAGATGGACTGACACAGGGGCTGCAACAAGAGGCTCAAACATAGCAACAATTGTGAGGATGGTGCAGGACCAGGCAGCGTTTCATTCTGTTGTACATAGGGTCACCTAACAACAACAACAACAACAGGGGCAAGGGGGAGCAGAAACCCAGGCAGGAGACTTTTGCAGGCGTCCATTGCAAACTTGCAAGTTGCATAATCTTGCAATTTCTCACCTTTGGCACTACTGACATTTTGGACCAGATGCATCTTGGTCGTGGGGGGCTGATCTGTTCATTGTTAGATGTTTAGCAGCATTCCTGGCCTTTATACCCTAGATGCCAGTAGCAGCCCTCCATCCCCATCTCGAGTTGTGACATTGCCAAATGTCCCCTGGTTGAGAACCATTGTATTAGGTGAGTAATGGCGGAGATGGTGAGAAGTGAGTGGATTCTAGGTATATTCTGAAGGCAGCCCTGACAGGATTTTCTAAACCTCCCTCTCAGCACACTGCTAATGGCTTTGAGAGACGGGAGAGAATACCTCTGGGTATGTGTTGCTCATGGGGACAGTGTGGAAGCAGAAAAAATGGTGACAGAGCATTGTTTTCACATGTCTGTTTAATCTTCTCCCCAACTTTTTTTTTTTTTTTTGCTCCTGAAGGACAAAGGCAGTGGCTGTTATTTCTTTTACCCTCCACCTATCCCGGTGATTGGAGCACTGTAAGACCTAAATGAATACCTGCTGGCTTTGATTTCATAATTATAGTCTCACTACACCTTTGCTTCACCATTGTGGGAGAGGAATTTAATATCCCCACACACCCCATCCTCCTCTAAATGAAACTTAAGACACCTTCTTAGCTAAGTGCTTTGGAATCCTTGCATAAGAGGAATTCATCTAAATACGAAGATTTTGCAAGTTGGGACATGCTTCCCCGCAGTGTAGTTGTAGATATTGATTATTAATAATTCTTAAGCATCGGTAACACTTCTTGAGCGCTTACTGTGTATCAAGGAGCCTGAGCGGTGCAGTGGTTAAGCGCTTGGCTGCTAAGTGAAAGGTCAGTGGTTTGAACTCCCCAGCTGCTCCATGGGAGAAAGATGTGGCAGTCTGCTTCCGTATAGATTACAGCCTTGGAAACCCCAGGGGGCAGTTCTACTCTGTCCTATAGGGTTGCTGTGAGACGGTATCAACCAGATGGCAAATAGGTTTGGGTTTTTTGTGTGGTTATTATATACCAGGCACTGCATTCGGTGCTTTGCATGCATTGTCTCTGTCTTCGCAGCAACTTTAAGAAGTAGGAACTATTATTAAACCCATTTTACACATGAGGAACATGAGGCTAAGGGAGGTTAAGCAATTTGTCCAAATTCCCACAGCATAGGCAGGGGATACAAGCTCAGAACTGTCTGAACCCTAAGCCTTTGCTCTTGGATTCTTTACCATATTACCTCAATTCCAGGCCTCCTTCAGTGCTTTGATCCAGTGAAAGGAAGTCAACTTTAGCAATAGAAGCTAGCAAGACTTGACTGTTTCCTCGATGACTTTAGGCATTGGTTTTTGATAGGCAATATAACTTGTGATACTTCCAGTCTTGGGTAGGGGCACGGGGGTGCTTTTTTATTTCAGGAGTGAAGTCAGCCACTCCCTCTATTCACTCTGCCTGTTTCCCTTAGCGATCATGGCCATGTACAAAGACATTACAGATGAATCATACCATAGGCAGATCAAGGGACACAACAGGAGCTGTTTGGTCTTTTCTGTCCTTTTCGATATAAATCATTGTCATGTTCTGAGCTGTAGCTGTCCTTACATACCTTCAGCTGCTCCCTCAGAGAAATCCATGGGCATGACTCACCTTCAAGTTAACTGAGAGCGGACACTTGAAGTTCATAGGTGAAGGTAGGAGCCAGGTCTCAGCAGAACCAGATTTAAGGTTCAATTTGCAGGGCTTGTTGGCTGACCATGAGGGTCTCAAACACACGGGTTTACAGGGGCCAGGCAGGTGTGGTGTGGAGACAAAGTGGGCTGGATGTGAGCATCTCTCAATTGGATGAGACAACAGGTAGATACTTCAGCATCCATCCCATCAAGAAGGCAGCCACCACTCACCTCCAGCCAAGGGTGCCAGGCAGGAAGCTGGCCCCATTGCCTGGATTTGGGTTTGCCAAGAGAAATCAGAAAACTCAAATTTTATGGGAAATCTCCCAATTTTTAGATCTTGGCAATTCATCTGAATGAACTACATGCCCCCAAACCAAATCCAGCCTGAGGCTGACCAATTTATTAGCTCTGCTTTGGGGACTTAAACTCTCTAGTCCTGTCTATAGTAGCTACAAGCCACATGGGGCTCCTGAACACTTGAAACTGAGATGTGCTATAAGCTACGTACAGTTGGAATCCACCAGCCACTCCTTAGAAACTCTATGGGAAGCTGTACTCTGTCCTATAGGGTCACTATGAGTTAGAGCTGACTTGACAGCAACAGATCTGGTTTTGATTTTTTAAGTTTAAAACACACACCAGATTTCATAAGGCTTAGTCTAAGAAAAAGAATGTCAACTATCTCATTAATTTTTTCTATTAATTACATGCAAACATGATAGTATTTTGGATATATTGGGTTAAATAAAATATATTATTAAAATTAACTTTACCCATTTCTTCTTAATTGTTTAATGTGGCTACTGGGAAAGTTAAAATTATGCATGTGACTTGCATTTTATACTGCAACATCCAAAAACAAAACAAAAAAACAGTTGCTGTCAAGTCAACTCCAATGTACAGTGACACCATGTGTGTCTGAGTAGAACTGGGCTTCATAGGGTTGTCAAGTCTGACTTTTTGGAAGTAGGTTGCCAGGCCTTTCTTCCAAGACACCTCTGGCTGGTCTTGAATCTCCAACCTTTCTGTTAGAACCTGAGCACATAAATCATTTGCACTACTCAGGGACTTCTCCTTCAATTGCCCCATTACCCGTTGCCGTTATTGTTGTTGTTAGGTGCCATCTAGTCAATTCTGACTGATAGCGACGCTATCTACGTACAACAGAATGAAACACTGCCTTGTCCTGCGCGCCATTCTCATGACCGGTGCCATGCTTGAGTCCATTGTTGCAGCCACTGTGTCAATCCATTGCCGTCAAGTTGATTCCAACTCACAGCAACCCTTTAGGACAGAAAAGAACTGCCCCGTAGGGTTTCCAAGGCTGTGAATTTTTATAGGAACTGACTGCCACATCTTTCTCCTGCGGAGCGGCTGGTGGGTTTGAACTGTCGACCTTTTGGATAGCAGCTGAGCGCTTAGCCACTGCACCACCAGGGCTCTTCTTCTTCAACCACAGAGACCTACTAATAGTTAGCGCTACCATTTACCGGACATCTACCATGTGCTGGGCACTGTATGAAGTCCCTTTTGAGCTTTATTTCACTTAATCCTCAAAATAACACTTTGAGGTTATTACTGTTATCACTATTTTATAGATGAGGAAATTGAGGCTTAGAAGGTTTTAAGCAACTCAGTGAAAGTCACACAGATAGTACATAACAGATTCGGCTCTGGATTTGCTTCAAGGTCTGTCAGATGGCAAAGACTGAGCAATTCACCACTGTTGTTGTTGTCTGCTGCCGTTGAGTCACTTCTGACTTACAGCAACCCTGGGTACAACAGAAGGAAACACTGCCCGGTCCTGCACCATTCTTACAATCACTGTTATGCTTGAGCCCATTGTTGCAGCCACTGTGTCAGTCCATCTCATTGAGGGTCTTCCCCTTTTTTGCTGACCCTCTACTTTACTAAGCATGATGTCCTTCTCCAGGGGCTGGTTATTCCTGATACCATGTCCAAAGTAGGTGAGACAAAGTCTCACCATCCTGGCTTCTAAGGAGCATACTGGCTGTACTTCTCCCAAGACAGAGTTAACCACTACGCTACCCGGAAAAAAACACACACACATACACAAAGAATATGGACAAAGCCGAGGAAAGTGTCAGTGGCCTCAGACAGGTGCCTGTGCTTAAAGTAGTACGCACTTCAGCCTGAGAGATGCTGGTTTCCCTCCGGGAGCCTGGAACTTGTGGGCAATGAATGGTTCATGAAAATTCAGAAGACAGAAAATATTTCCATACAGATGTATCTTGCTTTGTGCAAAATGGACATATTCTTTCTACATTGAGGGTGGACCAAGTATTTGACTTGAAACACGTTCTAAATGCACAAGAAGAGTTTCAGATATTAAGATACCTATGCCGGGTCCTTTGAATACTCCTATGAAAGGGTATACACCTTCATCCTTCTGTGAACACACACTGTCCATTGCACAGGCTCAGACCTTTCCCTGCTAGGAGACCCAAGTCTACTCACCAGGCCCTGATGCTTGTGTACATTTTTGTGCAAGAGACTCACGTGGGTGACAGGGGGCTCCCTGTGAGTGGACACCCATCCCACTCCATTTCAGTGCCCTCATCTGCTTCCTAAACTATTCAGTTAATACCAATCGTATAAAGCTGGATGGATCAGTGTGAGCTTGGGCTTCAGATAGACATGGGTTCGAATCCCAGTGGCGTAAGTTATGAGTAGTGACCCTGACTGAGTCATTTAAATTCCTGGAAACTCAGTTACTTCACTGGAAAAAATAAAGGCAGTAGCAATCACTACATATGGTCATTGTGAGGATTAAAAGAGGTAAGTCCAAAAGCACACGGCACCATTCCTGGAACAGAGCAGTTGTTGTGTGACGCTGAGTAGATTCCAACTATAGTGACCATATATGACAAGGTAGAACAGCCCCTTAGGGTTTCCTAGGCTGTAATCTTTATGGCTACGGAGCCCTGGTGGCCCAGTGGTGAAGCACTCAGCTGCTAACCCAAAAGTTGATAACTCCAATCCACCAGCTGCTCATTGGAAACCCTATGGGGGCAGTTGTACTCTGTCCTGTAGGGTCACTATGAATCAGAATCAACTCGGCACACAACAACAATCTTTATGGGAGGAGCAGATTGTTAGATCTTTCCTCCCACAGACCGGCTGGTGGGTTCGAACCACCAACCTTTAGGTTAGCAGCCAAGCACTTAACCACTGAACCACCAGGGCTCCTTTGGAACAGAGTAGGTCCTTGATTACAGCAGTCCTTGTTATTATTATTAAAAGAATATTATCATTATCATTCGTTGTCTCGGCCTTCTCTTTGCCTCCCCGGCCCCAACACTCAGGACTAAACTTTGTCAAAGAGTGGAGACAAATAGAGAGGGGAAAATATTTCATGGACGAGCCCCAAGGTCATGGGTATTTGGATGAAACACTTATCTCTTCAAGGCTTTGCAGCTGGGTCTTTTGTCTCCTTGCGTTTTTGAGCACCGCACACCCTCTGTGAATGTGCAAACATTTGAAGAGTAGCAAGTACCCCGTGGGTAGTTTCAGTCACAAGAGGGCTGGTCCATTTTTCTACCTTTCACACCGTCAGTGCACGAGACCTTGGGATTTTTACAATCCAAATCGATACCCTCTAGGAAATCTCTTCCACTCCAGCTCTCTGCCCTGGAAAGATTCATTTCCTCACGGGCACTTCTCCAGCCCCGGTGGACAGCAGTGACTGGGGCTGAATTCCTAACCTCGCCTTGACAAGGTGTGGGGCCTGCTGATTTGAATCTCGCCTCTTTCGCTTCCCTCCATCTGGCACCATTTGATTTATCTGCACTTGTTTGTGGATTTGCTGATCACTTTCTTATTACTCTTGCACCTCCATCTATTTCGTTTGTGGCTCCTTTCGGGTGATTTCATACGCCACCCCGTACCACCTGCTCCAACCTGACAAATTATCAACTCAAACTGTTGCTCCTGACCTGGCATGGTCTCTTCCAGGGATATAAATGATGCAGTTCAGAGGGATAATGATGCCCTAATAAACATACAGTTGTTCCTCTTTCAGTCTGCCCTGTTTGAAATTCAACCAGGCCACGGCTACTCGCTACTGCCCCAGCAAAGGCAAGGAGAAGGAGGAAAGAGATAAGGGAAGGCAGCTGGAGCTGCTGAGAAATCCACGCACACCCATAATGAGATCAGAGCGCTCGAGGGGAGCACGCCTCTTGGGGGTTCAGCATCTTATTTTGCCGCCGTTAAAAATCAGGAGGAAGTGGCAGGTCTCTTCTTCAACCAGTTATACTTTGAAGTCCTGGAATCTGGTAGCAAGAAGGAGCAGTGAGGTCCTAGAAGCATGTGGTCTGTAGAGGGAGATGCCATGGCTACCTGTCTTCTCCACTTCATGGTTCTCATTGGTAGCAACACGGTTGCTGAGGCCTTTGTTCCTCTTAGCTTTGCCCCATTTGGGAGCCATGGGGGCCCAACCATTAAGCACTTGACTGCTAACCAAAAGACTGGTGGTTTGAACCCACCCAGCAGCTCGATGGGAAAAAAGACTCGTTGATCTACTTCCAAAAAGATTACAACCTAGAAAACCCTATGGGGCAGTTCTACTCTGTCACATGCAGTTGCTAAGCGTTGGAGTCGACTCAACGGCACCTAACACCACCAATACCACCAATACCACACTGTTTCTGTGCCCTGGTATGGATGGGATCGGGCCCCCCTCCCCAAAATATGTACGGGAATCTTAACCCCTATAGCTGTGGACGTAACCCTGTTGGGGAATAGAGTTTTCTTTGCTATGTTAACGAGGCCGTACCAGTGTAGGGTGCACCCTAAACCTAATCACTTCTGAGTTAGGAAAAGAACAGAATAGACATAGAAGAAGCACAGATGGGGGAAGACAGACTCTATTTGATGATGATAGAAGCAGATAAATCTACAGACCCAGGAACTCCCAAGACTGCTGGCTACTAATAGCTGAAATAGACAAAGAAAGACCTCCCTCCTATAGCTGAATTCAGACTTTTGGCCTCCTGAACTGAGAAAATAAACTTCTGTTCTTTAAAGCCACTCACCTGTGGTATTTCGGTTACAGCAGCACTAGGAGACTAAGACATACCCAAAGCCTACTTTATAACTTAACCCCAGGAAACCTCTGCAGATTCCAGATTCTGAACTATAGCTCTTTTCATTGGATGCTATTACTCTTTGCTGGAAATCAGGTCAAAAAGTCAATAAAACAACAACATGTGGGGAAATAACCCTGACCCCTGAAAGATGAGCTTTAGCCCGTGAGAGGTCTACCACCAGCTTCCCCTTTAGTTAACAGTGGATCGCATTAGCCTTGACACCAATTTCTTTGGGAAAGTAAATGCTTAATTAAAAGCAAAAAAACGCAACCTAGAACCAAGATGGTGAAAGTTTCAGACCAACCCAGAGCCTTTTCTGTTCGCAGACTGTTCAGTGGGGCTAACGGGAGAGGGGTTCAGTCCATCTGGCTGCAGCCTTTGCTCTGGACTTTGCTCCTTTTGGAGGTGGGAACTCCCATCTCTTGACACCTCCCCTGTTCCAGGTGGGCATTATTATATCTGATTTTCATATAGAGAAGCTGAGACCTGGTGAAATAAACCATTCCCCAAGTGATACAACTTGGATCAAAACTTCTGAGAGCTTTACAAGGACTTTCTCATTTAAGGTTCTCTACAACCTTGTAGGGTTGGTTTCCCTCCTATCCCTATTTTGTAGATGAGGAAATGAGCTCAGAGCAGTTAAATAACTCGCCGAAGGTCACACAGCTAGAAAGCGGCAGATTCTAGAGCCTCTGCTCTTTACCACTACCCTAACCACCTCAAAAGTTTATTCCTTGGTTTATTTCTTTATTCCAGCCCTCATGGTAGGTGGCTCTGCTCAGCAAAGGGTTCAATGATATTTCTGGGGCCTCTCTGCTGCTTTGTAGGTGTCCCTGCGTGGTGGAAATGGTTAAGTGCTTGACTACTAACCAAAAAGTTGATGGTTCAAATCCACCCAGAAGTGCCTTGGAAGACAGGCCTGGCAATCTACTTCTGGAAAATCACAGCCATTGAAAACCCTATAGAGTGCCGTTCTACTCTGAAACACATGGGGTCACCATGAATTGAGAATAGACTCAATAGTCCCAGGTTTTTTGGTGGTAGTTGTTGGTTTCTTTTTCTTTTCTCTTTTTGCTGCTTAGTCCAGGGTAGTCTCCAGACTTCTTCTTATGCGTCATCTTCACTTTCCCTAAGAGCTCTGTCCCCACGCAGACACACCTGCCACCATTTTCACTTAGCAAGAAGTCCACTTCTCTATGCTGTGAAAAAGACATGTAATAAAACAACAGCAACGATAGTACTTGTACACGTTTAAAATGTGCATATAATTTAACCCAGAATCCCTCTTATAGTGCTGTACTGTGCAGTGTAGATGGATTCGCGTGCAAAGATATATAGCCAAAGTTCCATTTGAAGCAATGAAATTGTGGAAACAATTTAAATGCCCATCATTAGAGGGCTAGTTAAACAAATTAAGGAGTCCCCGGGTGTTGCAAACAGTTAACATGCTGGGCTGCCAAAGGCTGGAGATGCAAGTCCATCTAGAGGCGCCTTGTAAGTAAGGCCTGGCAATCTACTTCTGAAAAAAATTCAGTCCCTGAAAACTCTGTGGAGCACAGTTCTATTCTCATACTCATGGATCGACATGAGTCAGAATCAACTCAACGACAACTAGTAAATAAATTAAGGCACATGACATGATTCGATACTACCTACCCACAAAAAGTACTGACAGGCAGTGCTACACTGTGGGGGTTTAAGTGTGCTGGTCAGCGTCTGGGGTCTTAAAAGCCTGTAAGCGGCCATCTAGGATACTCCACTGGTCTCACCCCTTCACCCCTTCAGGAGCAAAGGAGAGTGAAGAAAACTAAAGACACAGGAAGAGATTTGTCCAAAGGAGTAATGGACCACAACTACCACAGCCTCCACCAGACTGAGTCCAGCACAACCAGATGGTGCCCAGCTACCACCACCAACTGCTCTGACAGGGATCATAATAGAGGGTCCCGGACAGAGCTGGAGAAAAATGTAGAATAAAATTCCAACTCACAAAAAAAGACCAGACTTACTGGCCTGACAGAGACCGGAGAAACCCCAGGAGTATGGCCTCCGGACACCCTTTTAACTTAGTAATGAAGTCACTCCTGAGGTTCACCCTTCAGCCAAAGATTAGACAGGCCTATAAAACAAAACGAGACTAAAGGAGCACACCAGCTCAGGGGTAAGGACTAGAAGGCAGGAGGGGACAGGAAAGCTGGTAACAGGGAACCCAAGGTCAAGAAGGGAGAGTGTTGACATGTTGCAGGGTTGTTAACCAACGTCATAGAACAATATGTGTACTAACTGTTTAATGAGAAGCTAGTTCTGTAAATCGTCATTTGAAGTACGATAAAAAATAATCAAAAAAGACAAGGACTGAGATGTGTAAAAAAAAAAGTGCTAGTCAGAAACCCCTCCCATCCTAGTTGCAAACCAATCAAGAAATGAACACCAGAGGCAGAATGGCATCAGAAGGCAGATTTTCTGGGAGAAGGTGGTGGGAGCCTGAGCCAACGCAGGCTTCCTAGTATCCCCCCTGCCCTTGGGGATAACACGTGAAGAAGAAAAAAACATGTGTGGAAGAGCAGCAAGATGAAACACTTGAGCCATGGCCTTTAACACAGGGACCCAGCCAAGCAGGAAGCCGTCTACGGGGGAGGGGAGGAGGGACGGATTCCTTCTCCTTCTCCTGAGAGTGTGGATGTATCTGTTTCATGGGCAGAGGCACTAACCTGGAGACAGGAAGACGATGGCCCCCTTTGCAAATGTGTTCTGACTTGGAAACCACTGCCGCCATGTAGAATTAAGGGAAAAGGAAAGAAGTTGGCAAGACATAGTTATGATCTAGGTTTAAAAGTGGCGTGCGCGCGCACGCATTCACACCAAAACCCTTGACGAAAGGATGTTGTGAAAGTGGGCCTCTACTTTCTACGTTAAATATTTTGGCACTGTTTGGGCTTTTTATAAGGAATATTTCTTTGCTAATTAAAAAACAGAGAGAAAGGAAGGAAGAGAAAAGGAAGGGGGGGGGGTAACCAAATGGATCATTTTACTCTCTGAGAATCTGTCTGGAAATAACTGCCGCAGCAGAAGTAATGTTAGTAAAAAGTTATTTATTGAGTGATTTGCTATGTAAACCAGGCTCTTCTGAGCACATTGCTTCTTGAATTGAGTCATTTATTCCTCGTCTTAACCCATGAGATAGGGATTATTATTATACCTAATTTACATAGGAGGAAACAGGCCCAGATACTTGAAGTAACTGGCCCGAGGTCACTAAACAGTCACCCAAGATCCCCATTTAAAGTTAAACCTTTGAGAAAGATTAAAGCTCTTTTTTTTGTATGTGAAACAAAGTAGAGCAAAACTGGAATTCCACAAACACCCCCCACCCAGAGCCAAAGACTCCATTAGACCTAGTAGGCACAGTGCCAAGGGCCTACGAAACTTTTAGGGGGTCCCCAAAATGTTTTCTTTTTTTAATCAGAAGAAAAACATGAACTTTCAGAGTCCAAAAAAAAAAACTTTCCTTTTTTTTTTTTCAGAAAACAATGAAATTTTTAGGGCCTAAGAAAATCTATGAAATCTGGCCTAAATCATTTAAAAAATTACATTTTGGTGCACTGAAAGTAATATCAAGGATAATTTTAATGTTGATATTGTTATGGTGGGAGGGGCCCATGAAGGCAAAAGTGCCAAGGGCTCATAGAAGTCTTACTGCCCAAACTGTGCCCACCTGTGTCTCCTAGCCCACCCAAGTTTGTTGTTGTTGGGTGCCATCGAGTTGATTCTGACCCATGGTGACCCCATGTGACAGAGCAGAATTGCCCCTTAGGGTTTTCTTGGCTGTAATCTTTATGGAAACGAGCCCTGGTGACACAGTGGCTAAGTGCTCAGCTGTTAGGGTTGCTGTAAGTCAGAACTGACTCAATGGCAATGGGTATGGTTTGTTTTAATCTTTACAGAAGCCAATCAGCTTCTGAAAAAACAAAACCAAACCCATTGCCATTCCAACTGAAATTCCAGCTCAGAATGACCCTATAGGACAGAGCAGAACTGCCTCTAGGGTGTCCAAGACTGGGATCTTTATGGGAGCAGATTGCCAGATCTTTCTCCTGCATAGCCATTTGATGGGTTCAAACCACTGACCTTTCAGTTAGCAGCGGAGCACTTCACCATTGTGCCACCAGGGCTCCTTCCACCTAAGTTTAAATCAGCTCAAAGTTGTATGAGCTGTTTGAAGCTGTTCCTAGCTCTCACCCACCAGCAGGAAGAGCCTGTTTTCAGAAGGTCTGAGTGGGTAGAGAGCACTGCCTTGCCCTTGTCTTATTTAAGTTGTCATCTTCTTGGAAACCCCTGCATGGAGTCCTGGAGTGACTAGGTGGATGAAGCTTAGGAAATGAAAGAGAAATGACAAGAATTTCAAGAATTGTATAAGCAACGGCAAGGGAGTGCCAGGCGCTTGAGCTGCATCTTTAGGAAACAAACGTTTGGAGAAACCGAATTCTTGCCACATAGCTTCATTAATGAAGACACTAGTTTAGGTTAAGTTTCTGTTCATGGGGACTTCCTGGGTGGCACAAAGGGTTAATGTGCTTGGCTGCTAACCGAAAAGTTGGAGGTTCAAGTCCACCTAGAGGTACCACAGAAGAAAGGTCTGGAAACCTACTTCCAAAAAATCAGCCATTGAAAACCCTACGGAGCACGGTTTTACTCTGACACACATGGGGTCGCCATGAGGCTGCGTCAACTCTGTGGCAACTGAGGTTTTCTGTTCATGAAAAGCTGTGGCAGATGATACCGGTGGAGCCTTGCTGTAAAGTTATTTTCTGCAATTCTTCATCAGAACACAGGCCAACTTTCAGATGAAGGTGTGATGGGCATTAGTGCTAAGATTTTTAGCCCCCAAGTGGAACTTTGAATTATTGGGGTACATTTCGGGGGGATATAATAGTCAGGACATTTCCCTTCCAAATGACATAAAACAGAATTCAAATTGGCTTCAGTACGGACTGTACTGGGTCTTTTAACCGAGTAGAGGAGGGGTAAAGCTGACTTCAGATGCGGCTGGATTCAGGAGTTTGTGCTGGCCTCTTTCTCTTCACAGAGGTGGTCCCCAGATTGGGAGGCAGCAGGAAAGAAAGGATTGTCTCCCCTGCGTGGTTGCAACAAAAATTCTGAAGCTGTTACTTCTCAGAGTCAGGTCCTGAGTTCTTCTTTAGACCACTCCCTGGGGCAAGGGGGTGGTATGCTCTGAAAATCTTGGGTTAGGTCCATGTTCGTCAGGGGGACTAGGGGTGGGTCAGCTTCCCCTAACTACATGGACTGAAAGCAGGGAGATGGTTTTACACCAAAGTGAAACCCAAACCAAACTGTCGTTGATTAAAGAAAAAGGAAAGGATGCTGGGGGAAAAAGAGATGCCTACTGCAACATATAATTGACAGAATGGCTGATAAGCCTTCAGTTTCCACCTAGTTACATAGATTTGCAATATCTTGCAAAAAAAAAAGAAGAAAACGTCTAAGTAAGTTTTTAAAGGGCTTAGAAGTTCAGCTACCTTAGATTTAATTCATCAGAGAATCCTGGTTGAAAATTTCTTACTATTTCCTTGCTTGTGCCTTGAAAATTGATGTAAAATTTTACCTTTAGGCTCTCCCTGAGAAAACATGACAAGTTGCAGTCTAGATTGCTCCTCAACAAAATCTGGTCCCTGAATTCCTTCTGTTGCTGCATCCAGATGCATCATTACAACAAGGGCAAATTTGGGCTATTCATGATCCCTTGATGCCTGCATTGGGGCTCACTGCATGGCTGAGGAAATCCATAGCGAAAGTGTTTGTTTTAATTAGTCGGTCAATTAAAAATAAAAGGTCTATACCATAAATAAAACATGATATTAGGCTTCTTTTAGGAGCCTGGGTGGGTCAATTGGTTTGTGATCAGCTGCTAACCTAAAGGTTGGCTGTTTGAACCCACCCAGCAGCTCCACAGAAGAAAGGTCTGGCAAACTGCTTCCACAAGGATTACAGTTCTACCCTGTAACCACGTGGTCACCGTGAATTGGAATTCACTTGACAGCAATGGGTTTGTTTTTGGTTTAGGCATCTCTCTCTCTCTTTCTCTCTGTCTCTCACACACACACGTATACATATGCACACACATAAATCTGATGAATAAATATCTTCTATAAAATAGCTTTCATTTCTGAACTCTCAAGGACTATCCAAAACCAAAAGAATTGCAACAGGGAACCAGAGAGGTTAGTCTGTAAAAGACAAACACGTCAGAACAATAAAAGAGGAAATAAACGGTATAGGTATAAGCTTTCTAATGGAGGAGAAGGCAAGGCGATACCAAGGAATAACAGACTGGTTCAAACCTAGGAAGATAAGGGAAGTCCATGAGTCAGGCTTGTTGGTTCTACCTTTAAATATATGCTATACCCAACCACTCATCCCTACCATATTACTATTAACTTAGTTCAGGCCATCAGCTTTCTTTCTGCCTCCACCCCTTTCTTCAGTTGTAGTGTATCAATCATACATATTTTAGTTCTTCTCATAGTAATATTTATTAAATTATACCATAACACTCTATGTATCAGCTTTAAATGATGTATTGATGAAATACATGAAAGGTGAGTAAACTGACACACACTGCTTGCCAACACACACACACAATATAGCCTTCATTTCTTTTGATACCATCATTATTTGGGCTACCATTAAGAACTCAGTCAACAAACTTAATTGGACTTTTTTGCAATTAACATGCCAGTAAATACTTTTAAAATTCCACACTTGAGATTTTAATAGTACCTGAAGCAAAGAGAGGATCAAAATAAAGCTGTCCTGTTACCTCGCCTTCCAAAGAGCAAGATCACACCTCCTCAGCATTACGTCCAGACTGGTTTTATAATATTCTACAGTTCCCTTGTCTGAAAGGACGATTTAATTCAATGATTTTTTCCTGAATGTCTCTAGGTAAGACATTCTGTTAAACAGCCCTAGTGGCACAATGGTTAAGCACTCAGCTGCTGACAGAAATGTTTGTTGGTTCAAATCCATCCAGCAGCTCCATGGGAGAAAGACTTGGCAATCTGCTCCCGTAAAGATTACAACCTAGGAAACCCTACGGGACAGCTCTACTCCATCATACAGTGTCATATGGGGTGGCTATGAGTAAAAAAAAAATTTTTTTTTTTTATGAGTAGATCTCATTAAAAACCTGCATTATGCAGATGACACAAACTTCCTTGCTGAAAGTGAAGAGAACTTGAGGCACTTACTAATGAACACCAAAGACTACAACAAGCCTTCAGTATGGATTACAACTTAACATAAAGAAAACAAAAACCCTCACAACTGGACCAATAAACAACAGCATGATAAATGGAGAAAATATTGAAGTTATCAAAGATTTTATTTTACTTGGATTCACAATCAACGCTCATGGACGCAGCAGTCAAGAAATCAAATAACGTATCGCATTGGGCAAACCTGCTGCAAAAGAACTCTTTAAAGTGTTAAAAAGCAAAGATACACTTCGAGGACTAAGGTGTGCCTGACCCAAGCCATGATATTTTTGATTGCCTCATATGCACGTGAAAGCTGGGCAATGAATAAGGAAGACTAAAGAAGAATCGATGACTTTGAGTTGTGGTGTTGGGGAAGAATACTGAATATACCATGGACCGCCAGAAGAACAAACAAGTCTGTCTTGGAAGAAGTATAGCCAGAGCGCTCCTCGGAAGTAAGGATGGAGAGACTTAGTCTCACATACTTTGGACATGTTATCAGGAGGGACCAGTCCCTGGAGAAGAACATCATGCTTGGTAAGGTAGAGGGTCAGCGAAAAAGAGGAAGACCAGAGAAAAGATAGATTGACACAGAGGCTGCAACAATGGGCTCAAGCATTACAATGGTCATGAGGATGGCACAGAACCAGGCAGTGTTTTGTTCTGTTGTATGGAGGATCCCTATAAGTCGGAACTGACTTGATGGCACCCAACAACAAACAACAGATGAGTCAAAATTGGCCTGGAAGGGACCAACAGCATTGTGCTAAGTAAGACATTGCGCTGGGTGCTGAGGCAGTCGCACTCCTGAATAAGACACGCGTGGGTGCATCTTGGCTTGACAGTGCTTCAGATCCGGTGTGAAGACCTAAAGTTATGCAATACAGTACAGTACAAAGAAAAATATAAGTGGCCCAAATCAAATCAAATAATTCAAATGCACTTCATTAAATAAATACTTATTTAAACACGTATATCTGTGTACCAAGCTTGGTTAAGCTAATGAGGAAATAACAAGGAATAACACAGACAGGGTAGATCCCTGCTCTCATGGAGCTTGCAGACCAGGAGCAATTAAACTCGCTATAAAATAGGCCAGGTTATTAAATGGTATGAGAGAAAACTGGAGCCGGCTAAAGGCATAGTGGAGGGTGGAGCAGAGTATACTCCTAGGAAGAATGGTCAGGGAAAGCCCCTTTAAGAAGACTGTGAGAGAGCAGAGAAATAATGGGTAATGGGGGGAAAACACACGAAGTGCTTTGCACAGTGCCTCTGGGCTTAGTAAACACTCAGTAAACACTGTCGTTGTTATTATTATTATTATTAGAACAAGGAGCCAAGGACTGAGAGGAGGGTGTGATTGCAATTAGCTTGATGGAAGAAAGGTTGTTAAAGGCTGTGGCATTTGAAAGGCTGAGATGAATATCTCTCAAAGAGATGGGGGAGGAGCCGTACAAGAGAAAGACCAAAGCCCATTGCACAATCGAGGTGATTCCGACTCATAGCCCTAGAGTACAGAGTACAGCTGCCCCATAGGGTTTCCAAAGCTTTAATCTTTACAGGGAGTCCGGTGTCACAGTGGTTAGGTGCTTGGCTGCTAACTGAGAGGTCTTCAGTCCTAACCCACCAGCGGCTTCCTGTAAAGATTACAACCTTGAAAACCCTGAGTTGGAATCAGCCTGATGGTAATTTTTTTTTTAATTTTTATGGACGCAGACTACCACATCTTTCTCCAGAAGAGCAGCTGGTGGGTTCGAACTGCCGACCTTTCGGGCAGCAGCCGAGTGCTTTAACACTGCACCACCAGGGCTCCTCAGGAGAGAAAGGAAGCAGGGAAAATCAGGAGGCATGGAGACCACAAGGCACCTACGCGCTGAACGTAGCCTGAAGTCCCCCTCCTGCAGAAACGTGGTTTTTGTTTGTTTGTGATTTTGTTCCTGTTTTATTTTTTAATTCGTTTGTTTTGTTGTAGTTGTTTTGACTTATCATATAAACACCTGAATTTCAAGCAATTATAAAAAAAATAATAATGATGATAAATCTCATATCACTGAGCCCAAGTTTCCACACGGCAAACGACGGTCTGGGCGAACTCACCACAACACCACCTCTGTTTACCCAGTAATTTCGATACCAGTTTTTGGCATTTCAGGATGTTGTGCTGGGAATTCTAAGAACCAAAATAGCAGAATTTTTGATAGTTATGTGCCCTATAAACACATTGTCACCACACCCCTCCTCAAACCATTCCAAGGTATTTTGTTTTCGTTCCCATTTCCTGGTATCCTAGACAGGTTGAACAGCTTGATTAGACATTTGTCTCTTTCCCAGAGTGACTTTGGGCTCCAGGCTACAACCAGAGTTCAATACTGGAGTCACTTCTAGATGTTTCCTTTGGGAAGGGAGAAGTGGGGAAGAGAATATATTTAAAACATAAGAAAATGGTGTAATAGGGACAGGAAAGGGGGCTGTGGGAGGTCCCTTCCCTAATTCCCAGATTTTCACCTGGGGCTGAGCACCTGCCTTTTCAAGGGGGCTGGAATCCCTCCTTCCCCTCTCTTTCCCTCCCCCACCCCCCACCCCCCAGGGCCATGAACCCTCTCTGTAAGGTCTGATTCATCTCTCCCAGGATTCTTTATATAAACCAAGACCTTCTTCTCTAGTAAACTTCCCAGAGAGACTCAAGCCCAAAGGACAGAAGAACGTTAGCTCTGGTCTCTGGCTGTCTCTTACCTGGAACAGCATCTGAAAACAAGGAATAGAAGACAGTGGGGTCCTAGCTCACTTTTTACTAAGACTCTAGTATTTCGGGGTTGTATGAAGTAAATATCAAAATAATATCATTGCCATATGTTCTGACATTGCAAACACTAGTCCTGTTGTCACCCCACCCTCATCCCCATGCCCACCCTCTTCACTCACCCTTTCTACCAGCCTGGCTGTTGTCTACCCCTGAGCTTTTCACTTCCTGACTGGGGAACTAGGCAGGAGGCTAGAGATGCTACAACAAAGAGTAAAAATGAGGGCATCCCAGCAGGAGTAGGGGATGTGGACGTAGAAGGAAAGGTAGGCCAGGGCCAGGTTACAGAGGGCTGTGAAGGAGCCCCGGTGGCAAAGTGGTTAAACACTCCGTCGCTAACCAAAAGGTTGGCACTTTGAACCCACCAGCCACTCCAGGGAGAAAGATGTGGCAGTCTGCTTCCATAAAGATTTACCACCTTGGAAACCCTGTGGGGCAGCTCTGCCCTGTCCTGTAGGGTTGCTCTGAGTCAGAATTGACCGGACACTAACAGGTGTGAAAGCCTGGCTAGAAAATGTCATCTGATAGCAGACAAACTTAGGGCAATAGATGGTTCTTGAGCACAGGGGGGACCCACCAGCTCTCACTGACCACCAAGATGTTTTGGTGTTAATGTCATCTCAGTAAATGCCGTGGAAGCTCCTTGCACTGCTAACTCCTCCTCTTCACTGGTGTTTACACCTTTCAGATGTGCCTGGCGACCCACTTGGCCCCTGAAGAAGACCGCTCCGGCGTGTTGGGCCGCTTTAATCTTTCCCCATAAATCAATCCCCTATCCCCTTCATCATATGGGTGGCTCTTCTCTGAACTCGCTCCAATGTGTCTCCATCTTGCCCGGACTGAGTTGTCTGAAAGTGAACACGCTGTTCCAATGTGGAGAGCTTGGGGAGCTCTCAAAGACTCACCCTACCACGCAGGGCTCTGACAGCGAGCAGATCTGTAAACTCCTGTCTCCAGTTTCCAAGGGGACCGTTTCTTTATGTGCCCGAGCAGGGCGTTTGTTATTTTTAGTGTCTGGTGTTCAGACTGCGCCATTAGAAAGTTTGCGGTAGCATTATACATTCTAGAAAGTCACATTGCTGGTGGTGTACGGCTGCATCGGTAAATGAGTAATTGCTCACTGTCATGTCCACTCTGCAAAGCTGTGTCTTCGCAAGTTGTGAAAGGCAGGCAAGGACAGCTTATACCTGTCCAGCTGCCTCACCTGTCTGCTCAGACCAGAGCGTTCGTTCTGCAGCCTTTTATACCAGCGCCCTCTGCTGGCAAGATGGCCCACTTAGCATGGGAGAGTTTGGAGCAAAAAGGGACCTCACCTCCCCTGACAGGCCCCTGGCTTCAGGCAACTGACATATTATTATGCCCATTTTAGAGATGAGATAACTGAGCCCTGGAGAGTGGAATATTTTATCTCACAGCCCATGGGTGGTAATGAATGGAAAAGAACAATTATCGGAATAGCAACCCCAGTGGATATTTTGCATAGCACCGTGGACTTCCTGGTGCCAGGGGCTGCAAACTTGAATGGCAAACAGGTTATGGCAGCGAATGCAGAGTGCATGGGGTAATATAGGGAGTGGTGGGGACTATGGCAAACCGCTCAGGCTTGAGGGGGCAGCCAAGGTAGAACTCTGCCAACAGCAGGGCCAGTCACTCAGTGTCTAGAGACGGACCACATCTACTTTGCTTAAGTGTGAAATTTCTCTCATTTTAAAACTACGTGTGAGCCAGATAAAACCTGTTTGAGGCCTAAATCTGGCCCCTAGGCCACCAACTTGTAACCCTTGTGTTACAGTGAGGCTCCTATTTATTATCTCACCTGAGATTCACAGAGCCCTGGAACATGCTACTCACTTTATCCCCACTTTGCAGACAAACGGAGGCTGGGGGAAGTTATACGAATCTAATTAATGTTGAAAAAGAGACTCAGACTCCTGTTACCATGCTCCAAGTCACAGGTTCTCACAACTGAACAACCACCTAGAATTTTACTCTGGGAGAAATCTTGAGACCTCCTAATCCAAACAGTTACCATCTAGTTGATTCTAACTCATGGCAATCCCATGTGTGTCAGAGTAGAACTGGGCTCCGTGGGGTTTGCAATGGCTGACTTTTTGGAAGTAGATCGTCAGGCCTTTCTTCCTTGGCACTTCTGGGTGGACTCAAACCTCCAACCTTTTGGTTAGCAGCCAAGCGTGTTAACCATTTGCACAATGCAGCGACTTCTGTTATTCAAGTCCCTCCTTTATGAGATTAAGGAGTCTGGGGCTCCAACAAGGGGCACACAAATGGTAGATCGCGTAAGGTCAGCCATCTGGAGTCTGGTTCTTTCAAGACGTCGTGTTGTCTTTTACTCTGTGTTGGGTTTGTTTTCTAAAGACCAGTCTATAGGCAGAGGGCCTCTGACCTGCGATTAGAATGTTCGCACTGAGTAGTTTTGAGAAACAGAGCTGTGTGTGCCCGCGTGCATGTGCGCATGTGTGTGGGGGGGGTGGGGCTCAGCCCACAACTATCCACGTGGTCTCAGCCAGTACCTGTTATGATTCAAATTGGGGGACGAGCTGCATTAGGTAAGATCCAACTTTACAACAGTTGGCAAACGGGCAACTGAATTTGATCTGCAGACTTACTTTGTTTGGCCCCCACAAAATACCAGATAATAATAATGTAAATATTACCAAATTTTAACCATCAGGAGATTTTACATAAAAATCAAAATTCTCATATTCTTTTGCAAAATCTAGAACTCAGCCACATTGGTTCTGTATTTGTGCAAAATTAGCTGGAGCTGGATTGGGGCCGCCCCCTTTTTCACAGGGCTTGCGCTCAGCTATTTTCCCCAGTCCTGCCTCTTTCCATGGTCTCCCTGAAGCCAAATATCAGCAGAGATTTATCACTGCGATTTGTATCACTCTTTCCGTCAAGAGAAAAGTGAGCCGTCTCCTATAGCAATGTTTCTCAAAAGTGGGAAAACAGACTGAGAGAGCGTTCCAAAAAAAAAGTGTCTTTCCTTATGGAGGTGAAGAAAATTTTACCATATTTATTAAACAATGTATGGTTACCTTCCTAGTCCCCATTTGATACCTTAGTTCAGCACCCCATTTTTAAGACTATTTTATACGGTCTAATCTACATTAATCTAATAATCCCGTTGCCGCCGAGTTGATTCTGACTCTTAGCAACCTTGTGGGACAGAGTAGAACTGCCACATAGAGTTTCCAAAGCTGTAATCTTTATGGAAGCAGACTGCCATATCTTTCTCCCATGTAGTGACTGGTGGGTTCAAGCCACCGACCTTTTGGTCAGCACCTGAGGGCTTAACCACTATGCCACCAGGCTTCTCAGAATCTAATCATAGAAACTACTTAATATAGACTTAATCAGTCCAACATTATGAATAAACTGGTTGAAAACCAGACCGGTCAAAATCAGAGCTACAGCTTGCTAAGCCCCTAGCTTCCCAGTGGTGGCCATTTTTACCTGGGAAACAGGTATGGTAAGAGAAGCCTTCAGTAAATCCCTCCCTTGGAGGCCTTTTCCCAGTATTTCAATGGAACATCAATTTCTCATTTCTCTACTGGCTCCAGACTTCCAGGCACACACAACATCTATTTGAGATGCTATGAATCCCCCCCATAAAAGCTGGTGCCCTTGTTCATCCATTTCTATGTCCCTCCCTCTGGTTTTTGAACACGGGGACAATCAAGCAGTTTAGCTTAACTAAAATTTGTGAAGCTTAACATCCCCCAAACAGAAAGCAAAAGCTGTTTTTTTTCTCCTTTCTCCTGCGGTTATCAAGGGCTGAAAACAGAATGTTCATCTTCTCTTCTGCTTCGTTTTGTATTAGATTTGTAACTGAACCATAGTCAGCAATACAGTTCTGTGTTGGTATCGATCAGAACTTCATTGTTACTTATCCTTGAGTTGACAACACTTGAGAGATGTTGTGGGCTGGCAATTTTTTGTGACTATTGACTTTACTCGGAGAGAATCAGATCCTAGAAGTTGAGTCCTGAAAAAGACCTGAGAAATCATTTGGTCCTTGGGTCACAAAATCAAGAAATTATCAGGGGAGGAGACTAATGTGGGTGAATCAAGGCTAGTGAAAACTTGTAATTATCAAGGAAGGCTCCAACACTTGGCTTCAGCCAATGTCTACAGGGAGGCGGGCCTGTCCTGTGTTACTGGCTCTTCGAGTGTTTTGAGTAAAGCCAAAAATCTGAATTTTTTTTGAATGTTCTGATTTCCCGGTGGCAATAACCAATACACATTTTGTTTCTAAACACTGTGTGCCAAACTAAAGCTGGATACGCACTAGAATTGACCCACAGCGATCAGTTAGACACCTCTGACCTGGTTCTAACTCCATGTGTTTGCAAAAGAAAATGGTGAATTCATTAAGTGATGTGCCAAAGACAGGCCAGGGAAAGAGCAGGCATCCGCATCTACACCAATAAGAAAACTAAGGAGAAGTTTAATTGAGGTAATGGCTTCACTCTAAAGTGAAGAACAGTGTGGTCTCTGAGCTTCTGTTTCACCCTGAAGATTCATGGTCAGCGTAAACCCCGACTTACCCAAAAATCAGAATAACCTGTCTTAGCCAGTTTTTCATGCAGGGACCGATTTTAAACCCTTTTTTCCTGGAAGAAAATCTTTCTCAGTAATGATAAACCAAAACCCATGGCCGTCAAGTCAATTCTGACTCATAGCAACCCTGTAGGACAGAGTAGAACTGCCCCATAGGGTTTCCAAGGCTGTAATCTTTACAGAAGCAGGCTGCCACATCTTTCTTCCATGGAGCAGCTGGTGACTTCAAACCATTGACCTTTCAGTTAACCACTGAGCCACCAGGGCTCCTCCTGGGTAATGATTCTAGGAGAAAACAACTATTGGAAGTCTGTAGATATGTTTAGAATGAAAAAAAAATTGCATGAATTAAGTACACGCACAAAGATACATGCATACACACATGTACTTGAAGATGGCGGTGTAAGAGTTTGAGCTTGGCCTTTGGAGGACTTAGTCTGACATCTACTGAAAGTCTTCTGTGGATGAGAACATTCTCTTACAGGGTTCTTGTTGAAAAGCCAGGTTTGGTTTGTTGTTGTTTCATTCCATTTTGGGAGGTCAGCAAACTACGCCCCATGGCCCAACTTGCTTTTCTAAATAAAGTTTTATTAACATTTGGCCACGCCCATTCATTTACATATCACCTATGCTACTTTTACATTACAAGGGCAAGAGTTGAGTGGTTGCAACAGAGGCCATACAGCCTGCAAAATCTAAAACACTACCTGACTCTTCACAGGAGAAGTTTGCCTACACTTGCCATACGTTAGGGACCAGTAGTGCGCTACCTGACACATTGTAGGCCACGACTCATGCTTTGTGAATGAAGGACCATTGTTGTTGGGTGCCGTCAAGTGGATTCCAACTCATAGTGACTCAGAATTTCCTAGGCTGTAATTTTTACAGGAGCAGATCGACAGGTCTTTCTCCCACAGAGCCGCTGGGTAGGTTCGAACTGCCAACCTTTCGGTTAGCAGCCAAGAGCTTAACCATTGTGCCACCAAGCCTCCTTCAAGTGACTACTAAGGACAAAAATAAATACAGCAGCCAGAAGAAAACTGTCGTGGGCCGAGTGTTCATCCTCCATCTCAAGGTGACAGAGTCTGCTCAGCCTCAGAGACTGTAACCTAGTGGGATGCAGGTCCAGTATTGTCAAATCTCCAAATTTTTAGGAACATCGATCAAATCTGGATTTTCATGTGAAAATGCCATTTTTTAAATGTTAGCCACTACGCTGTTGCTGTAACAAATCTGTCTTGGAAGAAGTACAGACAGATGGTCCTTAGAAGCGAGGATGGTGTGACTTCATCTCACATACTTTGGACATGTTATCAGGAGGGACCAGTCGCTGGAGAAGAACATCATACTTGGTAAAGTAGGGGGTCAGCGAAAAAGAGGAAGACCTTCAATGAGATGGATTGACACAGTGGCTGCAACAATAGACTCAAACATTGTAAAGACTGGGAGGATGGCACAGGATCAGACAGTGTTTTGTTCTGTTGTGCATATGGTCGCCATGAGTCGGAATCAACTCGACGGCACCTAACAACAACAACAACACTGTTGGTATGGAGCCCTGGTGGCGCAGTGGTTAAATGCTCAGCTACTAACCGAAAGGTCAATGGTTAGAACCCGACAGCTGAACCACGGGAGAAAGACGTGGCAGATTGCTCCCCTAAAGATCACAGCCTTGGAAGCCCTATGGGGCAGTTCTACTCTGTCCTGTAGGGGTGCTGCAAGTCAGAATGGACTTGACAGCAATGGGTTTGGCTTGACATTATTGGTATTTACATGGGGCTATCTATTTGTGACCTCTATTGTGGTCACATCTCACTCGATGTCTGCAGGGGATGTTCTTATCTTTCTTGCCTCTGACCAGGCTACAGAAAAATGGAGTGAAGGAGAGCAGAGAGCCTGTGACAGACTGCTAATAGGAAGGAATCTTATGGCCAGTGGCTCGTTACCGGGTCTATTTTAAATGCCAGCACCTTCTGTGTTTGCCTTCAAACAACAGCAAATACCTAAATCACTGTAGTAAACACAGATAGAAAGAGACAGAAAGGTTAAAAGTAGACTCATAATCTCTTGCTTTTTCCCCCTCCAAACGTGTCTGAGAGCAATATTGTTTCGTAAAAACAATATGACCCCATTTCTAAAGCAATATTCATGCTAAGCTAGTCAGCTGTTAAATATACCCAGCAGTTTGCATCATGATGAAGCTAAGCCAGAATTTCAATTATTTTCTGGACACATTTAAAATTATAATACTGTACTGGGTTAGTGTTATAGTTCGTCCAAATTACTCACAAACTATCGTATCAATCTCTTGGAACTGCTAACGCCTTACAGATCCGTGAAGTTTGGCGAAATAAGAGACTCACCAGGGTAATGACCTTCATGCTAGTATTTTTGTTTTAAGGGGTACATGCCTCTCAGTGTATGGATGGCCACTGGGCAAGGGCTGGCTTTTACTGCCTAGACTATTTAGGCTAAAAGAAAGAAGATAGGGATGTGGGACGCTCTTTTTTCCTATTTCCAAAAAAAAACTCGTTCTTCGTAAAAACTTCCAGCCATCTGCTCAACCCCATCCCTCCCCCCCACAAATTTAACCTCTTCTGCCAACTGACTTTCCAGAAGCCAGCCCCCCAGTACCCAAAGTTGTCATTGCTATTTTTCCCCTCCATGACACTGCTGCCAGCCAACCCTGAAAGCCTCAACGCTCTTGCCTCTCCCAGGGTACTCAGCTTTCAGATCAGCGGTGCAAGCCAAATTCATCAAGAACAGGCCCACTTAATCGGCAAAGATTTATGAATATTACCGCCAGCAGTGGCTTGAAACACAGCTCTTCCTGAAGAAGGCATGCCGCCGTGACCCCCTCATCATTGGTGGGACCTCTTCATGCCCTTCGCAAAGTCCAGAATACCAAGTGCTCCAGGTGTCCGAGTTACTTTATGACTGCATGTCCAAAAGCTCTGTCACTTGGCCCTGTGTTCTGAGGGACGTGGTGCCACTTAAGATGCAGGAACCAGGAGAGCAGGCTGTCTTAGGTGCACTCTGAATGCTAACTGGTGATGCAATGAAGTGAACCCAACACCTCAGGACTCAGTGGGGGTGTCTGGAGAGCTAAGGCAAGACTTAGCCGCATGCATACTTACAGAACAAAGCAAAATCTAAGCAAACAAATAAGTAAACCCATTAAAAAAGGGGGATTGTAAAAAGACTTCTTACTTATTCAGGTCATCTTTGCATTGATGAAAGAAAGTATGGGCAAGCGATAGATTTGTCTATGTTTTAAAATGTAAAATGGTTTGCCCTTATTATCTAGAGTTACACTGTTTAATAGAGAAGCCACTAGCCACCTGTGGGTATTTAAATGTAAATTTAAATCAATTAAAATTAAACTGAATTTAAAATTCCCTTCTTCAGTTGCACCGGTTACATTTCAATGCTCAGTAACCACTTGAACTACATTTTGGGCAGCTCAGATATCCAATGTTTTCATCGTTGCAGAAAATTCTATTGGGCAGCACTGACCTAGAGGTTTTCGTGAGTCAAAGCCAACTGTGTGGCTAGATTATTTATCTATCTGTGTGTCCATCAGGAGTTGTCCTGGCTTATGGGAGGATTCCCTCACGTGTGGTCAGACACCACTGGTGGCACTCGAGATAATGTTAAGCCATACGTGAATGAGTGTTTGTTTTATTTTATTTTTGTGCTTATAGCTTTATATATTTATTCCAGCATGAATTTAAAAATACATGACAAGAATTACACTGAGTGAAAAAAAAAGCCTATCTAACAGGCTACATACTGTATAATTCCATTTATATAATGTTCTTAAAAGTACAAAGAGTCTTGTGAAGGAACTGTTCTGAACCCTGACTGTGGTTGAGATCACACACACACACACACACACACACACACAAATGAGTGCATGTAAAAACTGGTGAAATCTGAATGAGGTCCATGGGTTGTTATCCATGTCTATTTCCTGGTTGTGATATTGCACTCTAGTCATGCAAGGTGTTATCATTGGGGTGAACTGGGTGAACAGTACATGGATCTCCTTGTATCATTTCCTATAACTGCATGTGAATCCATAATTATCGCAAAATATAAAGATATATATGACAAGGACATCAAATCCAAAATGTTTTGAATATAATTTTTTAGTATGAAGCTAAAGGAACATAAGCCATGGTAATCTATTATTAATCTATTATATATATATTTATTTAGCAAAGAATAATAAAGGGACTGTGAATATCAAAGCAAATTATTGGGGTGATACATGAGAGACGGAAGTTTGGAAAACTCTGACATTGTGATTAAAAAAAACAGGCTCTAGAATAATGAGACACACCTGGCATCAAATCACATTGACTAGCTGTGTGACCCTGGGCAAGTTACTTAACTTCTCTGAGCCTCAGTTTCACCATCTACAAAATAGGAGTTATAACAGTACTTTTTTCAGGATATCTTGAAGATATAATGTGACCATGTACATAAACAGGCTAGTCCCTTCTCCAGTTCACATGGAAAGCTTAATAAATGGTTACTATCCTCTAAAAAAAAAAAAAAAAATTTTTTTTTTATCCTTGGATATGTGCACATTGTTCCCTAAGAATTGGAGATGATTAATTATGTAATTACTAAAATCAGAGTCCACAAACTTTTTCTATCAAGGCCAGGAGAGTATTTTTGGCTTTACTGGCCATATGCTTTCCCTTGCAACTAGTCCACTCTGTCCTTGTAGCATGAAAGCAGCCATCCAAAAACCAAACCAAACCTATTGCCATCGAGTCGATTACAACTCATAGCGACCCTATAGGACAGAGTAGAACTGCCCCATAGAGTTTCCAAGGAGCGCCTGGCGGATTTGAACTGCCGACCTTTTGGTTAGCAGCTATAGCACTTAACCACTACGCCACCAGGGTTTCCAAAAGCAGATATTACGTAAATGCATAAGTATGACTATGTTCTACTTACCGATGAGGATCACAGACAACAGCTTCAGTCTGGATTACACTTCCACACGGAGAAAACAAAAGTCCTCGTAACTGGACCAAAAAGCAACATCATAATAAACAGAGCAAATATCGATGTTGTCAACAGTACAGTCACTAGGGTTGGTGTCACCCGGAGTGGTAACTCACGGTGTCAGGCCCCCATGCTAAGTACCACAATATTGTAGCTAAAATGTCAGCAACTCTGAAAACAACAGCAGCAAGAGTCAGCGACAAAAACAACAGTGCGTGCTTGTCGTGTGTGCAGAGGAAGCCATGTGATTCGAAGCATCACTATAATTGGGTAATAATGACAGCTCTAATTGGAGTGCCTTAGAAAGTTAAAAAAAAAAATTAGCATAGAGTTTTAGCCTTTTAGGTATATTGATGCATGTAAGCACGAAAAAAAAATTTTGTTGTTATAACTAACTCCAGGGATATTTTTATAAAAAATAATAAATTTCTGCTGAAACACTACACAAAATTTTAGAGACAGTCATTTTGGTGTCACCCCCTCTGATAGTGTCACCCAGTGTGGTCTGCACCCTACATTACCCTAGTGATAACACTGGTTGTCAAGGATTTCTTTTTACTTGGATCCACAATCAATGCATGGAAGCAGCAGCTGAGAACTCAAATGGCGTATTGTGTTGAGAAAATCTGCTGCAAAAGACCTCTTTTAACTGTTAAAAAGCAAACATGTCACCTTGAGGACTAAGATGTGCCTGACCCAAGCCATAGTATTTTCAGTCACCTCATGTGCATGCGGAAGCTGGACAGTGAATAAGGAAGACCAAAGAAGAATTGATGCCTTTGAATTATGGTGGTGGCGAGGAATGTTAAATGTACCATGGACTGCAAGGAAAACGAACAAATCTGTCTTGGAAGAAGTACAGCCAGAATGCTCCTTAGAAGGGAGGATGGCAAGACTTGGTCTCATGTACTTTGGGTGTGTTATCAGGAGGGACCTGTCCCTGGAGAAGAACATCACACTTGGTAAAGTAGAGGGTCAGCAAAAAAGAGGAAGACCTTCAACAAGATGGACTGACACGGTGGCTACTACCGTGGACTCAACCATGGTAAACGTTTTGAGAATGGAGCAGGACCGGGCAGTGTTTAGTTCCATTGTACATTGGGGTTGCTATGAGTTGGAACCAACTCAATGACACCTAACAACATGTTCCAATAGAACTTTATTTACAAAAACAGGTGGAAGGTCAGATTTGGCCCATGGGCTAATAGTTCACCAATCCCTGGCTTAAATTATCTTCTTTAATTGACCTTTTGGGGGAAGAAGAGAGAGAGACTACTGAAGGCAGAGCCACTGCATCGCTAAGCCAACCAGAAGTCAAGTCAAGGTACACTTGCTAATTGTCCTAGAGCATGTACTTCTATTGATGGGTGTCCATTACAGATCCCCTGGGTCTTGTACATAGTAGGCTCTCAATAAATATCGAGTGATTGATTTATCGACCCATTAAGAAAGAGAGCTGAATCCTGACAAAGGTTAAAGGAGAGTGGAAGGTCCGTGTCCCGTAGGTGGCTTCACCCTACATGCTGGCAGAGGAGAATGCTGATATTCGCACAGCCCTTGCATTGATTGAACACCATAGAGACTACAAAGCATTTTATTAGCTATTATGTGATCATCAGTCATTCAAATCTTCACAACACTGCTGTGGCAACTATTTGTAGCTTTGTTTTATAGCTTAAGAAACAGACTCATAGAACGACGAAGTTATCATAAAATTGCATTGGTTAGTAATTGTCAGAACTGAGACTTAATCACAACGGGTCCAATGGCAAACGCAAGGCTCCTTCCATGACGTCACAATGCATGCCAAAGAAATTTTTAACAAAAGGAGAAATGGCCTGGTGGCTATTCCAATAATGTTGCAACATAAACTCTGAATTGTAAAAGAGCCAGAGCGGGCGGGTTAAAATAACTCGGTTTGAAGTTATTTAGACTGTAAGTGAACAAGTCCATTACAGCAGTATTTATTATATAATCTCATTTATATATGTGTGTGTATTTATGCATATATAGTTGTTGATATTGTTGAGTGTCCTCAAGCCAATTCTGACTCACAGCGACCCCATATGACAGAGGAAAATTGCCCCATAGGGTTTTCTTGGCTGTTGGAGTAGACTCGACGGCACTGGTTTGGGTAATCCTTAGAGAAGCAGATAGCCAGGCCTTTCTCCTGAAGAACTGTTGGGTGGGTTCAAACCGCCAACCTTTTGGTTAGCAGTTGAGCACTATTTGTGTCAACCAAATTCCTACATTTATACATAATACTGTAAAATTACAGTATATGATAAAGAATATATGTGAGATGAGGAACATCCACGTATATGATAAAGTGTATTCCCACACACACATAATTGTGAAGAGGACAGAAACCAGAAGTTTGAAATAACGGATCACAGGCTTTGGGCTTCCTGCATACTTTGGACTTCCTGCAAAGTGTTAAGCTGGAATGAGTTGTCTTTACACTGGGCGAGTGCTCTTCAGTTATGACAGTGCCTGTGACTCCTAAAAGACTCTCAGTCTAGGATTCAAACAGCCCAAGGGTTTCCCTTAAACTGGGAGATGCGATAGGGAGGGGGAGGTGCCTCCCATCCACCTTCTGTCTCTCCAGGACAGCCAAGCAGTGCTAGAGAGAGGTGTAGCATCAGGCAGGCTGGTTCCATCGCAAGCCCAGCCTAGTCTATCCCAGCTGAGCTCCCCTGGACTCCTCTAGGTCCCTTCTCCCACCCCTACCTGGCACTATGGTGAAGTTCCAACCCTTTTGTACCCTCCACAGCCAATGACCTCACTCCCTCCTTTACTGTGGGTCTTGAGGCCTACTGGATGGTCTCTCCTCCAGCTCAGAGTTCCTCTCACTCTTTTGCCAGCCTCTCCTCCTCCTAACTTGCTGGCCCTGAAGAAAAAAGAAATTTCTCCTGCTCAGCTGACATCCCCAGCAGCTTCTGGGAACCCTAGAACTTTGGTGTCTCTCTCCCTGTCTTTTTCTCCCTCTTTTCTTTCTTTCTCTCTTTTCCTTTCTCTTTCTCCTCTACTCTCCTCTCCCCCTCCACCTCTTATATCCGCCCCCCCTTTCTTTCCTTTTCTCTCCTTTAACTTCATCTCTATCTGTTCCTCAGTTCCTCCCTCTCTCCACATACAGGCTTATATATCCTCCCTTTAAGATCAAGCAAATGAAACAAAGAAACAAAAAGGTGCCGCTTTCGGAGTCTTCCCCTCAGGGGTCGCCTGCTCTAGCTGCCATGCTGGGTTTCTCTATCTTTAACCTCCAAACTTCTCTGAAGTTCACTGTGTTCGCCTCCCTCCCTCTTAGGAGTCATCCTGGATTTCTCCCTGGCAGGTAGGAGGGGGCGTGGTCTCCTACCCCTGCCCAACAGGCCCGCGCACAGACAGACAGACAGACACACACACACACACAGGCGCCGCTCCCAGCTTAGCGACTATGAAGCCCAGCAGCCACAGCACTTGGTGACAGGCCCAGACATTGGGTCCCAGCCCTGCCAGGTTCTGACAAAGATCTTGGGCAGATTCCCTTATCCGTAAAAAGGATACAATACAATGTTTCACTCCAGGGGTGCTATAAAGGTAAAATGAAATATTGTATGCAAAGCACCTAACACGTGCTATGTGCTCAGTATCTAGCAGCTACACTGTTATGAGATTTATATAATTGTATGAATACATATGTATATATACATCATACATGTGTATACACACACTCTTTTTAATTAGGGTGGTCTGTGGTCAGGAACCTTGTCAGATCCCCTCAGCATTCTCCCAAGGACTCAGAGTTGTATGTTTCACTTAGAAGCTCTTTAGCAGACAGATGTGTGTGGAACCATATTAACAAGGGTGTTATTTAAATTAAACTCAGGTATTCAAATGGCTTATTTAGGGCAGAATTTCTTAACTTCAGCAGTATGCCATTTTGGGCCAGATAATCCTTTATTTAAGGAGCCCTGGTGGCCCAATGATGAGCACTCAGCTGCTAACCAAAAGGGTCTGTGGTTTGAATTTACCCAGTGGCTCCCGGGAAGAAGGACCTGGTGACCTGCTTCCATAAAGATTACAGCCTAGGAAAGCCTGTGCACAATTTTACTCCGGGTCGCTGTGAGTTGAAAATAGACTCGACAGCACCGAACAGCAACAACCCTTTATCGTGGGAGGGCTGTTCGTGCATTGTAGGATGTTTAACAGCATCCCTGGCCTTTACCCACTAGATGCCAGTGGCACTCCTCCCATCCATTCAGAGACAAAAGTCTCTCCTGACATTGATATCCCCTGGTTGAGAACCACTGATCTAGACTAGTCTGAGCTTCCTCCCACCCCGCCCCAGCCCCCACCCCGCCCACCCGCCGTGAAATTTAAATAGCTGGTCCTTATTTAGGGATTTGAAACTCCAGCGGGTAGAAAAGTCAAGTGGGTGTTTGTGGTCACCAAAGTATCAGTTTAGAAAATGCAATTTGCTCTCATATGCAGAATTTTTTACTCCAACAAAGGACTTTACAGGAGAAAATGCTGATCTCATCCGTGCTTATTGAATAGAATTTTGCAAGCTCCAGGTCTACCTCTGTGAATCTTCCAAAAGAGAAAGCCAGTAGCTCAGCAGCCTGAGTCTCACCAGATAATAATATATGTATGAGACCCCGGGTAACCCATGAATTCCTAGGAAATAACTTCAAAGTTAATTTTTAACATCAAAACAAACGAGGGTCAGTGGGTCTCCCTCGCAGCCTCTGACTTTTTATCATTACATTTTATATACACATATTTTGTGACTGTGGCAAAGACTTCATGGGCACACAATGGCAAGCATTCTTCAAAACTGTCTTTAATTATTCATTGGGTTGTGCTCTATTTTATGGTTCTTTTCATAAGTGTTAATCTTTATTATGGCCTGACGAGGGGGGGAGGGAAGCACGCATAGAGTAATACCTGTTATTAAATGACCTATCAGAGTGACATGGATAAATGTTGGGGGCAATTTAATTGTTTCCTATCTGCAGTTTTATACAGTTTCTATCAAACTAAAGAGTAATTTTTTTTTTAGTAGCTGCTTATTTTAAATGTACAAAACCCTTGTGTGTAATTCCATGGGCTGCCCTACAGCATTGCAATCTACTGTTTCCCTGAGGCTGTTGTGAAATATTGATGAAATCCTTGCTTTGGTGGTTTCCTCTGATACACTAAACATTTGTCTGATGTTAGTTGAACTTGAATGGCTCTGTTCAGAGCTGTATCAGTAGTGACTTCAAAGGGAGTAAGGCTGTTAGAGTATTTTCTCTTAATTTTTCTTTCTTTCCTTCATTCTTCCTTTTTTTTTTTTTTTTTTCTTAACACACGGAAGTTTCAAAGCTTTACCATGGTACACTGTAGAAAAACAAAGTTCATATCAAATGATCCATGTATCTAGCAAACTGGGGATCTTTGTAATTCCAAATGGTGGTGTTTTTTTTCTTTCTTTCTGATGAGTTGCTTGTATCACTTCGAGATATTTGGATACAAAGGTAGACACTCCCCCCAACACTCACATGCACACACTCATGCACACACTCACATACATACTCACATACACGCACACACACTCGCAGAGAGTGTGGGAGGAGAATGTAAGACAAAAAGCCTGGTTTTGTGACGTTTCACTCAGCGTTCTGTGCCTCCGGAACTCCGCCACACAAGAAGCTTCCTCCCAGCGACAATGAAAGGGCACCGTGAACAAGAAAAATCGTCTTAAATGGACTTTTTCCAGCTAAAGATGTTTGCCTTGAACTCTACAAAATTCAGGACGAGGACTTGTGTTTATCCCTGTGCTTTCTGGTCACGTTCTGATTTATAGCTGCCAAGGTTTATTATTTTTAAAAACGATGTAACAGTCTTTTAGGACCTATAATCACTGAAACAGTCTTTAAAGCAGGGTCTCTCAACTTTGGTACTATTGACATTTGGGGCTGGGTAATTCTTTGTTGCGAGGGCTGTTTAGCAGCATCCCTGGCCTCTACCCACTAGGTGCCAGTAGCAGCACCCCACACGGTTGTGACAACCGAAACATCCTCCAAGCGTCTGCAAGCAAAACAAACAAGCCAGTCGCCATCAGGTCAATTCTATGTGTGCCACAGTAGAATTGTGCTCCACAGGATTGTCAGTGGCTTATTTTTCAGAAGTAGATGACCAGGCCTTTCTTCCTTGGTGCCTCTGGGTAAATTCGAAGCTCCGTCCTTTTGGTTAGCAGCTGAGCACTTAACCGTTTGCACCCCCCAGGGACTCCCCAAGTGTCTGCAGGTGTTGCCAAATGTTCCCTGAGGGACAAAATCTCCCCTTTCTTATCCTCCCCCCATGTCCAGTTCACAACCACCGCTCTAAAGATATATTCGCCTCAACTATAATACAAAGAAGAGAGCCTTGGTGGAACAATGGTTAAGCGTTTGGCCGCTAACGAAAAGTTTGGCAGTAGCTCCACAAGAGAAAGACCTGGAGATCTGCATCCGTAAAAATTAAAAAAAAAAAAATTACAGCCTAGAAAACCCTATGAGGCAGTTCTAGCCTGTCCTGTAGGGTCGCCACGAGTCAATGGCACACAGCAACAACATATAGAAAGAGGGCTGATCCTGTTTCAACAGGTGGGATAATCGGGGAATTGTCTCAGGTTCATGTGCCAGCTTGATTTTCTAGAACCGTTTTGACCCATCTCAGAGCTCATCTCTAAACACAGGGAGCTGAGCAGCAGCTTGAAGACTGAAACCTTCAGAAGCTGCCGCGAGGGCCTGCGAAGCATCATTTATCTACAAGAGCTCAGTCAGTCATCATGAGTGATTCCCAAAGTGCCTTCACTCCGTTTCTCTCCCTAGGGCTCCACCCCACAGAGACACAGCTGACCCAATACATCACCTCTGCCCACATCACTTAGCACGGCTTTTCAGACATGAACTCCAGCGACACCACTTTGCCACTGACTTCAGGCTTAAATTTGGCAAGAACAACAATATGTCTTTATATCCACAACAGACCCTTTGTCATAATTCATTCAAAGACAGATGATTTATTGTCTGGAATCAATTTTTTTTAATTTATTTATAAATTGTGTAATTTTATTTAAATAATTTAATTTTTTTTTTTTTTTTAATTTAATACAGGCCTCACCCACAAAGTTCTAATCTCCACCAGGTGAGAACACGTATGTCTCCTTCAGGGATTAGGCACACCTTCGTCCCATCACCCTTCCTCCTTATGAGGGGTATTCTTTTCCTCACCTTGTTGTTCTTAGGTGCCGTTGAGTTGGTTCTGACTCAAAGCAATCCCATGCAGGACAGAACGAAACACTGCCCAGTTTTGCGCCATCCTCACAATCGTTGTTATGTTTGAGTTCATTATTGCAGCCACTGTTCCAATCCATCTCATTGAGGGTCTTCCTCTTTTTCGCTGACCCTCTGCTTTACTAAGCATGATGTCCTTCTCCAGGAACTGGTCCTTCCTGATAACATGTCCAAAGTACATAAGACAAAGTCTTAGCTTCTATGGAGCATTCTGGCTCTACTTCTCCCAAGATAGATTTGTTCATTCCTCTGGAAGTCCATGGTATATTCAATATTCTTTGCTAACACTATAATTCAAATGCACCAATTCTTCTTTGGTATTTGTTTTTTCTCACCTTGCAACTTGGCAAATCGGGAGAGAAAAGCGAATAGATGTGGGACCAACAGAAGAGATAGAGCCATAAAGAAAGAATTCAAATCACAGTCTCTCTTGATCTGTCTTTCCATCTGCCTCCATGCCAAGCCTCCAAGAACTAACATTGTTCACTCACTGGATTTTGTTTTTTAATTGATTGATTGATGGTACATCCTATGTTGTGGACATGAGCAAACTACACATTCAACACAACCACCACAATAGAAATAAATGAACAGTATATGAAGTTCAGCATTGTCTCTGGATCACTCCCCGTAAGTAGACTGTTGTTGTTAGTTGCCACTGAGTCAGCCCTGTCACGGTGACCTTATGTGTAACAGAGCAAAACGTTGCCCAGTCCTGAGCTGTCTTCATGGTCACTGGTATGTTTGAGCCCATTGTTGCAGTTATTGTGTCAGTCCATCTCACTGAAGGTTTCCCTCACCTTCACTGATCCTCTACTTTGCCAACCGTAATGCCCTTTTCTATTGATTGGTCTTTCCATTGATTGACATGTCCAAAGTAAGCAAGACAAAGTCTCGCCATCCTTACTTCTAAGAAGCATTCCAGTTGTATTCTAAGACTGATAGGTTCATTCTCTGGCAGTCAATAGTATATTAAATATTCTTCATCAACGCAATTCAAATGCATCAATTCTTATTCCGTCTTAAGTAATCACTTACTTTATTATTTGAGGTAAAGTGGCTTTATTTCTCTTTCTTTCCTCTATTCCCTTCTCTTGTTGTTGTGCGCTGTCAACTTGATTCCGACTCACAACAACAATGTGACAAGAGTACAGCTGCCCCATAGGGTTTCCTTAGTTGTAATCTTTACGAGAGCAGATCTCCAGGTCTGTCTTCCATGGAGCTGCTGGTGAGTTCGAACCGCTAACCTTTTGGTTAGCAGCCAAGCACTTAACCATTTGCGGCCCCAGTGTTCTTTCCCTTTTCCTTCCCTTCCCCTAAAATCTCCACCTACATCAACAAAGCAGCTGTCAGGTGGTCCCTGTGTATATACACAGCAAAGACCAAGTGGACTCCATGGTCACAGCCAGAAGGAAATGCCTGTTTTCTCCATGGAGTGGCACTGAGGGCACCAAGGGTGTGCTCATGTGCACAAGGAAGCAAAGAGAATGGAGACACAGTGCCCTGTTGTCTGTAAACAGGCAAAAAGGAGGGGGAGGTCGATGTTGGCTAAATGAAAAAGAACCCAACCAGTAAAAGAAGAGAAAAATACCCTGAAAACAGCATGGAGATTAAAATTAAATTAACTATAGACATTAAAGGTAAAAAGTGGTTTCAGAAGTCCTCAACTGCACATCTCCTTCACGTGTGGAGAAGGTGGGCATTCTGTCGGCTTTGCTTTCTAGAGGGAAGGAGGGTATTTGTCAAAGCAACAGCGACTTCACTTTGTCTCCATTGTCAGTGTCTCTGGAGTTGGAGAAGCTTATTTTCTGCAAGTGCCTTCAGCCCCAGACATGTCTTCAGTCTATTTATGTTTGGTTAAAACAAACGAAATAAACAGTTGAGAGGGTATCATTCACATTGTGACGGGAGGGAGGAGACAGGGCATTCCTGGCATCCTGCATGTACAAATCATTGACTGTCTCCCTAACTAGCTGCACTTGGAAATCAATCCACGCACCCCTTCAGAAAGAGTCTGCAGTACAGCGATTTGACTTCAGCTGGCAATAGAGGAACTGGATTACTGAAGAGCTATTCTTCTTGGGTTATCTACAAAGTCAACGCCAGTGCATTGAGGTGGTTGCACCAAGAGATGGTCCTGGCAGCCACTGAATTCAGGCTTTGAAGAGTATTTTAGCATGAGGGTGGATACCCAGTAGAGTCCTTAGATGGCCTAGATACAAAGCACAAGGCAGAATATGTGGGAGAAAGGTCATTAATGGGATAACCATGACCTTGGCAATGAACTGGACGTTTTTCCTTAGTCATTCAACACATATTTATCGAGCACCAGCTATGTGCCTGGCATAAGTCCCCTTTCCTGGTCTTGAAGAAAATACCCATCCCAGAAGGAAAAGGGGATTCATTAGATAATATCCCTCCTTGCTACTGTGAGCATCAAGATTCCCTACAAGATCACTTGTTCTTGATCACATTGTTGCACAACTCTCAGTTAAGGCATGGAAAATCTTACAACCTGAAAACCCTATTAACTGCTCCTGGGTTTTTCAATCCTGGGTGATGAACCCTTGAGAACTGATACTACTCTTTCAAGCCAAACAAAAAAATTCTCATTGAACCCATGCTGAAACTGAGTGATGTCTGATTCTCTCCCTACAAAACAAAGGCAGAGTTGGGACCCTCTCACCTTGCAGTCTTCCTCTGGACTTGCGTCTCCATTAATTCACCCATTTGAGTTTTTTTTTTTTTTTTCCCCATTCAGTCATCTAACTAACATTTACTGAGCCTACCATCTGTCAGGCATGGTGCCAGGCTCTGGGGACACAGAGGCACCTAGACTGACAAGATTGGGCTACGAGGAGCATACAGTTGGGGAGAAGATAGACTGATAATTAGAACAAGGATCACATTTCTAGTTGAGGCTGATAGTACACCTCTGTAGAACATTTCTGGAAAAACTGAGATGTATAGTGGGGAAATCCAGATCATCGAGTAACAACATTAGTGTGCTTTTACGTTCCTATTAGCCAGATACTCTGTCTAGCAATATAATGATAATATCTACCATTTATAGTAATAGCGGAGCTTTGGTGGCATAATGATTAAGAGCTCAGCTGCTGGCAGTTCAAATCCACCAGCTGCTTCTTGGATACCCGGTGGGGCAGTTCTACTCTGTCCTATAAGGTTGCTATGAGTCAGAATTGGCTCGACAGTAGTGGGTTTTTTGGTACTATGTGCCAAACACTGTGCGTAGTGTTTTCACCATTTTAACTCGCTCAACAATGACTGTATTTTAACTCGCTCAACAATGACTGTATTTTATCTCGTCTAAGAGACCACTCAGTGTAGGCTACATTCTTATACTTTGCATCACTAAGAAAGAAAAATGCTTCTAATTAAACCATGCCACAATGCTCTCCTCCTATCATCACAAATTTTTATTAGATCCTTGCTGAAAGACTCTTGTAGGCTTACTTAAACAAAGATTTTTATAATGTAACACTCTTGTGTTTACATAAAAGAAAAGGATACACAAAATAAATTGGTTAAGGCATTTCTGAAATTGCTTCCAACTGCCCCCTGGCAGCCATTTTAAGATGTCATTGATTGTAAGATGCACCCTAATTTCTGAGATGTGAAACTCTAAAAGAAAGGTCTTGCAATCGATGAGATGCCATTTATAAAGTGTATTCTATGCTCCCGGCTCTCTCAAAAAATGCTGAAGATACAGCAACGAACAAGACAAACTGGCCCTGTCCTCAAGGAGTCTAAATGGCAGAATAAAGAATTGAATGATTACATATATAATTAACTGCAATTTTGACAGGAATCACAAGAGAAAAATACCATGAGAGTATATGAGGGGATTCTTACCTAGTCAGGAAGCCAGGAACAATAAGACCTTTAGACTAACACTGGAAAGTTCAGTAGGTGCACACATACACCACACACACACAAACTGAAGGAAGAAAGAGAACTGCACTATTTTCTCATTAAATCCTCGCAGTGACCATATGTGGTTGGTACTATAATTACCCCCATTTTGCAGATAAGAAAATTGAGACTCAGATTTTAAGTAACTTGCCTAAGAATACAGAGCTAGACCTTATCACACAACATCTATGCTCGCATAGGAAGAAGAGTTCAATCACAGTCTCTCAGGGTCCTGGAATCGGGTATTGCAGCCACATAGGACCAAAGATATGAAAGGGTACAACAGAAGAACATGCTTTGGGATTTTCTTTTAAGCAGTTGAGAAGTTTGCAAATGCCTGTCTTAAATAACTTCAGGAAGCATATCCAACAGCCTTGTTTATGTACCATTGATAACCCAGGACCTGCGTGATTGTACTCCCAGCCCAACTAAAACCATGTTTGTTGTTGTTGTTGAGTGTGATCCAATTGATTTTCAACTCATAGCAGCCCCATGGGATAGAGTAGAACTGCCCCATAGGGTTTTCTAGGACGGAAGCAGATCACCTGATCTTTCTCCCACGGAGCCACTGGGTGGGTTGGAACTGCCAGCCTTTTGGTTAGTAGCCCAACACATAACCATTGCACCCCCAGGCCTAACCCTTTGGGCCCATTAAATATTTTTCCTATTAAGAGGTATCTCTGCCTCAACAGCCTGTGGTCTTGTGTATCTTCCCTTAAATTTACTTCTAGATACGGAGCCACATCAGTATTGAAAAAGGCTGACATAGTGAACAAGTGTTGGCAGTCTAGAAAGACAGACTGGTTCTTGGGAGCCACTGCTTATCCGAGAATAGAATGCAGGTGCAACCGTACAGGAACCCTAGAAAGGTTCTGGTGAGTGGGTAAATTTTGCTCACCTACCTTCTTTAAGTATCATTCATTGATTCACTGAGTGGCTATTACATGCCATGTGTTGCTCTAGGTGTTTATACTATGGCATTGAGTCCAAGAGACAAGGATCCAGGCCCCTGTAGAACTTAGAAACTGACAAAGGACTGCTGACAGCAAACAATAGACTTAAAGAAGAAGTCAACTCTGTAGCAAGTTAGAAGGTGATCAGTGCTATGAAAAGGAAAGGGCGGAGCAGAATAGGCTGTACTCTTTACAGAAGACGGCTACCACACCTTCCCCCCACGGAGAGGCTGGTGGTTTTGAACTGTCAACCTTGAACTTAGCAGTAGAAAGCTTAACCATTGCGCCACCAGGGCTCCTCATTAAGTAACAGTGGCCAAATATGAAGTTCACCAACACAGCCACATGCAGCAAGCCATAGAGATTGCAGTCATGCAAAGGATGCCCTTGCCCTTCCTCTTGGCTCAAGCTGGTGATACACCCTGTCTTAGAAGTCTTGGAAGCTCTCCTTGCTCTTTCTATATATGGATCCGTATATAACTCCACGATCTCATACCTCCTCCCTTAAACTCCTTTCTATCCAACAATTATCGCCTCTTTATTTACAAGGTGAAGCCCTTTATTTATGGTAAAAAAAAAAAAAACTCTTATTTATTATGAATTTAGTGTTTTTAATTAGACTGGTATTTTTATTAGGTTTACTATTGCTCAGTTATGCTCTGGATACGTAGTTGCTTAGATTTTATGTGGTCTATCCTAACCTTATTTTGTCCCTAATCCCTATAATTTTAATGGAAGGTTTTACACAGTGCACGGCTTTTGAAAGAACATGTACATTGCATGACAGCAGAAACACGTGCACCTCCGCTGTACACAGCACAACAAAGCAGGGCTGAAACTGACTTGTACGGGAGTATGAGCTGGATAACGCAGCAAGAAAGGTCACTGGCCCCGGAGTCTAATGAGCTCAGTTTCAAAGTGGAGTCCACCAATTTCTGGATACGTGACCTCAGGAAAGTTGTTTAACCTCTCTAAGCCTAACCTTCCTTTGTCTTTAAAAAATGAACCAATAATACCACCTCCACCTTTGGAATATTGCGAAACTAAAATAGAGCACCGCGTGGAGAGCACTTACTAGGTGGTAGCTCTTAGAATACCACAAGGGTGGAAGCAGTTTGTCAGCAAACAGGTGTCCAGTAAAGTGGTATAGAATAAGCCCTCTCTGCAGCAAAGTGAGGTCAGGTGGAGGTCTCAGAATCAATGCCTCTAATTGATTTACGCAGAACTGTTTCTGTGTGTGTGCCGCCCGACTTAACTCGGAATCACACACGGCTGAGTGATGGTGGATCCCTCCAAGCCAAAGTGAGAAGACCGTTGTTCTCTGGTCTTAGCTCCTTTCATCTGGACAGCTGGCTCGAGCCCAGTTTATTTGTGCAAGATGGTCGTGAGCATGTAGTGTGTATATGTGCGTGTGTATGTGTTCGTTTGGGTTCCTTTCCTCTACATATGAAAAATATAGCCGAGAAAAAGATAATGTTCCCATGGCTGGAAAAGATGAGATCATTTGTAAGTGGCTTGTTAAAGCGCACATCATTTTCCTGATCAGCGGTAGCGAGGCTGCGTCTTCAGGAGCCGATGCGATTTATCATGTTATTATATATTTAGGGGCTTTTTGAAAATGCTGTTATTTACTCAACAGACTGTGTATATAGACTATTTAAAGCAGATTTTTGACCCAGTAGACTGTACCAGCCCCATCTATCGTTTCAATGAGTATATGGGGACTCTTAAATATGCAGATGACTGACACAATAGACTTTGAGGGCTGCTAACACACTCTAGACTTGCACATTCAAGCCACTGAGGGATGATCTGTTTCTAAAATGCATTTTCAAGGCAGACCCATGCATATAGCTACGCTCTATGGAAAAGAACACATGTGGATGGAGGGAACTCTGGCTTTGCAGGGAAATGTTTGGTTTCCAGAAATAGCGTGCCCTTATTAGCATCACTTTGTGGGTCTGTCCGTTTGACTATGAACATCTAAATAATAATATTTTTTTTCACCCATTACTGAATGCCAAGGAACACCACCAAGAGCTTGAACCTGTTTTATTCTAACTTGCAAGGAAGCCATTCCATTGAAGTTAATACAAATTCGTTCTTTGATTCCAAGTACGTATCAAGCACCATCTACCAGATAAAGGGTGTTTGGCTGCAAGCAACAGAAATTGTCCCTGGTTAACTCAAGTAAAAGTCCCTGGGCAGCACAAAGATTGGTGGTTAGAATCTACCGAGAGGTGCCACAGAAGAAAGGCTCCATGATCTACTCTCTAAGATCACAGCCTTTGAAAACCCTATGAGCACAGCTCTGCTTTGAAACAGACGGAGTTGCCATGAGTCGAGAATCAACTCCATGGCAACCTGCTTGGTTTTAACTTGAGTCAAAACAAGGAGTCTGCTGGAAGGAGTATGGCAGAGCTCACCGAAAGGAGAAGGGTTAGTATGCCACTGAGGACCAAGGGAGTGGAATCGATGGCCAACCTCTTCATGATGCTATTGTCAAGATGAATCCTCTCCAACCATTTTTCCATGCTGAACCGTGGGGCTCAGAATTTAAATTCCATGGAACTACAGTCTGATTGGCCAAAGTGAGATTATGTGCTCATACGCAAAAAAAGGCCAAAATGGTAGAGAAAAGAGAAAGATTGGTCCTGTATTTTTGTTTTACCCGCTCCACCTCACCCCCCTCCCCCCCGGCCCCGGATTCTTTAAACAAATTATCAAACATTTAAACACACACACAACTTGAGGATTTGAAGAAGGCTTTGGGGAGGAGAGGGCATTTAGAATGAGCCTGCGATTTGGAATAGCCAATGTGTAAGTATTAGGTGCTTGACTATAATCACCAGTCCTAAATCTTACAGTATTTATCTTCTTATCATCATGGATAATTAATGGACAGAAGAGAAAAAGGGGATTAATTTCCACTTTGTCAAATAAAAATATTATAATAGTTTCCCACTATAATTGTTTAGAATTAAAGAGCATATACACCAAGGAACAGAGCCATGTGTATCAAGCACAGTGCCTACACATAGCAAGGCTAATGTGCACGTATTGATAAAAATGTTTCTATATTTTTAAAGTTATGGGCATACAAACTATAAAATTGAATACCTCCCCCCAAAAAAATAGACTTATAAATATATTGGAGTTCTGATGGCACAGTGGTTAAGAGCTCAGCTGTTAACCAAAAGGTTGGCAGTTCGTATCCAAATCTACCAGCAGCTCCTTGGAAACCCTATGGGGTGGTTCTCCTCTGTCCTGTAGGGTCACTATGAGTTGTGGTTTTTAACAGATACATCATAAAGCTTTCTGCTGCAAATAACCTACTCCAAACTATTGTAAGCAAAAAAGGGAATTAATTACTCATGAACTTTCAAAGAGCAAAAAGAGCTGAGCTTCAGGTAGAGTTTCATCAAGGTCCCAGCTCCAATATGTTGCAATTTTCTTAGCTCTGTACTGTTTCGTATGTTAGGTTAGTCCTCAGGCTGCCTCTCTCATGCTAGTAAAAAAAATTCATGAAATCATATGCTCACGTTGGAGATCAGGAGAAAGGAAAGGAATAGACCCTACTTTCTTAACTGTGAAATCAGACTGAGAATGCTGATCACCTATTGGCTTATGATAGCCCTGAATCACTAAACCAACCACCAGTCGGGGCCCACACACAGATCTGGGGTGAGGCCAATCCCACCCATACCTCACTGACTGCAGAAGCAACCACAATGCCTGCTATCATGTGTCCTAGTACACTGATGACCTTTTCAGCATTTTCCCAAAATTAGAAAACTTTCTTTTTAAAATGTTTGTGAATAACAAAGAATGAACCAGATCTGGAGAAGGCCACCAATGTCCTCTTTGAGCCTCTACTTTAGGCACAACTGCTAATACCCTTTGCATCTCCTAATAGTCATTCAGAAGTATTAGATCATATAAGAAGACACTTTTCTAGTAATTCAACCCATGCCGAGTGATCCTTCTCCAGGTCAGAAAACTCTGGTTCTTCTTCTTGTAACTTCTGCAGGAAAAGAAAAACCATCTTTTATACCCAAACACAACTTAACTAACCAATTGGCTGAATATTGCCTTTCTTGTTAAGGAAAAAAAAAAAAAGTATTTTTTTTTAAAGAAATTTAGCTTTTATGAGGGTGGTTTTGGTAGATGACTGAGCACTAGCATCAGAGGATTTAAAAAGCAGAGAAAAATATGTGCAGCAGAGAAGCGGGACAGAAACAATTTCAAGGACAAGACAGCAGAAGTATTATGAGCCATTAATTGGCGCTCGCCATTGGAGGATATTAAATCACTGGATAGCACTGGCCTTTCCTTCCTGGGAGAGTAGCCAACTTGGTACTATTTACGGGCATGCTGACATAGTGACCTAAAGACTTTTCTTATTTACTCAACCCCTTTATTATTATTATTATTTTTTATAGGCAGAGACAGAGAGAAGGTGACAAGCCTTGAAAGCACCATTCTCAAACTAGCCCTAACCTAAAATCAAAGGGTCAAGAAAAAAAAACCTGGCAACTTCAGATTATTCAAACTGAAGATTCAGAAAGATCAAAAGCCTTCTGTATCTCCCAGGATTTGGGCCATTTCCAAGAACTGCTTAATCTAACGGTCCAGTGCAGGACTGGCCCTAGATCAGACTGGTTGTTTTATGTAAGTTGCCTCATTTGAAAGCTAACCTAGTTAATTAAGAACTGAACTAGGTCAGGATTTATTTGGCAGTTACTGGAGTTGTTCATGAACGCTAATCCTTTTCATCATTAACCTTTTAGTTTCTTTGTTTCTCGTAGTCAGGGCTTTGAACCGGTTCGTGCAATTAGAACCCCTGTTGAGAATTTACATTCCCACCCCAGGTGTACTGCATCACAGTCTACATTTTAGCAAGATCCCCAGGTCATTCTTATGTATGATACGTTTTTGAGAACCACTGCTCTACTGGTGGTTCTCAGAATTGGTTCCTAACCGGCATCATTAGCTTCACCTGGGAACTTTTTAGAAGTGCAAATAAAAATATTCAACCAAATAAAGGAATTTAAACAAACTCAGAAGGAATTGATTGAAACTAATGCTAGCAGCCTGACGGAGTTTTTTTTTCCAACCAACACTTGCGAGTAAACACTAAAAATCTTGAGGCATTGAGCTTCATACAGTCGCTCTTTGTGACCAGTTGTTCTTACAGTACGGATTATGGTGGCGGCGTTAGTCGCCATTGAGTTGACTCTGGCTTACAGACACTGTAGGTGGAACAGAGCGAAACGTTGCCCAGTCCAGTGTCATCCTCACAATCGTCAGCATGTTCGACTCCATCATTGTGACCGCTGTGTCAATCCATCTTGTCCTTGCTGCTCATACTTCACCAAACATGATGTTTTCCTCCAGCTATTGACACCTGCTGGTGTGTCCAAAGCAAGTAAGTTGGACAATGTTTGGTTGTGATCCATAAGGTTTTAATTGGCTAATTTTCCAAAGTTGATCACCAGACCTCTCTTTCTAGTCAGTCTTAGTCTGGAAGCTCCACTGACACCTGTCTACCGTGGTTGACCCTGCTGTTATGTGAAATACCGGTAGCATAGCTTCCAGCATCATGGCAACACGCAAGCCACCATAGTACGACAAACAGACAAACAGTTGATGAAATAATAATGATAAAACTGATGATAGGGAATATATATCAAGTATTTTTCTATTACCAGGCACGCTGAGTTCTTTCCAGTTATCTTGTTTAATTCTCAATAATCTTTGATGTCGGTACTATTATTATCTCCAATGTATATATGAAGAGACTGAGGCCCACAAATATTGTTAGTTTGCTCCAGATGGCAAGGAAGGATGAGACAGTGGTGAGATTCGAATCCAGCAGGCTTGCCCCAGACCTTGTGCTCTTAACACCTGTGTATTGGGGGGGGGGAGGGTGGTATGACCAAACTTTCTTCTCTAGTTCTCGTTTTATAATGAGAGGGTTCTCTTCCATGCAGCCCACTGTGTCCTTGACAAATAGAGAGGGGGTGAGCAGCAACCTCCCTTGTCATTAATTCCCGAAGCTGCAGCTCACATTGACTTTCCAGGATTTTGCAGCCGTTGACAATTTGGACCAGAAATTCTTTGGGGGCGGGGGGGAGAGCTGTGCATTGCAGGATGTTTAGCAGTATCCCTGACCTCTACCCACGGGATGCCACTGGCACCCCAGCCCTCAGTTGTAGCAAGCAAAATTGTCTCCAGACATTGCCAAATGTCCCCGTGGGGGCAAAATCATGCCTATTGAAAAGCAATGAGTCAAAGTATGATGGTGACCCAGATGGTACCTGGGGACCATACGTACTCCTATAAAAAACAGCAGTCGGGAAATGATCTAATAAACACATTCACCCTGAAGTGCACAGGCAGAATAAGATAATAAGTCTACATTTTTATAGGGGATGGATTCTAGGTGTGCCTCATGCCAGGAGAACAAAGGTCAAATTGTAGGGTTTGAGGCAAGAGGAAGCAGGTATGTAAGAGGTTTCAGAATTGAGGGGGAAGGGTCTTTCTGATGCCCCTCAATTCACACCATGCCTGTTCCTGCTTGGTCGGCCTTCCAGGAGGACCAGCCCACACTGTGAGTTTAAACCCCTGTATGGAGGCCTCAGCTACCCAAAGGCTATCTTCTTAAGGAAGCTTTTTTTGTTGTTCTCTGTGGCTTCCAAGTGAATGGCTGGGACCAATGAGTAAAATCTAAGATGGTCAGATAGGTGACAACTTCCTTCATTGCTTCAATCACTTATTCATTGATCTCTCCAATCATTCATTCATTTATGCATATATTCAGCAAATATTTTAATGAGTTGGGCCCTGGATACCAGTGAGACCATTCATAAACCAGACACACTTGACCTGTTCTAAGGGAGCTTCCAGTATCATTGGGGAGACAAACAATCAAGTAAATAGATGAATAAAATAATTCAAAATTGGGATAAGGACTGTAGAAAGAAAAAAACAAGGGGGGACCGAGATAGAAAATGGAGTCCCTCCTTTGCCATGAGACCAGAAGAACTGGATGGTGCCTGGCTACCATTACTGAACATTTTGATCAAAGATTCTATAGAAGAATTATGATCAAAAGGGGGGAAATACAGAGCAGAATTGCAGATTTTCATGGACTCTAGACTTTCTGGAGCCATGGACGCTAGATGAACCCCTGAAATTATTCCCTTCAGATAATCTTTAAACCTTAAACCAAAAATATCCCTTGAAGCCTTCTTAAAACCAAATAATAGTCTAGCATAACTAGTAAAAAATGTCTGCCTTGAGCATTATGCTCTTTTAAGAACTATGTATATGGGATCAAAGTGACAACAGCAACTGGAAAGATTAGACAGGAACCCTAGGGGCCAGTGAGTTTATGTTAACGAGGAGGAACAACTCAGAAAAGGAGGGTGGGAATGATCACACAGTTCGAAGAATGTCAGCAATGTCACTGAACTGTACATATAGAAAAAGTTGAATTGGTGTATATTTTGTTGTGTATATTCTCGACAACAAAATTTTTAAAAATGGTGTTTAAAAAAAGAGAATGGACTGCTTGGGCAGTACAAATGGTAAATGTTCTCAGCTACTAACCAAAGGGTTGGAGGTTTGAGTCCCCCCAGAGGCACCCTGGAAGACAGGACTAGTGATCTACTTCCAAAAATTCAGCCATTGAAAATCCTATGGAGTACAGTTCTACTCTGACACACATGGGGTTGCTATGAGTTGGAATCGACTTGACAGCAACTGATGAAGACAGAAAATAACTTTGGCAGTTGGAGATTTGGGGAGAGTAGGGATGGCCTCCCTAAAGAGGAGCATTTGAGCTGGGACTGAAGGGGTGAGAAAGAATTAGATAGAAGAAAAGGAGAATTCTGTGTAGGGAAACAGAATTTCAAAGGTCTTAAGGCAGAAAAGAGGTAAGCTCAAGGAACAGACAAGGGATATTGTCCACAGAGTCGTAAGCAAAAGGGACAGCGATGCAGGTAGGTCTGAAATGGAAATAGGGCATGTCATCAGAGGATTTGTAGTGTGGGTTAGGGGATGTGGGGCCAGAGAGCCAAGGGGAAGCATTGGGGCAGGGTTACACAGAGGATTCTCAATGTTTGAAACTCCTTTAGCAGATGGCTCACTGTCCTGAAGCTAAATGGCCTGAAAGAGAGCAACAGTGGAAGCTAAGACACCAGTTAAAGGCCACAACCTCCACCAGAGGAGAGAGGATGGCGGCCGGGATCAAGGTGGTGGCGGGCAGATGGGTGACAGCTTGCACAGGGAGATTGATCCTGGAAGTAGAACTGACAGCTCTGGCTGATGAGTCAGACACAGAGAGTGAGGGAAATAGAGGGATCCAGCGTGGATAGTAGAGTCCAACAGACCAGAATTCAAGTCTCGATTCAGCTGTGTGACTCTGGAGATGTGACGAACAACCTCTGTGATTCAGTTTCATCATTTGCAAATGATGGAATTTTAAAAAACATATAGAGCCATTGTGGGGGGTCAAATAATGTCACGTGTGGAAAGAAATTAGCCCACCAGCTCTTACACATAGGTTTGCGCTCAATAGATGTTCTAATACCAGTTGCTGTCAAGTTGACTCCAGCTCATGGCCATCCCATGTGTGTCAGGGTAGAACTCTGCTCCGTAGGGTTTTCAATAGCTGATTTGGGGGACGTAGCTCACAAGGCCTTTCTCCTGAGCCACCTCAGGGTGGACTTGAGCTTCCAAACTTTTGGTTATCAGTCAAGCATGTTAACCATTTGTACCACCCAGGGACTCCCAATAAATGTTAGCTGTAATATTAGCTAGTAATATTTTTTAAATGTGGAATAAACTGCCTCAGAGCTGTGAGATCCCTATTGTTATTGTGTGCCGTTGAGTCGATTCCAACTCATGGTGACCCTGTATGACAGAGTAGAACTGCCCAATAGGGTTTCCTAGGCCGTAATCTTTACGGGAGCACATCATCAGGTCTTTTCTCCTACTGAGTCGCCGGTGGGTTCGAACTGCTGACCTTTCAGTTAGCAGCAAGTAGTTTTAATCACTGTGCCACCAGGGCTTCTTTCCCCATTATTACCAAACCAAACCCAACCCATTGCCTTTGAGTCAATTTCAACTCTTAGCGACCCTGTACGACAGAGTAGAACTACTCCACAGGTTTTCCAAGGCTGTAATCCTTACAGAAGCCGACGGCTACATCTTTCTCCTGTGGAGCAGCTAGTGAGTTCCAACCTCTGACCTTTTGGTTAGCAGCTGAGCACTTAACCATTGTACCAATAAGGTTCCTTTCCTTATCATTAAAGGTGTTCAAATACACACTGGGCAGATACTTGATGGAAGTGTTGAGAAAAGGATGAAAGTTCATCACAAAAGCTTGAACTAAAATGTCTCCCCAATGCTTAGATTTGACTAGTCTGTACTAAGGCAGAAACACTGCTCAGCTCCTTAGCAGGAAGAATGAGAATCAGTTAAGTTCTATTCAGCGTGGTCCTCCTAGTCAGACTGACCACAATGATCACGTTGATGAAGAACCCAACATAAAAAAGAATTGGAAGCTCCAACATCTGAGCCGTTGATAGCAAGATTGAAGAGAACCAGAGCAAGGAAATCCGTCTTAGGCTGAGGAATCAGCCATGTGACATGCAAGGCCTTTCCACTTCTGTCATCTGTGATTCCAGAGCAGCACAGACTTTGCACCAAAAAAGCAGGGGCCAGATCGTGTCCTGACAGTGCCAGTTTAGTTTCTCTGAGGGTGCGGTGGGCTTTTTTCTTTCCTGCTTTCTTTTTTAATGGGAACTGGTCACGGCCACGAACTTAGCAAAAGAAGCAGTTTGAAACTGGTCCATTGTTGGCTAATGCAGTTAGACGTTTTCGAGAACAGGCAATGAGAAGTGGTCATTACCCATTATCTGCATGAAGTATTTCAGAGAAAGAAGCGGCTTTTGCCAAAAAAAAAAAAAAGCGAAGATGTTTGACTTCGAGCCAGGCAAGAAGGAAACAAGATCACCTTCTAGCACTGTGGGATGGCTGTGCTAATGATGTTATTTCAAGTAAAATTGGAATATACGTCTGAAAAAATACAGATGGTGCGTCGGCTTTATATACTTTCTGAAGGTCATTCTGGACAAGGACTCACTGTCCCTTTTCTTGGCCAAAAACCAAACTCTAGTCTTGGAAAGAACTCCACATGCATGGAACGTGTTTATCTATCCATACATGGGGAAAACGTATAGAAAATAAGCAGGCAAGTTTTGCTGAAAATTGTTGCTAAAAAAAAAAAAATTGAAAAATCAGAAGCTAAAAGATCTTAATTTGATAGGAAAGTCTCAGTTCTGTTGTGTAGCTTCTTTGTTCCTGTTTTGTTTTTTGTTGTTGTTGTTTTCCTTTTTTCTGTTCCTGATTTAAGGCTGTTCTTGGTGTGAGGATAATAGAATGATATCTAAATTGGAGGTACCAGGAAGCTCATAAAGTAGCCCCCTTCTCACCCTTCTCCCTAAATATTTTCTCACTCTGCTTTTTCTTCAGTTGTCACCAGGACATTTCCCAGTAATGATATGTGCTGGATGGAAATTCTAGGTAGCTGAATATGAGGCATTTTTCTAGATCTTCTGTTTTTTTTTTTTTCTGTTTTGAGTATTAGTCATGTCTCTAAATGCAACGCCCAAGGCCTCCAACAAAGACTTTCCCCTCAGATGGTGGGTTACTTTTTTTTTCAAGGATGGCAGACATTTATCATTGTGGGTAATGACCTAATAACTTGCTATTTCGATGTTTGCACATCACTTGTATGGAAGTTCCTGGCAGACATACCGCTGGCTTCTTGTACAAATGATTTAATATTAAATAACAAACCCCAAACTGGAGGAAGCTCTTTTCTTACGCATGATGCATTCAAAGCTGGCTTCTATCTAATAGAAAAAATCATCTAAAGCTGTCGACTTGGTCTAAGATTTAGGGATACCAAAGAATGCCCAAGACAATTGACTTTAGCAGGCTGTGAATTCAGGTTGGAGATCACGATGGGTGGTCTTTACAAAGTACCTAGACTGGGGCTGGGAAGCTGGGAGGTAGTCCTGAAACCCCGGTATTTTACATACTTTATTGTATTTTCTTCTCCTAACAACCCTATGAAGTTGGTACACCCATTTTATGGATGAAGACCCTAAGGCTCAGGAAATTTCGATGATTTTCCCAAGACCACATTAAGTGCCAAGCTGAAGAAACAAAATTTCAACTGATGTTTGCCTCATTCCAAGGCTGGTGGGCCATCTTATCTATTTATTAACTGGTTGTTGTTGTGTGCCATCAAGTCGATTTTTGACTCAGAGCTACCCCAGGTGGCACGGTAGAACTGCCCCATAGGATCCCCTAGGCTGTAATCTTTACTGGAACAGACCAACAGGTCTTCCTCCTGGGGAGCTGCTGGGTATGTTCAAACCGCTAACCTTTCGATTAGCAGCCAAGCACTTAACCGTTGTGCCACCAAGACTCCTTTTCATTAACTGATTAGTCCTTAAAACTAGATGACTCACAGCATGACTCTGATTTCTCACTTGCTCAGTGTTCCCCAGTATAAACTGAGAGCAGTTTCTAAACCACAGGCACTTAGGTCTTAGGTCTCTCAAGAGGAAAAGGGTGGGAACCTACAAAGTCTTACTCTTTTTTCCACAAAGCTGAGATTCTCATACACGTATGGGCATAGGGTTAGGGAAGCTGATTGCTAAATATCTCCCCTTCTGATGAACAGTTTTGCAATTTGCAGCAGCTTCTTCTCAAACTTCTCTGTGTGTATGCATTCCCCAGGGGTCTTGTTAAGTGATTCTCATTCAGCAGGACTAGGTGGGGCCCAGAGTCTGCATTTCTAACAAGCTCCCTGGTGGTGCCGGGGCTGCTGGTGCCAGGACTGCACTTTGAGGAGTGAGGGTTTACAACACTTTCTCATCCATTTTCTCCTTTGTTCCTGACAGAACCATGGGAGACAGCAGGTTTGGGATTGTCATTCCTATTTGGGTGGGACAGATGAGCAATCCGAAGTCAAATAGCCAATAGGAGAGAGAACCAAAAGATTATGCCAGAACTCCTGACCCCAGGCCTGCCCAGGTTCCCCTGAGTCAAAGGTTGCAAACTTACTGATCTCAGGCATATTTGGTTTCATCTGTGTGGTTCACACAAACAGAATATCTGGCAGTTCTAGACCTCATGATACCTCTATGCCTAGCAGCTGTACTCTTTCAATGTGGCATCAATTTTTCAGTTACCCACAATCCCCCGCCATCTCCCTACCCCTTCCCTATTCCAGCTTCATGCCAGCTGCTACTTATCTTTGCAGCTGAGGACTGTTTTTCTTACACCTGGCCATTTTGCCCATTTAAGTTACCTGTGTTCCTCCAGTAACAGGTAACCTTTTCACGACCTCTTTCTTCCCCAACGCCAGCTTCCAACTAATTTCCATAACTCACCTACTCTACTTGGCCTTTGGATTACCACTGTGATGGAAGTCCCAATGAAACTCAAGTGATGGGTCCTGCGTGGGCTCGCCACCAAATAAATATTTCTTAACCGAATAAACAGATGACCCACAAAGGGACGATAGAGTATCCATTTCCCAGGACTTAAACTAGCTGAGCCCTTTTATGGAGAAAGTCACAAAGCATGCTCAGAAAACAGCTTCATAGTCCAAAGAGCTGTAACAATGGCCCAAGTGCCTACAAGAGGACAGTAAGTAAAGGAGTGCTTTTTTTTCATATAGACACTACCCAATTTGTGTCTATCCTGCATGCAAAGCATCCCAGTTAACTGAGCGGTCTGCAGGAAACAGAAAATGAGAGCTGGGTGTTTTTGACAGCCTCCAGAAAGCCCTCCATATATCCATACAGCACACAGAGCACTTACGGGGCTCAGGATAATCATCGCTATCGTGGTACCACTCCATCAACAAGCCTTTAAGCAAAGATTCTATTTGCTTGGCTCTGACTTTCATACAGAGGAAGGAACAGCCCTCCTCTCTCCAGCTCTGTGCGCAGGTCACATTTACCTTAATGACAGTTAGGTGTGGGTTTGCAGGGATAGAAGCCCAGACACCATGAATTCTGTTTTTCCTTTTGAAGAACAGAAGCCTGTGGAAAGGTGTGCATCAACTTAGAACTTAAATAACTTCTCCAGATGGCAGCGGGGCTGAACCTGGGCTCTCGGAACCCCTGAATTCTCTGTAAATGGTGGCAGGAATTCCCCCAGACCTCGAACATTCCAGCTCATGGGGACCACATGTATGCAGAGTAGAACTGCTTTATAGGGTTTTCAAGGCTGTGACCTTTTAGGAGCAGATTGCCGGGCTTTACTTGTGAGGTGCCCCTGGGTGGGTTTGAACCGCCAACCTTTCCATTAGTAGAGTAGCACTTAACCATCTGTGCCACCCTGGGGCTCCTCTAGAACATGCTACTCTCCTGACACAAGAAGCAGACAGATCCCCTCCCACAATGCCCCCCGCATGGCTCTCACTCTGGGCCTGGCTGTGATTGGCTCAGTTTCCTTGAACACAAAATCCTCCATGTCTTTACTCAGCCTGCCAACAAGAGCGCCAATTAGTGCCAATAACAATATACATAGTAACGGATTTTTCAACCACAGTCACCAAAATATTAGAGACTCCTGACGGGGAAGCCTTGCTCTGTGTCATCACTTAGCGTGCCTGCTGGGTACTCGGTGAGAACCCCTCCATCCAGGCATCTGCCCCTGCCTTGTACACTGTACCCTCTCTATCTGATTTCAAACTGTCACTTAGTGGGTTGGATTGGTGAAGATGATCCTGTCACTATCAGATATGTTTTTAAATAAGGTCTCGGTTGAATTCTGGTTTCGTTTTTGAAAATCAGCCTTCTTGAGTTGTAAATCGTCCTTGGGTTATACCTGTTCCACCTCCCTCGCCATTTTACAAACTGTCGATGTTTTTACTATAAACTCTCTGTTGTGGATTTTCAAGGCAACTACAAAAATGTATGCTTAGCAAAAATCCAATATCTAACATCCTGCCACCCGTGAACTATTTTGCACAATTTTGTTTAAAATATTCTGACTAGAGGTGTTTGGAACAATTGAGGTAGTAATTTAAAAAAAAAATTCAACTTTTAACATGCAGGAAAATTTCTAAAATATACAGGTTAATTTCACATTTTACCCAAGGCAATAAATGTATTTGATTAGGGTAAAAAGTTTAGAGGTTTTTGAAACAAATTGAGGTGGTAATTTAAATATATATATATAATCTCTTTCTCTATTTTTCAACTTCTAACTTGCAGGAAAATTTCTAAAATGTAAGGGTTTATTTCAAATTTTACCCAGGTAATAAATGTATTCTATTAGGGTAAAAAGTTCACAGCATGTATATTTCTTCAATGATCTTTTTTTCTTTTTTTAATCAAGAATTCAGGAGAAGATTCTACTCTACTGTTTGTATAGCATGTTATTATAGAACAGCTCATGGACCCCAGCCATGACAAAATTAGTCCACACATTCAAAGTTTCCTGTGTGAATCTGTTTCAAATCTCAGAATGCTCAAATTAAGAGTGTAGCTTCCAATGCTTTGCCATCTAGATGCTTATCTGCAGTCTTGGTACTCAGAGGTTTAAATCCACAGCTCAGTGATTTCCAGCAACATGGTTGCTCTGAAAACAATGATTTATGGGACTCCCATATGGTTAACACACTCGGCTACTAACCAGAAGGTTCACGGTTCGAGTCCACCCAGAGGCACCTCAGAAGAAAAGCCTGGCAGTTTACTTCTGAAAAATCAGCCATCTAAAACCCTGTGAAGCACAGTTCTACTCTGACATATATGGTGTCACCATGAGTCAGGGTCAACTCGACAGCATCTGGTTTCCGGATTTATCATGGAGTACCTTGACTGGGACAGTTGTAATTCACACCTGATCCATATGGGGATCTTCACCTATCGCGGGTGCCAGTTGCCTGCTGAGAAGTGGAGCCAGAGTTTGCAGCTGGAATGAGTCCCTTTCATTGCATGACTATCCATTCATTCATTCATTCATTCATTCCAATAACCCGTGGATATCCTTCTGTGCCTGGATGTGATGTGAGTTTGAGGAGAATCGAGATCTCTGCCTTCATGGGGAGAGATATGCTATCTTTACATTTAGTGGAGGAGAGCACTGATCAAAAAACAGACAAACAAGCAGGACAATTTGAGAGTACGGCAAGTGGTATAAGGGATTTCAGTAAGTAGGGTGATACGATCAAGAGTTACTCAGCAAAGACAAAGGTAGTCAGGAAAGGGATCTCTGAAAAGGTGCCATTTGACCTGAGTCCTGAAGGATGTGAATGTCCAGAGAAAGAAACTTTCCAAGCTGAGAAACCTGCAATTTCAGAGAACCACAGTCCAGGAAAGGATTGACAGGTTCCAGGAAGAGCAAAAAGGCTGCTGGGACTGAGCATGGAGATCAGGGGGAGAGTGCTGGGTGGTAAAGCAGAGGAGGGAAGCAGAGGCCAGATCCTGTAACCTATTATATACCAAAAACCAAACCTGTTGCTGTCAAGTCGATTCCGACTCATAGTAACCCTACAGGACAGAGTAGACCTGCCCCATAGGGTCTCCAAGGAGCGGCTGGTAGACTGAAACTGCCAGCCTTTTGGTTAGTAGCTGAGCCCGTAACCACTGCGTCACCAGGGCTCCAGGCTATTACAGACCATGCTAAAAAGTCATCATAAAGTCATTTCCAACTCGTGGCCACCTGATGTGTGCCAGGGTAGAACTATGTCCCATAGAGTTTTCATGGCTGTGACGTTTTGGAAACAGATCTCCAGGCTTTTCTCCTGAGGTGCCTCTGGGTGGGTTCAAACCGCCCACCTTTCAGGTAGTAGTCTAACACTCAAGCATCTGCACCACGCAGGGACCCCTATAGACCATGCTTTGTTGTCGTCATTGTTGTTGTGTGGCATTGAGTCAATTCCAACTCAAAGTGACCCCATGTGACAGAATAGAGCTGCCCCAGATTCCCAGATCTTTTTCCTTCGAAGTCACTGGGTAGGTTCAAACTGCCAACCTTTTGGGTAGCAGCCAAGTGTTTAACCGTTGTGCCACCAGGGCTCCTTGTAGACCATGTAAGCGGTTGAATTTTATTCTAAGTGCAATAGAAAGGCACTTAGAGAGGTTAGGCATTGCAGGAGTTAAAACAGAGGCATATCATGCAATGATATCTTCCATAAAGAATATTCTAGCAAATTTCTGAAGAATAGGCTAGAGGGAGTAGAAGCAGATAGCCCATTTAGTTGCCCTAGTGAGTAATAATGGTGGTTCAGTCTAGGCGGTGGCAACGGTGTGGAAGAGAAATGGTCTCTCAAATCTGTCATTTAGACGTAGAACTGACAGATTTTGCTGATGAATTGGCTGTCCTGGGAACGGGGAAGTTTCATGTGGCCAGAATCAGGCAGCTGTAAGAGGATGATACTAGAAATTTAGGCTGGGGAAGGAGAAGTTCACCACTACAAAGTTTGGTCTTCAACCCAAGGGGGTTCCAAATAGAAAAACTCTGTATCTTGCATGGGTGTAATTGTGACGGTTTTCTTTTGTTAAGTAAGTATTCGGAAGGGTAAACGTGCCATTCACCCACTTCTACCAAGATTTCTATATGATGCAATCCGATTAAACAAATCATCAAAAGGGAGAGAGACGCACTCATTATATACCCAGATCGCCTGTATGCTGGCTGCCTTCCCTCTCTGCCCTCAACTGCCGTTGGCAAACCAAATCACTGAAGTCAAGCGAACAGTTTTAAATGTGTAATATTAAAATGTGTTCTTAAAAACTCCCTGGAACCCTGAGCCATTGTTAAAATACACTCCCTTTGACAGATGCTTTGGCACTGTTTTTTTTATGAGGCTTTTCCAGGCACTACCTTATCGCCTGCATGAGATTTCGTTGGTTCCGCGGAGGGAAACAGACAAAAAGGGTCGCTCAGCACGAGTTACTCTTCTGTAAAGGTTATAGTAAACATGTCAATGCCTAATTAAGCAGAAAATTTTATCTGTATTGTGGGGGAGGCGTTGGCTGTCTCCGACTTTTCTTCTGGGGAATCCATTTAGAAGGACAAAGTAGATTGTGAGGTTGAGCTGGTCTGGAAAGCTCGGTTTCCACATGTCAGCACAAAAAAAGAACACTTCTTTTCTCCTCATGTGAAAATGATTGTCTTCGCCGGGCAGTTGTGTGTGTGTGTGTGTGTGTGTGCGCACGCATACCCACGCACTTTCGTGCGTTTTTCATCAATGCATGCATAGAATAAGATAAAGCACTTTCTCCTAAGTGCCAGGCACTGTGCTAGGAATTAAAAATACTAAGAGAAGTAAAATCCAGCGACATACTTAACCAATTGTGATCACAGAAAGCCTTCTTTTTTCCCCTGTGGATTTCTTCATTTGTGTGTCTGTGTGTCTGTGTGCGCGCTTTTCTTTGTGGCTGTGACAGCGTCAGCTGTACATGTTGTAACTGCGCGTCTTAGTTTGCCTAGAAAAGTCGTGGATAAAGCCTGTTGCCCCAGTGTATACGTAACAGCACCCATTTCATTCTCAAAAGTGACCCTGTTCCATTGATCAGTTTTGCCTGATTCTTTTGAACATTTTACCTGGCTCCATAACACCTTTATTAATTTTTAAAACTGCTCAATCTAACAGTTTTGTTTTGTTTTTCTTCAAATCAATTCATGAAACTAGAGACCAGCAGCACCAGTTTAATGAAATATCTACTTGTTGGTTTGTTTTGGGGGGGGGGGGTTCTGCCGGCAATAACAACTCACACAACCACAAAACTAGTGACTAAATTTTTAGATTTTCGTCTTGTGTTGATGGAGTCATGCCCTTAAAATCTTGGATACATGTCTCCACCTTTCTCACAATTCTCCCCTCCAAGATGGTTATCTTTTTAGTGACACCACTTAACCTTTGGAACTCTGCAAAGTTTTTTTATTCATTAGGTTGGTAATAGAAAGAGATTGGAGCCCAGTGGTTAAGACCATGGATTCTGTCATCAAACAGACCTGGGTTCATATCACAACTCTGTAATAACTAGTGTGTGATTTTGGGCCAATTTCTTAACTTCGAAGCCTCATTTTCCCCATAGGTAAATGGGAAGAATAATAGCACCTACTTCATATGGATATTAGAATGAAGTGAAAAAATGCACTTGCGGCAAAATCAGTTCCTGAGACACAGTAAACCACTTGCCATTGAGTCCACCCTGACTCACCCGACTCACGGCGACCCCATGTATGTCAGGGTGGAACTGTGCTGCACAGGCTTTTCGGTGGCTGATTTTTTCAGAAGTAGAGCACCAGCAGCACCAAGCCTTTCTTTCAAGGCACCACTGGGTGGATTCAAACCTCCAACCTTCTGATTAGCAGCTGAGTGTGGCGAGCATGTGCCCCACCCAGGGACTCGAGGACACAGTATTGCTCAATAAATATTCTGTGTCATCATCCGTATCTTCAGTCTTTGGAGTATCCTGACTGCAGCTGCCTTATTCCCAACAAACCCTCATCTCTTCCAACTCTCACTGCCTGCCTCCCAGGTCAGACCTGCAATGAGCAGATCATCCCTTTCCCAAAATTCACCCTTGGTGAGTGGATGTAATACTCACACTGTGGTTACTTTCAAGTAGCAGCTTGACACTACGAGGGGAGATAGAAACTGATAAGGAAAATACTGCATTGAGGATGCAAATACAAGGCTGAATCTCCTTTGCTTTTGTCCTTCTTCGGTTGTATTTTAGCCACGTGGCCCTAAAAAGGCCAGGTAAAGAAAATGAGCCCATGGGTGTAAATAGCCACGTCCCCTATCACCACTGATGGATATTTGCCCATTAATTCCCTTTGCAACTGCTCTCTCAGGCCTTCATTTTCCCTCTGCAATTACGGGTCCTAAATCCTTTCAGAGAAGGGCAAGCCTGCATCTCCAATAGCATTTTGCATCTACAAATCACATGTATAATTGGCATCTCGTGACGGGAACCCACAAATCACAGTGTATTTGAAATTACAGGCGCAAGATCGAGAGGGCATTTTCAGCCTTGTCTGGAAAGGTCTTCATAAACCCGTTTGAGAATAATAGGATAGTCCCCAAATCTCCCATTCTAACACTGTTTGCTATTATTTTTAAATCATTGTATTTGCTGAGCTTACATAATTTTTCAGCTCTCGATGGAAGATTCCATTCACATCCTCCGTAATCTCTCTTCCTGCTGTGCAACTCTCTACAAATAAAAACATTACAACAAAAAGACATGGGCTATTAAAAATATAACAGCCGTGCATCCAAATTACTTGTGAGCACTCAGAAAGGATTTATTAGATGATCACTTGCCGATATAGCCAAGTGTCTTGGAAAACTGTACCATCGTAATGCCAAGGGTCAAGTCTTCGTTTTCTTATTAGCCAACCGCCTTACCCATAGAGACAGGACTTTAACAGGATTTAAATTTCAGTTCGACTTTTCTGAAAGTCATACGCATGAATTTAGTGTCTGTCCCAATACAGCAATATTAGAGTGATATTCCTTAAACACGAAAATTATTAACTTGGGTTCTGGGCATTTGTAAAAAAATTGTGACTCCTGCCCATTTAAAGAAAAAAGAAAGGCGACAGGCAGAACAGAAGACAGCATCTGACTCTTCCCTGTTTCTGATGCTCACCGTTCATGAACACGTAGACGACTTTGCTATGCAGTTCGGTATGGGAAGCACTTAGAATACGCGGGGAAACTGAAATGGAGTATGTGACCTGCTATCATTATTTCATCTCTTCTTCTCTTGCAGGCTATGCCCAAGAAGAACAGCTGAAGGAAGAGGAAGAAATAAAAGAGGAAGAGGAGGAGGAGGAAGACAGTGGTTCCGTAGCTCAACTCCAGGGCAGCAATGACCCCGGAACAGACGAGGAGCTAGAAACGGGCCCAGAGCAGAAAGGCTGCTTCAGCTATCAGAACTCCCCCGGAAGTCATCTGTCCAATCAGGATGCTGAGAACGAATCCCTGCTCAGCGATGCCAGTGACCAGGTGTCAGACATCAAGAGCCTCTGCGGCCGAGATGCCTCGGACAAGAAAGCAAACGTTCACCCGAGACTTCCCAAGGAAGCGCACAACTGCATGGATAAAATGACGGCCGTCTATGCCAACATCTTGTCTGACTCCTATTGGTCAGGATTGGGTCTTGGCTTCAAGCTGTCCCATAGTGAGAGGCGGAATTGTGATACCCGAAATGGCAGCAACAAGAGTGATTTTGATTGGCACCAAGATGCTCTGTCCAAAAGCTTGCAGCAAAACTTGCCTTCCAGATCTTTCTCTAAGCCCAGTCTGTTCAGCTCCGTCCAGTTGTACCGGCAGAGCAGCAAGATGTGTGGGACCGTTTTCACTGGGGCCAGTAGATTCCGGTGCCGGCAGTGTAGCGCTGCCTACGACACCTTAGTTGAGTTGACTGTGCACATGAATGAAACCGGTCACTATCAAGATGACAACCGCAAAAAGGACAAGCTTAGACCCACAAGCTACTCCAAGCCCCGGAAAAGGGCTTTCCAGGATATGGACAAGGAGGATGCCCAAAAGGTTCTGAAATGTATGTTTTGCGGTGACTCCTTCGATTCCCTCCAAGATCTGAGCGTCCACATGATAAAAACAAAACATTACCAGAAAGTGCCTTTGAAGGAGCCGGTACCAACCATTTCGTCAAAAATGGTCACTCCAGCAAAGAAACGTGTTTTTGATGTCAATCGGCCGTGCTCCCCTGATTCAACCACGGGATCCTTCGCAGATTCCTTTCCTTCTCAGAAGAACGCCAACCTACAGCTGTCTTCCAATAACCGCTATGGCTACCAAAATGGCGCCAGCTATACCTGGCAGTTTGAGGCCTGCAAGTCCCAGATCTTAAAGTGTATGGAGTGTGGGAGCTCCCATGACACCTTGCAGCAGCTCACCACCCACATGATGGTCACAGGCCACTTCCTGAAGGTCACCAGCTCGGCCTCCAAGAAAGGGAAGCAGCTGGTGTTGGACCCACTAGCCGTGGAGAAAATGCAGTCATTGAGTGAGGCTCCAAACAGTGACTCTGTGCCTCCCAAGCCATCAAATAACTCGACTGCAGACTGCACAGCCTCTACAACAGAATCAAAGAAAGAGGGTAAAAAAGAAAAGCCAGAGGAAGCCAACAAGGATGAGAAAGTCATGAAAGGCGAAGAATATGAAGATCCTCTGCAAAAACCTCTAGACCCTACAATAAAGTACCAGTATCTACGGGAGGAGGATTTGGAAGATGGCTCAAAGGGTGGAGGGGACATTTTGAAGTCACTGGAAAATACCGTCACCACAGCCATCAACAAAGCTCAAAATGGAGCTCCCAGCTGGAGTGCATACCCCAGCATCCATGCCGCCTACCAGCTGTCCGAGGGCACCAAGCCCTCTTTGCCTATGGGCTCCCAAGTCCTGCAGATTCGACCTAATCTCACCAACAAGTTAAGGCCAATTGCACCAAAGTGGAAAGTCATGCCACTCGTTTCTGTGCCCACGAACCTGGCCCCATACACTCAAGTGAAGAAGGAGTCGGAAGACAAAGATGAGGTCTTGAAGGAGTGTGGGAAGGAAAGTCCCCATGAAGAAGCATCGTCTTTTAGTCACAGTGAAGGGGAGTCTTTCACCAAAAGCGAACCCCCGTTAGAGTCCAAAAAGGCTGAGCCTTGTCCCCAAAAGGAGGAGGACAAGCTGATGAAAGAGGGAGGTGAGAAGGAGAGACCCCAGCCCTTGGAGTCCACATCTCTTAGCAATGGCTGTGCGCTCACCAACCATGCTTCGGCCATGCCCTGCATCAACCCGCTTAGCGCCCTGCAGTCTGTCTTGAACAATCACCTGGGCAAGGCCACGGAGCCCTTGCGCTCTCCTTCCTGTTCCAGCCCCAGCTCAAGCACAATTTCCATGTTTCACAAATCGAATCTTAATGTCATAGACAAGCCAGTGTTGAGTCCTGCCTCCACAAGGCCCGCCACTCTGTCCAGGCGCTACCTGTTTGAGAACAACGATCAGCCCATCGACCTCACCAAGTCCAAAACCAAGAAAGCAGAGTCCTCGCAAGCACAATCCTGTACATCCCCACCTCAGAAGCACGCTCTGTCTGATATCGCCGACATGGTCAAAGTCCTCCCAAAGGCAACTACCCCAAAGCCTGCCACATCTTCCAGGGTCCCTCCCATGAAGCTGGAAATGGATGTCAGGCGCTTCGAGGATGTCTCCAGCGAAGTCTCCACTTTGCATAAAAGAAAAGGCCGGCAGTCCAACTGGAATCCTCAGCATCTTTTGATTTTGCAAGCTCAGTTCGCCTCAAGCCTCTTCCAGACATCAGAGGGCAAGTACCTGTTGTCTGACCTGGGCCCCCAAGAACGAATGCAAATCTCAAAGTTTACGGGACTCTCGATGACCACCATTAGCCACTGGCTGGCCAATGTCAAGTACCAACTTAGGAAAACAGGCGGGACCAAATTTCTGAAAAACATGGACAAAGGACACCCCATCTTTTATTGCGGTGACTGTGCCTCCCAGTTTAGAACCCCTTCTACCTACATCAGTCACTTAGAGTCTCACCTAGGTTTCCAAATGAAGGACATGAACCGCATGGCCGTGGAACAGCAAAGCAAGGTAGAGCAAGAGCTCTCCCGGGTATCGTCCGCTCAGAGGTCTCCGGAAACAATAGCTGGTGAAGAGGATACAGACTCTAAATTCAAGTGTAAGTTGTGCCGTCGGACATTTGTGAGCAAACATGCAGTCAAACTCCACCTAAGCAAAACGCACAGCAAGTCACCCGAACACCATTCACAGTTTGTAACAGACGTGGATGAAGAATAGTGCTGCAGGTATGGGTTTGCTCCCAGGTGATTGGGACAGTGGCCTTGTGAGGAGCTTCTCCAAGGGAGCTGTGTCTGCTTAGAGGCAGCTAACATCTCCCCAATACCAAGCAGGACAGTAGCTTACTGGAAAAGGACTTATTCTTAGGAAAGACCAGAACATGAGAAATAAGTCCTTAGCAATCCCCTCAATATCTCCAGTTTAGAGTTGGGGCATAGAGCAATATGGGTGTAGAAAGACAAAGCTCATAGATTACTGCTTCTCCCAGGCCTTCATGATACATATTCCCTTAGTTGCCCCAGGCCCAACTCCAAGGTCCACTCAACCAAGGCTTCACCTCATTTTAATGACTAGGTACTAACTTCTCGCACCATTCCATTTCACCAGCCCGCCTTCCCACAGCCATGTTAATGACTTAAGAAGTGATCACAAGATGAGCGCCAGAATATAGACTGGAGATTATTCGGGGCAGTCATATACAGTGATTTGTTAACCAGCTCATGAATAGCTTAACGTTGTCTTTCTTACTGTTACGTGTAGTGAATGCTTCTTGCAGCTTCCTTTGAGCCATTGCTCCTTTCCTTTGTTTATATCCTACGTTACATTTCCTGTAAGGGGATTACAGAAAAACATGCTTCCTGCAGAACATTTAGATGAAAAGAGAGGAAACTCATTTTCTTCTCTCATCCTTTGGTTTTCTTTAGACTGCTATCAGAGTCCACCTTGAACAAAGACGGATGTAGTGCAGACACATGTGGTTGTATTCCACGTAGAGAAACAAATGTCCTTCTGCACACCCATTGCCAATGCACACGGGGTCCCTCAGCTTCAAGGTAATTTGCATCATGTATCATAGAAGTTCTGCCACCAGTGCCCAAATCATCTGTGTCACCTCCAGGAAAGAGGACAGAGACCAAGGTCAACTATCTCAGCAGACTGGTCATACTAGCCATTTCAAACATCAAGCATAAACAAGGCTGGGTCTTACCAAATCTCTTTTATCTCCCTTTTTGTATTTTTTCTCCCCTCCAGCATGATACCCCCACATGTCAGGGACCCTCACACACATTCTGGTTTGCCCTCCACCCCAGGCCACACCGCAAGGCAGGGATCCAACCCGAACTAAGCCTTCTGCATTTACCAGCCCAGGTTAAGTCATGCTAGGTTACAGATGAATTCTTTTGATTAATTCACAATATGAGCAGCTAATAATAGCTTAACGTGCAAGCTCTCGCCACCCGCTGTTGTCAGAGCATTTGTTTTTAAATAGGAGATTTTCAGAGCAAGTCACAGAGGTGTGTAAGCAAGAGCCACTTTCCAGGTGTAGAGTGGTGTTTGTGTGGCATGAGTTTGGGCTCCCCTTCCATGAGGTAGGGAGATTTATCGTGCGTGGCAATGGTCGAAGTGAAATAAAAGGTTAAAATACCCAATCTGGGACTTTTCCCTGAGTGAGAAGATCCAAGAGCTATTGATTTATGGGGAGGGAAAACATCCTGTAGCTCCAACAACTCTCTGGGCCCAAATGAAGACGAGTCTTCTTTTGATTGCATGTTTTTATCATGATAATTAAAATGTGTTACTGCTAGTTTCATTTCTTGCTTTCTAAGCATGATGTGTTCAGCTCATCCTATTGAAAGAAAAGCCGGAATGAATCTATATATGTGAGCTTGGGGCCCCGTGATGTCCTATTTATTTGCTATATAACATTTTACGTTTTATGTAACTTGCTATTATGCTTTTCTGATCCTAAAAAAAAAAAAAAAGGTGGACATAGACAGAATACCAAAAGAAATGTCTCAGATTCTAGTTGGTGGTTCCAAATCATGCTGAAGAGGACACGTAGGTAATGTTTATTTGTGCTATAATAAAGACCAATTTTCCACCTGTTAGGTTTGTAATCATTTTTTTTTAAATCAATACCACTGCCAAAACATCGTGATATGTAAATGAGAAGGGAGAAAAAGAGAGCTGCAGCTAGCCTCAGTCCAAGTCTGCAACTTGCCATACCTGTTCTCCAAAAGCGAAGGCAACCCAATAATTTGGGGAAAAAAAAAAAAGACATAAAAGGTACTGACAAATCTGTTAAATACATAGATAAGATAGCTATTGGGTACCTCTCTGCATGTGTACAGAATAAATATTTCAGATTCGGACCTTCAAAGCACCGTATTACAGTGTTATCGTTATAGTGAAAACGAAGCTCTGTCTTTATATCAATAAACACCACTACACTGTGATTCGGAGAGTTGATTGCAGAAGGACAGGCTTGAGGTATATGGGACTCTTTCAAAGAAAATGGGAGTGTACTTGTGTGGATTGCAAAGACGGTGAGGGTGCTGGTGTGTTTGTGTTATTTCCAGTTGACCTGCATGGTTTCCACATCTAAGTCTTCCTGATGCCTGGGTCACCTAGAAGAGAATGCCTGCACTCTTGTGCTTATCTTTGAGGGCAACATTGGTGCAATACCTTGCCTACTGCTTACAATTATGCATTTGTGTTTTTAAATGTCGTAAAATGAGATCATTGTTACTTGGAACTCTAATTTTAGCTGTATGCATGATAGCACAATTGTACAAAATGGCCTGGTATTTTAGAAAGCATGGTCAAGATTTTATGGAAAACTTGGGAGCTTTATCATACCGAAGTTTCCTGTAAGACGGTAATTTTGACCGGAATTTTCTTTCCTTTCTCAGATATGTCTTAAATCCTGCAACATGCTCTGCCAACTAATAAATGCAACTTTTCATTAAAAATTAACTAGAAAATATTAAATGTGTATCCCCATTTTAGAACATGAGTAATCTAAAACAATTTCAATATGTATTTGTGTATATCTTTAAAAGCCACAAGCTCTTGAATAATAGAAATGAAACAGAGGGCAAATTAATGAGTATGAGATGAAAAAGGACTTGAGATTATCCTCTTCACCATGTAGTGTAGTGTGCGTTTAGCAGTATGTGTTTAACAGCACACCTAGCCTTGAATTGGTGGTGGGGATGAATTCAAGCCCAAAGGGCTGACAGCTTTATTGTGGATTGCTTCATAAAAATGAATGTTCAGGTGAGCAGCATGTAGGGCTGCCAGATAAAATGTAGGGCATTCAGTTAAATTTGAATTTCAGATGAACAACAAATAAGGTTTTAGTGTAAGTATGACCCAAATGTTGAATGGGCCATACTTATACTAAAAAAAGTATTTGTAGTTCATCTGAGATTCGTATTCAGCTGGGCATACTGTATTTTATTTGCTAAGCCTGGTAACCCTAAGAGCATGGGTTATATGTCAGGCTGGGAAGAGCAAAATAGGCTGGACAAATTAATATCAGTAAGGGGCATCAGCCATTCCTTTGTCTATAAATAAGTCCTCCCTCCTTTCCTCCTTCCCTTCCTCCCTCCCTTCCTTCCTCCTTCCCTTCCTCCGTCCCTTCCTTCCTCCCTCCCTCCCTCCCTTCCTCCCTTCCTCCTTCCCTCCCTTCCTCCTTCCCTCCCTTCCTCCTTCCCTCCCTCCCTCTCTTCTTTTTCTCCCTCCCTCCTTTCCTCTCTTCCTTTGCCCCTCATCCATCTGTCCTTCCTCCCTTCTTGCCTTCCTCCCTGTGTTCCTTTTATCCTTCAACAAATATCAGTTGTGCTCCTATACAACCCAGTTGTGCATCTATACTGTCAGTATTAGCAATGGAAATATAACATGAACTGGCAGCCGTGCCCACTATAATATCAAAATACACCAGGCCAATGCTTCACAGGTGGTATTTCACTTTGTTCTCACAATAGTCCTATGAGGTAGGGCTTAATCCGACCACATTAGAGGAGAAAATGAAGACAGGGAGATTCTGTGTGATGTTCCTGAGGCCCCACAATCTCTGAGCCTCATTCATTCATCACATATCTAGCAAGCGTCACTCCATACCAGTCATTGTGCCAAGCCCAGGGAATGAACCAGTGACCAGGACAAGAGTCTGCCTTCGAGGCAAGTGACACAAAGCTGAGCAACTCTAGGGTCAGTACTGAATGGAGACCAGTCCACGGGGAAGCTCAGGAGTAGAATAGGGGTCACAGAGGCAGTGTTGTGTTGGGGGAAGAACTCTGGCTCTGTAAGCACTTGGCTTCAAACCCACTTCTCTATTCTCTCTAAGATGTTGTTTTTCATTGCCATCAAGTCAGTCCAACTCATGGCGGGTCCATGTGTGCAGAATATAACTGCTCCATAAAGTTTTCAAGGCTGTGACTTTTCAGAAGCAGATTGCCAGGCCTGTCTTCTGAGGCAACTCTGGGTGGGTTTGAACTGCCAACCTTTCAGCTAGTAGTCGAGCATTTAACCATTTGCAGCACTCAGGGACTCCTTTCTCTAAGACATGCCCCATTTTTGTGGCAATGAAATGCAGACAGTAAAGTCCCTCTCACAGAAAAGTTGCGAGTATTAAATAAATGTGTACAATTCTTTTTCATAAAGCCTAGGACATAGCAGGTTCAAGAGTAGTTCTAAACCATCTCCATCGGCCCCTGCTGTGTTCTTAAACTTCATCTGAAGCATATGGAACCTGCAGATTCTTAGCAAGTTGAACTAATTAATATCTAGGTAGGTGTCCCCATGAAAATATCAACCTGCTTATTTCATTATAATGATAACAATGATAGCAAAACTACCACTTACTGACCTCATCCAGTGAGCCAGGCATGGCTGGTTACTTACATCATCCTCATTGTGCAGAGGTAAAACTGAAGCTCCAAGGGCTTCGTGACTTGGCCAAGAACACACAGGAAGTGTTGAGCAGCCCTGGGTTTGCGTTCAGCTGAAGGCTTCCTGTGTTAAGCTAAACTGGAACCCAGGACTGCTCAGTGCTCCTCAGGAGAACATTTCTTCTCCTGTCTCTTGGCTTCTCCTCCACCTTGACTGATGGCTTCTAGGCACACCCCTTGGGTCAGGGAAAAGACTGAAGTGTGGCTTGAGGGTTGAGAGACAGAGCGTGGGCTTCCCTGGACATCTCGGAAGCCCCAGCTGTAAATCAAACGTTGGCAACTCGGGAGCCTGGGACTGACCTGCAAGGTCAAGCAAAGCATTCTTGTTCTTCTTTATTTTTGTTACCTTGCTCAATCAGGTAATTATACATTTACCATACAAGGTCTAACCAAGAAACGACCCAAGTTCTAGGGAAAATACATATATATAAGAATTCTTTTAGATCCCCGATCCCCATCCTGACTCTTGGGAGTTCATATTTGAGGAGCAAAATGAGGCTAGGAGGTTAGGGTCGAGCCTGAGACTATAGCATTTATAAAGCAACAAGAAACAAGTCCACGGTTTCTCACCGTTTTTCATCTGATCCCAGAGATCTGCTGTCACTCCCCCTGCGTGGCGCGCAGCTCCTTCTCTGTGGCGCTTTTCCCCTCATTTGGACTTCTGAACGCTCCATCCTGACGCGGATAATTTGGTGCTTTAATATAGAGTAACACGATTTTTCATTTACTCCAATCTGCGATCAGTATCATCTTTTCATTTAACCAGATGCAATTCTTTTTTTTTTTCCTTTCGTTAAATTGAAAATCCATGAGCGACAGGGAGTGCAATGTTTTAATTAGCTCATATTTTTTATATGGATTTATGTCTTTAAAATACATTTGTGTAATTCTTCAGCGAAATTAAAAACGTCTCTCTGCGAAAGAGAGGAGGGGAAAATAAAGCGCCAAATTGTGTCATTAGCTTAGGTCATTGCAGATGGCAACTCAGATCGCGCAGAGGAAGCCACGCAGTCACCAGAGCTTCTCTCTGGGCTGCCTTTGAACTTGCCCTTCATTTAAAGAAGAGTTTCTCTATAAAGGCTTCTGGCAAAATGACTTGGGCGGGATTTTTTAAGGCCTCTAGTAAGTAAAACAAGCAGTTACCTCCAACGAGCTAATTTGATACCGAACCTGCCGCCAAACAAAACAGAAAATGAAAAAAAAAAGACATCATTGTGATAAACAGTTTTTTCCTGCATTTCTCCCTTTGTCTGTTTTTTTTTTTTTTTTTTAACTATCAAGTTTAAAGCCTTCCACGGTGCTTTCTTTTTTTCCCCCTACTTTCTAGAGACAAGTGACATTCCGTGGTAAATGGAAGAAAAAACCATGCAGAACTGAAATCTCTCTAATGCGTTGACACTAACTTGCCCTCTATTGTTGGAAATGAGCAGGCGCTCATGATTGTTCATCAAACAGCTCCTAATGCAGTTAAAACATTCAGCTATAATTTCTCCTTGCATTTATAATTACTGTCATAGACTGCACACCTCGGTGAGCAGATTAAAGCTATAAACTATTTAGCCGCGGCGCTAAGACGAGGAACTTGATTTGTCTGGCAGGAGTTATTTGTTAGGGAGCTTGACACTTCACATAAAAATGACTCAACTTGATGAAGAACAATGCACTTTTAGCAATGCGGGGATTTTAAATCAGTCACCACGCCACGCCCTGCGAGAATCACAGGGCAGTTTGTTAAATGATCTGTAGGCCGGGGAGATAACGGGATGTGTTAAGGGGACCAGGGGAAAAGGGGGTTTGGTGTGTGGTTTGCTTTCTTCCCTGACTCGCCTCCCAAAGAGCAAGAATGTGTTGAAAATCCTGCATGTCACGTTCTCCTGGGAAAGCCAGCGATGCTCACCTGGGGAGGGATGCCTGGAGCCAAAGGCAGGTCACACTTGGGGGTTTTAGAAAACTTTGAGGTGCTGCTCACAGCATCTACCTCTGGAGGCCCGGGAAGCCAGGGCTAGGTGGGAAGTGGTGTTGATTTTTGGTTTTTGTTTTGTTTTGTTTTCCCCTCCTTGGAATAATCATTTATTTCTTTGTTTACCTATGTGTTTGTTTATTTGCAGGAGGCACGTGATATATGTAGGCAGAGAAAGCTTTTCTGTTGAGCTGGTTCCATGCCTTTTGGCTATCAAAATTAATGAAAATAGGTATTTTTCAACTCAGAAATTGTACTGTAGGGGCCCACAGACCAGATCCTTTCTCAACGGAGTTTTGGCGAGTTTGCTCATTTTGCCACAGGGTCATCCCCACCTACCCGCCTCTCACAGCCACACACACAAATTTATTCAAAAACAAAACATCAAGACCATGGGATGCTTAAAAAAAAAAAAAAAAATATACAGCAAATGGCGGATATGGTGCCTGGATATTGTTGTTGGTAGTTGCTGTGAAACCAGCTCCGAACTCACAGTGCCCTCATGTACAAAGGAACAAGAAGCTGCCCTGCTCTGCCGTGTTCACGGTCGTTGGTGTGTTTGAGCCCATTGTTGCAGCCATTGTATCAATCCATGCCATGGACGGTTTTCCTGGTTTTCACTAACCCTCTGCTTTACCAGACATGATTACCCGTTGCTGTCAAGTCAATTCCAACTGATAGCAACCCTATTGGACAGAGAAGAACTGCCCCCACAGGGTTTCCAAGGAGCGGCTGGTGGATTCAAACTGTTGATCTTTTGGTTAGCAACCCAGCTCCTAACCACTACGCCACCAGGACTCCACCAAACACGATTAGGGGTTGCAAAACAGGTGCTCCAGGGGCCAAGCAGGTAACATAAAGGACTTCAGCAGAGCCGATGGTAGCCATTGCAAATGAAAGCAGGAGCCCTGCCTAGCTCCAGCAGTTCTTCCAAAGAAGTAAGAAATCCAGGCATTCCTGTCAAGTCTCTCAATGTTTAAATTCAGAGTTTTTTATTGGTGTCTTTTGTTTTGGTTTGGATTTGGGTTTGGTTTCTTCTTGCACACACTTCAAACCAAAGACAGCATTTTGGAGACCAGATTTAACTCCTGGGCCACTGACTTTGCAAGCTCTGAATCTGGTAGCAAGTCAGATGGAGAGACTGACTCTGCTCCAGGTGATCTTTGTCCATTTCCATGGCCGCCGGTCTGGTCCCCAACAACTCTAGGACTTTGAGAACTTACTGTAAATGCCACCTCTCCCTTTCTCTAGACATGCTGGGTGGTTCTTTGGAAAATAGCACTTTCTTCTTTGATGTCACCAAGTAAATGTAGGAAGGCAGGTGGGGCTCTCCCGTAGGGTAAAAAATCATCAGAGTGAGGTAGGGGTGAGGGGCTTCTGGGATATGGAATTCAAACCAGGAAAATCCCAGGCAAACTGGGACGAGTTTTCCTGGTACCTCTCTTGCTTCAGAGCAAGAAATAGGTCTCTGGTATAACTGGTGAAATGATGAGTGCCCTTCATATTCAAATTCCACTTATAAGTAATAGCAATAAGGACTGATATTTACCTAACCTGATGTTACCTAAGACATTTTGGCCTATGGTATTTGCTTAATCCTCACAGCAAAACTGCAAGGTGGATCTTATTCCTATTTTAGAGATGAGGAAGCTGAGGCTCAGAGAAGGTGCCTCAGCAGCCTAAGACTCACAGCAGCAAGTGGCAGGGCTGGGGCTGCAGGCCAGATCTGCTGGACACAGCCCCAGGTCTCTGGCACCCAGCATCCACAGGGTATAGGCTAAGCTCTCAGGGTTTCAAAGTGTGGTGCATTTAAAGTGCAGAGAGTTTTAGCATATTGATGATTTTTCTGTATGTGACCATGACCCAGCTGTAGTTGCTACATAGAGTAGAATGTTCTTGCATGCCCAGGCCCCTGTCCAATGGTCAGAGGCCTGGAATGAACCAATGGGCGCAAGATTCCTGTTTCTACAGTCTCACCAACTTTAGCCCCAATACATGTTCTTGCAGGTTACTCAGCACTTTGGCCAGTAGGTAAAGGAATGTGGCTGAACCAGATTCTGCTCAATGATCATTAGCCCTATAGTTGGCATAGAGTTTTCTACATGAAGCTTAGCCTTTCATTCATTCAGGAACTCTGCGTTGAGTACAGTTGGGCACCGTTGGGTGGCAGTAAGTGGCCTTGTGGTTCCCTCCCTCTCACATCAGCTTGTGTTGAGGATTAAGTGAGCAGTACACAAGCAATGCTTGGCACTGGATCGGCCACACAAAGCAAAGCCGAACAAAAAAACAAACCCGTTGCAGCCAAGTTGATTCCGACTCTCCGCGACACTGTAGGACAGAGTAGAACTGTCCCATAGGGTTTCCAAGGCTTTAATCCTTATGGAAGCAGACTGCCACATCTTCCTCCTGCAGAGCAGCTGGTGGGTCAGAACTGCCCACCTTTCCATTAGCAACCAAGCACTTAACCACGGCACCATCGGGGCTTCTTACACAAAGCAAGTGCTTGGCAAATCTCACCTGCCTCTCTCTATTCCCTCTGCCTGGATCTCCAGGCATGAAAAAAAAATCCCCTTCGTTTGCTTAAGTCTTAAATCAAGCTATGGGATGGATTGTGCCATTGTCTTTGAAGAAATAAGGAGAGACTGTGAATACAGTTTTAACTAAAACAGCTCTGGAGAAAAAAATATGAAAATGTTGGGTGGTGATTGGGTGCCCCTGAAAAAGGATGGAATAGAGCATAAGCCTGCCATTTTCTTCCTTCTGACTCCCCCTCCGATCTCCTTGCCACCAGCTACCTTGAAAAACTACTGTGCTATGTAATCCAAAATTCACTGGTGGCTTTGCCATGCTGGGAAGGAAAGGGTGTATGGTCCCCAGACACCCTGCTAACTCAGAACTGAAGCCACTCCCAAAGTCCACCTTTCAGCCAAAGATTAGATAGGCTTATAAAACAAACAATAACACACGTGAGGAACTGCTTCTTAGTTCAATCGAGTATACGAAACCAAATGGGCAACACTGACCCAAACGCAAAGACGAGAAGGGAGGAAGGGGCAGGAAGACTGGACAATTGGACATGGGAACCTGGGGGGTGGAAAGGGAATGGGGGAGAGTGCTGACACATTGCAGAGATTGCAACCAAAGTCACAAAACAACTTATGTCTAAATTTTTGAACAAGAAACTAATTTGCACTGTAAACCTTCACCAAAAGAACAATAAAAAATTTTTTACAAGGTGGAAGAAGAGGAGGCGAGCTGAAGAAGGAAGAGGGAAAGAGGGAAGAGAAGGAGGAAAAGGAAGAAGATTGTTGGTTAAGTGTGGTAACAAAGTGGAGTGTTTAAAGCAACGCCTGGCAGTGTCCTTTATCACCATTCTTCTTGTCAATATTGACAGAGGACTAATGGTGATCGAACAGTTACAGTGTCCCAGCAATTTGCCAGGCTCTTTACATATATTATCCCAACTACTTTTCATCCTAGACTCTGTAAAGGAAGGACTGTGATCATATTCGGTGTTATGGATTGAACGGTGTACCCCAAAAATATGTGTTGTAAATCCTAACCCCTATACCTGTGGTTGGAAATCCAGGTGATGTAGTTGTTAAGAGCTATGGCTGCTAACCAAAACGTCGGCAGTTCAGATCCACCAGGTGCTCCTTGGAAACTCTATGGGGCAGTTGTACTCTGTCCTATAGGGTCACTATGAGTCGGAATCTACTCAATGGCAATGGGTTTTTTAGGCAGTATTAGCCTAAAGTATGTCTTAAATAGTGTCTTCTGAGATACAAAAGAACAGATTGAGCCAGCAGCCAAGCACGCAGGCAAGCAGAGATGCGGGAAGACAGATGTCACGCCACATGCGATCTCCAAGGAACCAAGAAACAGAAGCTGGAAAGAGACAAGGGCCTTACCCCCAGAGCCAACAGAGAGAGAAAGTCTTCCCCTAGAGCTTGTGCTCTGAATTCAGGGTGGACTGACACAGTGGCTGCAACAATGGGCTTAAGCATAGCAACGATCATGAGGCTGGCACAGGACCAGGCAGTGTTTCACTCTGTTATACATAGGGTCACTATGAGTTGGAACAACTTGACAACACCTAACAACAGCAAGCCTCCTAAACTGTGAGAAAATAAATTTCTGTTTGTTAAAGCCGCCTATTTGTGCTATTTCTGTTAGAGCAGCACTAGATAACTAAGATACCTGGCTTACCAGTGAAGAAACCAGCTGAGCGGCTGACCAGTAAGGAACTTAGCAGCAAGATCACCCAGCTAATAAGTGGCCAAGCAGGGACTCAAGTGGAAACAATTAGATGATTTGCTTCAAGCCAGAATTTTGGCCAACATTTCTCCCAGCACCTGTCTGGCATCCCTTGTAGAAAGAGTCAAATTCTCCGGGGAACTACACCAAATTAGATGTGAGACCTGCCCGTAAGTTACTTAGTTGGGGAGAAAAGGCGACCACAGAGAACGATGTTTAAGTACTCCGAAAGCCCAAATCTGTGACATAGACAACTTTCCACCACTCGGCCCTTCAGCAAATTGGTACTTTTAAATGTGCCTGGTTTTATCTGATATTTTCCTTTTCATTTATGAAGAAAAAAAAATAAATGACGTTTCAGGTTATGTTATTTTCAATGCCACATTACTCGATTTCACAGTCAAATAATTCTATTTTTGTTCACAAGAGGGTTTTGTCATGTCTAATTGTTTATGACTCCCTCCTGCCCCCAGATCTGCTGTAGCCTCCACTTCCCCGTCTGCCGCCTTCCTTTGGATTCTCTGGTGTGCCGTAACCATGGAGATGAGTCCCCTTTGGATAGTCTTTGCTCTGGCTTAGAAGTCAAAGAACCAGTCAGGGCCTTATCAGCCCAGAAATGTAACAGGATAAAAAATGGGAGGCCTTTGTAAGTAGGGGGACAGCCCGTTGTGATTCTCGGGAGACAGAGTTCCTGATCCTTGGGAATCCTGCAAAGGAAACATTTGGCAACTTAGTGCAGTGGGAGGGGACATGGACCCCTGAGCCACTAGGCCTGACTTAGAGCTGGGTCACTGCTTCCTAGCTGGGGGACATGGGCTGGGTCACGTCAGCTGCCTCTTCCACACCTCAGTTGCCTCTTTTGTCAAATGACAAAGGCCAACCTCATGTATTGGTATAAGGCTGAGATTTGGGAAAACTTAGTAAGTGCCTGTCTACCAGGCACATTGAAGTCCTCGATAAAGAAAGCTTCTTTCATAATTTAAGGAGCCCTGGTGGCACAAAGAGTTAAGCACTCAGCTGCTAACCAAAAGTTTGGCAGTTTGAATCCACCCAGTGGCCCCACAGGAGAAAGGCCTATCTACTTCCATATAGATTACACCCAAGAAAACACTATGGGCAGTTCTGTTCTGTCATCACACGGGGTCACTATGAGTTGGAATCTACCCAACAACACCCTAACAGCAACAACTCTCGTAATTACTAAAATCTAACACTCATAGAATTCAAGTTGAATGACTATGTCTAACAATTACAATAATGACAGTAGCAATAGCAATTACAATGTGCAGAAACTAAGTCACGTTGGCTATCTCAGGGAACTCCATTTGGGAAGACAAATAGGAAAACGTTTATTGAACAGTAAATGCCAATTATGTGTTGGGGACAGACTATGGCAGGTGCTGGAATGACAGCAGTGAACACATAGACACTGCCCCTGCCCTTGAGATGCTCACAGTCCTTCACAGGAGAAGGACAGCTATGCCACCAAGCCTTAACCTGTGCCCAGTGCTATCACAGGGGATGGACTGGGTCAGGGAGGGCCAAGAGGGGTCAAAGAAGGCTTCCCAAACGAGAAGTGAGCCAGAAGGATGCAGAGAAGCCAACCAAGTGGAGAAGGAGGGGAAGAGTGTTGTGGGAAGAAGGAATGACAAGAGAAAAAGCCTTGTAAGTGAGAGAGAGCTGGTACATTCTGGAAAACACAGGATTGGAGGCCTGTTTAGGGGAAATGATGATAGAGAAACGAGACTGGGCAGGAGGGGGGCCTGGTGGATGTACATCGGATGACTTCTACTGTTGTTGTTGTTGGGTGCCATTGAGTTGATTTTGGACTCGTAGTGACCCCGTGTGACAGAATGGAACTGCCCCACAGGGTTTTCTAGGCTGTTGGATGCATAACGTTTGTCTTTTGAGCCTAGTGGAGACTGATGTTGGATAGATGTTTGCCATATTGAAACATTTGAGCATCATTTCCATGAAGGTGACTTTGTAGGGCTGGGAAGTGAATGGGCAGTGGCCTTTTACCTGAGCTTCCAGTTGCCCCTGATACAAAACTGACACCCACCCGTAAGCTCCTAGAGGGAGGGGCTGTGTCTGATTGACTTACGTTGTATTTCTTAGAACACACACCCAGTATGCGATATGTACTCTGTAAATACCAGAAAAAAAAGGAAAGAAAAGAGAGAGGAAGGGAGGAAAGGAGCATGGGAGGAAGGGAGGAAGAAACAAATTGCTTGACTGAGTCAGAGCCTAAAGGAGTGCTGGTCTTCCTTTTGACATCCTCCAGGTGTGAAATAACAATAATGTCTAAATCGCCCTTCAGTGAGACAGATATGTTATGACAATCTCATCAAATATGAGATGAAGTAGATGGAACACTTAGTACAGTGCACAGCCCTGAATACCCTAAAACCCATTGCTATCAAGTCCATTCTGACTCATAGTAGAAGCTCAATAAATGTTAGTTTCCTCTTTGGTAAAATGTGAAAGAATCTTCAAGTTTTAACAGGCTCAGAAAAGTATGAGGAAGTGGGAGGCATTCCCAGCCCACCAAGTAAATGGTTTATCCAGAGAGCTAACACTCTGCCATGAGGCTTGTGCAGCTGGGTTAAGAACTGCCAGGAGATGAAGAGTGGAGAACTGCATTCAGGTGAAGGAGTCAAGCCATTCTGAACTCTTGACAGGAGGATCAGGGGCCCTCATTCAGTGGTTCCTTCAGTTAATCGTCCTTGAGGGCCTGCTATGTGTCAAACACTGTTCTATGTTCAGGGCTACAACAGAGAATCAGAGGAACACAGATCTTGCATTCCAATTCTGGTACATGCTGATAATACTACTATGGCTAACATTTATTACTGTTATTGGGTGCCATCTTGTCTATTTCGACCCACAGCGACCCCATGTGACAGAGTAGAACTGCCCCATAGGGATTCCTAGGCTGTATTCTTTAAAGGAGTTGATTGCCAGGTCTTTCTCTCAAAGAGCTGCTGGGTGGGTTTAAACCACCAGCCTATTGGTTAACAGCCAAGTGCTCAACCAGTTCAACACCAAGACTCCTTCCGACATTTACTGAGTACATAAATCAAAGTAATAATTTCCAGGAGGGAGGGAGGGGCTGCAGACGAGACATGAGGTAGTGTGAGGGACTAAGACAGGGCCACTGACTTCAGCTACGGGGGTCAGGGAAGATAAATGAGGAGGCTGGTAAGGACCAGGCATGTGGCAAACTGGGAGCAGAACATCCCCAGGAGGAGAAGCAGTAATAGGCTTGGCGTGTTTGATTAAGAGAAAGTCCAGAGTGACTGAGTATCGCGAGCTGGGAGTGGAGAAGCGGGACATGATCTGAGAGGTGGGCACAGGGCAAGTCAGGTCTTTGTGAAACATCACAGGAAGTTTGGACTTTTTGTTTTCCCTAAGCCTGATAGGAAGCCATTGGAGAGGTTCTAGTGGCATGATCTAATTTCTTTTTTGTAGAACATTCTGGCCACTGAGTGTGGAATGGACAAGACGGGACAAGAGTGAAAACAGAGACCAGTAGGTGGCAGTTAGAGTAAGGCTAGGAGAGAAACAGAAGGAGCCCTGGTGGCGCAGTGGTTAAGCACTCGGCTGCTAATCAAAGGTTGGTGGTTCGAACCCACCAGCCACTTGGAGGGAGAAAGATGTAGCAGTCTTCTTTCTATAAAGATTGCAGCCTTGGAAACCCTGGGCTATAGGGTTGGTATGGGTCAAATAGACAACAGCAGTGGGCTTAGGAGAGAGATGAGGAGCCTTGGTGGTGCAATGGTTACCTGCTAACCTGCGAACTGAGGTTCTGTAGGAGAAAGATGTGGCCACCAGAGGTTCTGTAGGAGAAAGATGTGGCCACCAGAGGTTCTGTAGGAGAAAGCTGTGGCCACCTGCTCCTGTAAAGATTACAGCCTAGGAAACCCTATGGGGCTGTTCTACCATGTCCTATAGGGTCGAGATGAGTCAGAATCTACTCAACAGCGCACAACAACAACAGGAGGGAGGTAGTAGTGATTTGGACTGCCGAGAACACAACAGGAATGGAGAGAAGCAGGTGGATTCAAGGAAATTCTGAGTCACCTCAGAACTTGATTTATCTAGGAAGGACAAAAAACAAAATAGCCTAACCATTTGCCATCAAGTCGATTCTGAACTCATGGTGATCCTATATGCTTCAGAGTAGAACTGAGCGGAGGGTATTCAATGGCTGTGGGCTTTCAGAAGTAGATACTCAGCCAGGCCTTTCTCCAAGCACCTCTGAGTGAATTCGAACCACCAACCTTTTGGTTAGTAGTCAAGTGCTCAATGGTTTGCAGCACTCGGGAAGAACAAAGGGGTGTCCAATTAAGAAGACATGGGGAGTACTAGGACAAATCCCACTGGACTCATGTTGTGGGGCCTTGGTGCGCTCCAGGGAATCAGGATACAACTACCCTTCCTGCGTCTCCCCTGGATTACCCCCAAGTACCACACATACGCTGACTGCCTATTTCTCAACGAGAATCCATTTTGATAAAAGTAAACCACTATTTTTCTGCTTCTCCAGGAATTATGAAGTACAAAAAGAAAGGTCCCCGCTGTGCTCGCCTTCATACTTTTCAGTCCTAATTTAATTCCTCTCTCCTTTCTGTAATTCAGCCCCCCTCCTCTGAGCATCAACACTAGGTGGTCCAGACTTCAGTGAAAGATTTACTGGCAAGACGAAATGGAGGAACACATTGTTTTCTCAAGATGATTTAATGACCTTTTTGGCATCCCCACGACTGCTGAAATCTTCCGTAATTATTCGGTTTGGCGGCAGAGAGTCCTGTTGATCAGAGGAAGGCTGATGTAGATGTCAAATGTCAATAAATTTGCAATCCATAATTGTAACCACTTGATGCTGGAGCAGACCAGGGAACAGTGACTTGGTCACAAGGCCATGAATGCTTGAACCAACACGAACACCAAAGTATCTCAAGCGGTACACATGCAAAAACATTACCGTATTTTCCTTTCTATACTAGCTTACTTCCTGTCTCTCTCTCTCTCTGAATCCCCCTCTTTCTCCTTCTCCCTCTGACCTTCCATCTCTGTCACTGTCTTTCTCTCCCCTTCCCTGGAAAGATGGGCATTGTCTTAGTTTCTTAGTGCTACTGTAACAGAAATACCCCAAATGGATGGCTTCAAAGAGGAGAAACTCATTTGCTCACAATTTAGGAGGCTGGAAGTTTGAATTCAGGACACTGACTCTAGAAGAAGACTCTCTCTGTTGGCCCTGGAGGAAGAGCCTTGTCTCAGCATCTGTAACTCCTGTGTTCCTCAGTTCCTTGGCCATCCTCACATGTCCTTCTGTCTTTCCCAATTTGTTCCTGCTTGTCTCTGGGTCTAGTGACACACTCTTCATATATCCCGAAAGTGATCAGGTTTAAAACACACCCTACACTGACAGGGTCACTTTAACATAACAAAGGAAACCCTTTTCCCAAATGGATTTACAACCGCAGCTGTAAGGGTAAGGATTTCAACACCTATTTTATTGTTGTTGTTGTTAGGTGCCTTCAAGTTGGCTCTGACTCAGAGTGACTCTATGTATAGCAGAACGAAACATTACCAGCTCTTCACCATCCTCCCAATCGTTGCTAGGTTTGAGCCCATTGTTGCAGCCACTGTGTCAATCCATCTCATTGAGGTCTTCCTCTTTTTTGCTGACCCTCCACTTTACCATGCACGATGTCTTTCTGCAGGGACTGGTCCTTCTTGATAAACATGTCCAAAGTATGTGAGCCGAACTCTCACCATTCTTACTTCTAGGGAGCATTCTGGTCTTACTTCCACCAACACAGATTTGTTTGCTTTTCTGGCAGTCCACGGTATATGCAATATTATTTGTGGGGGACACAATTCAATCCATAGCAGGCATGTTGTGTGATCTACTGTCCAAAGTCTTCTGGGCCCATCTCCACCAGAGTCAGTGATGCTGTAAACAGCATGACGAATGCACCCCAGAGAAGCTCCATAAGCTCTTTTTGGTCTTGCTATTCAGGTCCGTTTGGCCCCTGATGGAGATTAAGCATTGATTTTTTTTTTTTTTTTTTTTTTTTTTTGCTTTGCTTGCTTACCAATAGCACAGTTTATATTGGAAAGGTCTGTGTCAGGAATTAGAGAATATTCCCAACAATGGGGGAAAATACCCTAATATAAATATACCATCTGTGGGCTTGCTTGCACTTTGACAAGGGCAACTGAGTTGGAAGACGCTGGAAAAGCTTGGAAGCCGTGGGAATATAGAACAGAGGCATTTGCTTAATAGCTCATCTAATTCCTTGAGATCACCTTGTCAAGCTTTAACCTCTGAATCCCTGAGTTCCTAGTTCAAAACTCCAGAGTCTCCTCGGTCCTCGTGTTAATTTTTAAATTATATATCATTGTAGAGAGGCCCCCGTGTTGAATATTATGAGCCATTTTTGCATTTGAAATGGGGAATTACAACTGAACATTAGTGATTGCCTGTAAATCACAGTGAACCAAGTGCCACCGGTAACCACACAGTAATCACTGGGAAGCAATGCAGTACAGAGAAGAGACTTAAAAAAGTGAAGGTGACATTCAAGAGTGGAGGTTGCAAGCTGATGTCCACAGATTCCCTGGCATGCTAAGCAATTCCCAGACTCCAGTGGACTTGGGTTGAGGTTTATTGGAAGTCAGGATTCAACTCTGTAGATTTCCCTTTTCCTTTGCTTGGAATTTTTTTTTTAAGTGGAAAGTTCCTTGAAGGCTGAGAAATTTGTCCTAAGGCTTACTAGGAATCAGCAAAAAAGGCAACAGGATATGTCATTTCGAGACAGCCTGTCTGCCAGTCAAACTGGAATGAGAGCTACTCGCTCTGACCACAATACGGACAGCTGAATTGATATGTCCATCTTGACTAGAACATGCTAGAGAGGTGTGTGGGTCAGGGTGCCTGGATTTGAATCCAGGGTTCCATTACCATCTCTAAGAGAAAAAGCCCTAATCTATCTAAGCCACAGTCTTTGCCTATAAAATAGGATAATAGCCCTACCTCACGGGTTGATTGAGAAGGTTGAAAGAGATAAGCCAGGTAGTGAATATTTTAAGCCAATGGCTCTCAAATTTGAAGCGTGCATCGGAATCACCTGGAGGGCTTATTATAACACAAATGGCTAGGTCCCACCCCAGAGTGTCAGATTCAGCAAGTCATGGTGGGGCCTGAAAATTTGAATATCTAACAAGTTCCCAGATGATACCCTGATGCTGGTCCGTGGACCACACATTTTGAGAACCACTGTTTTAAACACTGTTCCTGGTGGTGCTCCAAAAAGCTTGCTATTATTATCTTTACTCCCATCTTGGAGCCTGTCTGATACTCTGTTCTTTGTGAAGAAGGTACATGAACTCTCAGGGGGTTCCTAGCATAGTATACAAAATCAAGTCAACTTAAGATGGAAGGTCTATCCAGATTGTCCGTTAGAGGGGCTGGGTTGGCTACAGAAGCAGAGGTACAGAGACAAAAGAGGAGATGTTCAAAATCTAGGGAAGCAGAAGGCCAACTGCAAGTTTGCATGACTCTGCTGAGATCATTTAAAGAGGTGGGCAGCATCAACTCATTAGTTTCTACAACATAGGAGGAATTTCCCAACTAAAGTGTCTTGATTGGCTGTCAAAGGAAGAGGTCCCTTTCTTGGCTTAGCTTAATACCTTCCTGAATTCAGACGAGATGGACTATAAAATTATTTTGGAAGCAATAATCACAACCAATTGGCATATTAATTATTAGCATTTGTCAAAATCTCTTGTTTAGCATTGACAGCAGATCAAGTCAAGCTTAGTTAAGGAAGAACGAATTTATGGCTCATTCAAGGAGAGAGTTGGTTTCATGCACAGATGAACCCTAGCTTCAAAGGATGTATGCCATCAGAAAGAATTTGGTCTTTCCCCATCTTTCAGCTCCCATTTCCTCTGTGTTGTCTTCATTGTTAGGAAAATGGAATGACTGTCTGAACCAACTCCAGGCTAATATCCTACCAGTTTATGAACTCCAGTGGAAAAACCACCTGTCTCCCAAGATTGCCAATCAAATATTGAGACTGAGCTTCGTTGGCATGGGAGGTCCCACACCTTGAAGTAATAGCGGTGGTGGGGAGAGTGGGATGCTCTCTTTGACTGGACTGTGTCAGATGCAAATCCCTGGGTGCAGTGAGCAGGGTCAGAGTCATGCGACTTGGACTGAGATTGGTCTGCCCAGAGGGGTTATGATGTCAGCGTTGTTTGGGAGGAAATGACCCCGAATCCAGCTCACTCCATTGAAACTTGACCTAGGCATCATCTCCTCACTCTTCCTAAAAAAAAAAATCCGCTAAAATTTCTAATTCTGATTCTGAAATGACTGTGACTGGCCCCACCATTCACATGGTGCCCCTTTTAGGAACCATAGACCTCCTCTTTCTCTCTTCTCTCCCTCCACTCTCCATTTCGTCACCAATCTTTCTTGATTGGATCTGCCACTTCTTCCCTTCCACTTCCATTTCCACAGCAGCCACATGGGTTGAAGCACATCCTTTCTCTTGCAAGGACTGATGCAGTAGCCACCTTCAGCCCTTCTCATCTCTACTTGCTATTGCCCAGTTTCCCCAGCAGACAACTCCCAGATTAAATGTCACAATTCAAAGCTCAGTTGTAATGAGAAGAACAGCCACTTCACAAGTGTTTATTCAGTCTCAGGGACTTCCAGTATAATCTTTCTGATTCTTATAGCAACCATTCTAACATTTAAGTCTCAGCTTAAGTATCACCTGCTTTAAAGGCCCTTCTCTGAAAGCTCATTGAAAGCAGGGGATAAACTTTTTCTGTAAGGGACCCAGTAGTTAATATTTTCCATGTTGCAGGCCATACAGTATCTGTCACAACTACTCAATTTGCTGTTGCATCGCAGAAGCAGTCATAGACAGTACGTAAACGAATGGGTGTGGCTGTGTTCCAATAAAACATTATGGATGGACACTGAAGTCTGAATTTTATATAATTTTCACATGTCATGAGATACCATTGTTCTTTTGATTTTTTTTTTAAAACCATTTAAAAATGTGAAAACCACTCTCAGTTTGTGGGGCATACAAAACCAGCCAGTGGGCTGGATTTGGCTCATGGGCATAGTTTGCCAACATCTGATCTATAGTGATCCAGCCTTCCCATGTGTCTCTTTCTGGTAACCCTGCTTTATTTCCTTCATAAAACTTAAAAAAATACATTCCCATCAAATCGATTCTGACCCACGGCAACTCCACGTGTTACAGAGTGCAACTGCTCCTGAGGGTTTTCTTGGCTGTTATCCTTACAGAAGCAGATCGCCAGGCCTTTCTTCTGTGGCGCTGCTGGGTAGGTTCGGACCTCTGACCTTTAGGTTAGTGGTCCAGTAGAAGCCATTTGCACCAGCCATGAACCTCTTCATAAAACTTACACCTATCTGGTATTAAGTCATTTATTTGTATAGTTTCCTTGTGTCAGGCACTGCGCTCAGCTCCAAGGATAGAGCAGTGAAAAGAAGAGCATTTTCCTCCCCTCGTGAATCTTATATTCTAGTTGAATGAGAAAGAAACAAAGAACAAATAAACAAGACCATTTCAGATACTGTGAGTGACATCAGTAAGGTGGCTTGGGTCGCAGTGGTGCTAGTTTACTTTGGGTGCCTCAGGAAAGCCTCTTTGAGAAGTGATATCTGAGACATAGATCCCTGGTAGCATAGTGGCTAACAGCCTGGCTGCAAACCAAAAGGTCAGCAGCTTAAATCCACCACCCACTGCCTGGAAATCCTGTGGAGCAATTCTACGCTGTCCTGTAGAGTTGTTATTGGTCAGAATTGACTCCATGGCAATGGGTTTATTTGTTTGTTTTTTTATCTGAGCTACAAGGGCCCTAGTGGTGCAGTGGTTAAAGTGCTTGGCTACTAACTGAAAGGTTGGTGGTTTGACCCCACCAGCCACTCTGTGGGAGAAAGATATGGCAGTCTGCTACCATAAAGATTTACACCCTTATAAACCCTATGGGACAGTTCTACTCTGTCCTATAGGGTCGCTGTGAATCTAAGTTGACTCAGCAACAATGGGTTATCTGAGACATTAGGGACTGAGGAATCCAGTACTGAAATGAACAAGAAGAAGAGGTTTTCAGACAAGAACAGCAAGTGCAAAGGCCCCAAGACAAGAAAGAGCTAGGAGGATTTTGGGAACCTGAAAGAAGGTCAGTATGGCTGGGACTCTGTGAAAAAAAATTGTGGAGACATAGCACAGACACAATTGTGCATGCCGCAGTGACAGGTGTGGGTTATTCTAAGTTCTCAGGAAGGTTTTAAACAGGGAAACATCATGACACATTGGGCGGCTTTTAAAGATGACTTGCTGCTGGGTACAGAATGGGCCGCGGACGTTTGTGTGTGTAAATGTACCTTTCTTTCCTCACCAGGAAGTTCCTTGAAGACCTCAGACATAGTGCCAAGCACACAGCAAGACCTCAACAAAAATTGTGAATTAATGCGTTCCTTAAAACCATTATTAACACAACAACGTAACTTCTTCTTGACCTCCTCAACCGTGAGGTGCTTTATAGCCAGGTTCCTAAAGCAGGTCAATTTATATCATAAAATTAAAAACTTACAGCTTAGAGCTTAAGGTGACCTCCCATTATATAATATGTCAAAACAAGCAAATTAATACTCAATCCATTGCTGTTGAGTGGATTCTGACTCATAGCGACCCTACAAGACAGAGCAACACTGCCCCATGGGGTTTCCAAAGCTGTAGTCTTTACGCGAGCAGACTGCCACATCTTCCTCCCACACAGCGGCTGGTGGGTTCGAACCACTGACCTTTCAGTTAGCAGCAGAGTGCTTAACCACTGCACTACCAGGGCTCCTTAAACTAACACCAGAGGCAGTAAATGTCTAGGCGCTAATGCAGCTTGAGTATGAAATATGTTGTTCCTATCTCAATGGGAGTAAGAGCTCAAAACCCAAAATTCATTGCCATCGAGTTAATTCCAACTCATAGGGACCCTATAGGAGAGAATAGAACTGCCCCATAGGGTTTCCAAGAAGTGGCTGGTGGATTTGAACTGTTGACCTTTTAGTTAGCAGCCGAGCTCTTAACTACGGTGCCTCAGGACTCCAGGAACTCAAAAAAAAAAAATGTCACCAAGCCCATTGCCATCAAGTCGATTCCAACTCATAGCCACTGTATAGGACAGGGTAGAACTGCCCCATAGGTTTCCAAGGAGCAGCTGGTGGATTTGAACACAAAAGGAGGATCAAATTACCCAGCATCACCTACTGGGAGCTAGCCTGCTAAGCCCTGATTCCTAGACCCAGCTGGCATGAATGCAACTCAGCTAGGTCTTTTCAATTCTTCCTCGTTGTTCAGTCAATAAATCTTTTTTGAGTGCCCACTCTGTACAGACCTTGCATATCCAGAAGTGAGCTAAGGAGAGAAGGCCTTGGATAAGGATGAAGATAACAACAGTCAATAAGCAAAGACAGTAATTTTCCTGCTGTAGGTGCTCAGAAACAGGACAGTGGGGTAAGGAAAGAGACGGCCACTTTACATGGGTGGTCAGAGAAGGCCTTTCTGAAGAAGTGAACTTCAAGCGAAGACCTGAAAAAATGATTCAAGGAACAGGGGCTCATGACAATAGGAACGGTGCGTGCAAAAGTCCTGAGGTAGAAAAAACTTGGTGCGTTCGGTGAACTCATTCTGTAATAAATAGCTTAAGCTTTGCGGGCCATACGGTCTCTGCTGGAGCTACTCATTTCTTCCAGAGCACGGCAAAAGCAGCAGCCATAGGTGATATGTAAATGATGGGCATGGCTAAGTTCCAATAAAACTTTCTTTACAAAAATAGACGAAGGGCCAAATTCAGCCTGTAGACTATAGTTTCCTGACTCCTGGTTTAGTAGGATAGTGCCATAAGTGGGGTCCCCAGAAGCAGACCCTGGCATCAGGAGTCATGTGCAAGAGATTCCTAAGGAATGTGTTCCTAAGAGGAACCAGCAGGGATCGGGCAGCCGGACAGAAGGGGAGGGAGCCAAGCAAGGGTGGGGTTCCAGGCAAAGTCCTTACCTCAGTCTGATCCCATAGGGAGCTCTAGGGTGTACACGATGCCTCTGAGTTTGACCTGTGTGTTTGCCGAAGCAATCAAAGTTAACAGAAATTAAGTAATTTGGCCATGGCCACACAGCTTTACTTGGTGGAGTTCTTGGATTTAAAACCCAGAGCTGCTCGACTCCAGGGCCTGGGGAGCAGACTTATAAATTTTAAAAACTGCACACACGAAAATGCAGAAATAGAACTGGCTATGTGCCAGATGCTAGGCTTAGCACTTCTCATGTATGAGCTTATTTAAACACAGGCGTCCCTGTGAAGTAGAAACTATTATTTTACCTATTTTACCGATGAAGAAACAGAGGCACAGCCAGATGAAATCATTCATCCAGGTCACACAAGTGTTATGTGTTGGGGCAAAATTCAGTTACAAATTGGTGAGTCTCCCTAAAATAGATATGATTAGCCCTATTTCTATTCAGGAAAGAATTTTCTGGTTAAGGTTCACGAAGAATGAATAGGAGTTGACCTTTTAGTTAGCAGCCAAGCTCTTAACTACTGTGCCTCAGGACTTCAAGAACTCAAAAAAAAAAAAAAAAAAGACACCAAACCCATTGCCATCAAGTTGATTCCAACTCATAGCCACTGTATAGGACAGGGTAGAACTGCCCCATAGGTTTCCAAGGAGCAGCTGGTGGATTTGAACACAAAAGGAGGATCAAATTACCCAGCATCACCTACGGAGCTAGCAGTGCTAAGCCCTGATTCCTAGACCCAGCTGGCATGAATGCAACTCAGCTAGGTCTTTTCAATTCTTCCTCGTTGTTCAGTCAATACATCTTTTTTGAGTGCCCACTCAGCACAGGCTTTGCATATCCAGAAGTGAGCTAAACAAAAGGGGCTTGAGTGTAGAGCCTTGATGAGTTTAGGGGGAAAGCAAGCAGTGGAAAGAAAGCAAACACGTGTTCGGCAGTCCCCTGGGCTCTGTGTGATGTTCCTGACCAAACACCCAGGGCAGATCCTCTCTTCTTCTCCCTTCACTTCCTCTTGCATTCGTATGAGCTCTGTCACCACCAACAACACGAGACGCCTACCTTGGGCTTGTTGAGAATGGAGTGTGTCTGTTCAGCGTTGCTTCCTGGGTGTTGGACAGCCACCTCCATCTTAGTCACGCATGCCCATCTTTTTCAATCTAATGAACTCCAACCATCAGTGCAACTTAAGTTCGGCTGTCTGTTCGTGCATAGTTAATATTAAAAATGTACTAACAGTGTGGCTGAGAAATCAAATTATGCACATAAATATGCTGGCATAGCAGAGGCGGCGGCAGAAGCTGAAGTTAGCAACAGTGATGCCAGTTCACATTTGCAAATCTCCCGTCAATCTGTCATTAAACATGTTATCAAATGATGATAAGTGTATGCTTCTTGCTTGCATTGGTGAGCCGATTCCCTATGTTGACGCACATTAATGGAATAATACGCGTTAACAGAGCTGTGCTTGGATGAACACAAAACATTTTTTAGCTGTCTCAGTTTGTTTCCCCCGTGGCCCCCTAGTAAGTGTTTTGTGTTATCAATTTGGGAAAAAAAAAAGAAAACATTATTTTTAATTAGCAAACCTTATTGTTGGGGATTTTATTTGCCCCCTCCCCAATAATTCCTGTGTGTTGTCAATAAGACAGACAGAAAAAGAGAAAGAGAGAGAGGGAGCGAGCCAAGAGCTCCACTGTCTCCTTTCAGTAAAACGATTAATGTCAGAAACTCAGAAGCTGGCAATTATGCTCTGTCTTAATGTGCTGGCCTTTCATCTGGGCCCTCGCTCTTGACAGGCCTGATCGCTTCAGTTCAGTGATATGAAAGGCAGCAGATGAAATGATCGCAGACATCCCCGGTCCGCCAGGAGGGCCGGTCCTGGAACGCGCCCAGGCGCCACATCCTAACGCTGCTGCTCGCGGGAGTTATGGTGAGGGAGACATATGGTGGCCCGGGGCGCTGCCCAGGCTTGAGGGTGCCACTGCGCTGAGTGGGGGAATTGAAGCCACAACCGTTTCACAAAGTCGGGAACGAAGGAAATGTGCAATTCTTCCATGATGTGAGAAACATTGTATTAAAAAAATTCAAGGATGTCTCTTTCCCTATTTACCTGGAGCCCATTCAATCGTAGAATGAACACAAAGGTGGACATAGATTTGGAAGGGTGGACATAGATTTGGTGCATCCATACTTATTCAGTTAGAAGTCTGTTATCCAGATAGGACCCAGGATACAATAGCTTAATTTTCTCTTAAAGTGAAAATAAAAATTTAGAAATTCTTGAACAGTCAGACTTTCATGGATATTTTTGGCAAACACTGGGCCAGTTCGCTTTTTGAGATTGCGACGGCTCCCAGTTTGCTTTGCGATGTTCTGAAGCATTAGAGTTGTATTCTTCCACATGAGACCTGTTAGCAAATCTTTGATTTTCATGCATTTGTTCATTTGACCCTTATGTATCAGACACACGTTGTGGGCAGGAACCAAGCTAGACTCACGAAGCACACAGTACTTAGGGGAAACAGAATTCTTTTTTAAGTCATTACACAATAATTCACTGATGTCCAGTATGAAAAATATGTTGTTTTTAGGTGCCGTCAAGTTAATTTTCAACTCGTAGTGAACCCACGGGACAAAGTAGAACTGCCCCAGAGGGTTTCCTAAGCTGTTATCTTTACAAGAGCAGATCACCAGGTCTTTCTCCCAAGGTGTGGTTGGGTAGGTTTGAACTGCCAGCCTTTTGGTTAGCAGCTAAACACTTAACCATTGCACCACCTAGGCTCCTTATGAAAAGTACTAGTGGAGGCATGCGGGGAAGGGTGGTTGTAGCTTTTATTGCTCAAGCTCAATGAAAAGCATCCTTTGCCCTTGAATAGTGCCAAAAAGTGATTGCGCCTGGCCTTCCTGCAGTCTTGTGACGTGCGTTTTAAAACTAGCATGGGCATCTTGCCTTTCATGTTTCTTCCTAAGTGGGGTGAATGGCTTATTAATGATTAGAATTATTGTTGCTATTATCAACATGCTAATTAAAAGAAAATTCTGTCACACAACGTTGTGAGGCAAGCACAGAACTTTAGAAACGTCAGGGCTGGAGATGTGGAGAGAAGAGTGAGAGATAAAAACAAAGGCAAAGATCAGGGCGAGGGAAAGGGCTCTCAAGATTCCTACCATTCTGCATGGCAGATTATTTTCCTGGGCATTTTACCTCATCAGGGTGTGAAGAAAATCCATTTGTTTTCTGAATGGAGGTGTCACCTTTTTATTGTCTTTGTCTTGGGGTGAAAATAGCTGACATTTCTCAGATTTGAGCTCTGAGGACATCCCCTCTTCCACAGGTTTATTCAGATAGGTAGCGCTTCTGAATTGATGATCAGGGTCTGGACCCTACCTACACTGGCACAGAAGATGGTGAGAAGACCATGATGCCATCCCTCCCTGAGGGACTATGACATAGAGGGCGAGAGAGAGAAGAAAATGGGTTGACGTGATTGCTGTGATGAGGGGATACAACCACACAGGAGAGAGACACCCAGCTTTGTGATTGGTAGTAAGAAGAAATTATCTTTATGTCATTAATAATTTATTTAGAATATTCACTATACTGAACCTTGTCAAAGAGACCAAAATATATATAATAGTGATAAACCAAAGAAAACACATTGCCATCCCATCAAGTCAATTCCAACTCAGTGCCCCTATGGTACAGAGTAGAACGGCCCCATAGGGTTCCCAAGGAGGGATTGGTGGATTCTAACTGCAGAACTTTTGATTAGCAACCAAGCTCTTAACACTCTGTGCCATCAGGGCTCCATAATAATGACAGGAGTTTATATTTCTTAAGAAATTACTTGGCACACTTTTTTTTTTTATTTTATTTTACTTTTATTGTGCTTTAGGTGAAAGTTTACAGCTCGTTAGTTTCTCATTCAAAAATTTCTACGCATATTGTTTTGTGACATTGGTTGTAATCCCCACAATGTGACAGCATTCTCCCCATTTCCACCCTGGGTTCCCAGTGTCCATTCATTCAGGTTTTTTCCTGTCCCTTCCTGCCTTCTCCTCTTACTTCTGGGTAGCAGTTGCCCATTTGGTCTGGTACATTTGATTGTACTAAGAAGCATGCTTCTCATGTGTGTCATTGTTTGTTTTATAGGTCTGTCTAATCTTTGAAAAGTGGGCTTCAGGAGTGGTTGGCACTTTTCTAATTGTCCATTTTAACTGTTCTTTATTGTCGGTTTTCTGGCTGTTCTTTTCCAATTGACCTTGAGCTCCACCGGTGCAGACACTGTGTTGTTCTTGTGTGCAGGTCGAGTTGATTCCAACTCATAGTGAGTGGCCCCATGTGACAGAGCGGAACTACCCTATAGGGTTTTCTAGGCTTTAGAAACCCTGGTGGCATAATGGTTAAGTGCTACAGCTGCTAACCAAAGGGTAATAGGCAATTCAAATCTGCCAGGCGCTCCTTGGAAACTCTATGGGGCAGTTCTACTCTGTCCTGTCAGGTCACTATGAGTCGGAATTGACTCGAAGGCACTGGGTTTGGTTTGGTTTGGTTTGGCTTGGTTTGGTTTAACCTTGCCCATTGTGCCACCAGGGCTCCTTGACGCTGTGTTTACCAGAATCTAACTCAGGGCCTGATGTGTGTCAGAGTAGAACTCTGCTCTGTAGGGTTTTCAATGGTTGTAATCTTTTGTGAGCAGATCACCAGGCCTTTCTTCCAAGGCTCCCCGAGTGGACTTGAGCCACCAACTTTTCTGTTAGTAGTCAAGTCCTTAACTGCACAGCATTGCCATGAGTTGAAATCAGCTCGGCAATTGTTTGTTTTTTTTGCTTTGTTTTTTAAACTTGTGGCCTGGCCCACAGTAGGTGGGTATTTACATGTGTGTGACCTCCTTCTCAGGAATTACAGTTCAGATGTTGGAGATACAGGGAAGCTAGCAAGATAAGTGCAATTTAAGTAGCAGTGCACCCTGAGATCTATTGGGGGTTCAGAGGAGTAAGACTGAGCCCACTGTTTCCCACAGAGAGAGCAGCTGCTACCTATCCACTGACTATCCACTGAAGAGAACACGTTGATTAATTGTTTAATAGGTCACCAAACTTGTATTGAGACTAAGACTGGCAAGAAGCAAGGAAATATTGCAGAGTTATTGTGCAAGGGTGATAGTGTTTTGGATTTCTTTCCCTTCTAAATTCTTTCTATTCGCTAATGTTTCTGTAACAACAAATACAATTCACAGTAGAGGAACATAGAAGTCATTTATTAGATGTCAGTATTTTGTTTGTTTATTTAAGCCTGAATCACTTAATTTGAGCCTTTACAACTTTTAATTCTCCCAGTCTTTTTTCCTCCAAGAGTATTTCACAGTGGAAAACCTTTATATTATAGTGGAGTCCCTGGGTGGTACAAACAGTTAATGAGTTATGCTGCTAATGGAAAGTTTGGAGGTTTGAGTTCAGCCAGAGGCATCTTGGAAGAAAGGCCTGGTGATCTGCTTCTACAATATCAGCTATTGAAAACCCTACATCCTAGTTTGTTATATAGTGCCTGATGTTTCAAAAGCTTGCAAGCGGCCATCCGAGGCACAATGATTGGTCTGTATTCACCTGAAACAACAAAGGAAAGAGAGTCAGGAGCAGGAGGAGGATATGGAATGTGTGGCTAATTGCCTCCATCAACAACTGCCTCCTTTGCCATGAGACCAGAAGGTCTGAATGGTGCCTGGCTGCCATTACTGAACATTTTGATCAAAGATCCTATAGAAGAATCCTTAACAAAAGAGGGAAAACACAAAACAGAATTTCAAATTCTCATGGAATCCAAACTTTCTGGATCCATGGAAGCTGGATGAACCCCTGAAACTATTGTCTTGAGAAAATATTCAAACCTGAAACCAAAAGCCCCTTAAAGTCTCCTTAAAGTCAAATAATAGTTTAGCTTAAGTAGTAAAGAATGTCTGCCTTGAGCATTGTGTTCTTTTAAGATCTGTCTATATGGGATCAAATTGACAACAGCAACTCAAAAGATTAGATAGGAGCCTTAGGGGGCAGTAAGTTCCTGTTAATGGAGGAAGAACAACTCAGAAAGGGAGGATGAAAATGGTTGTACAACTTGAAGAATGTAATCAGTGTCAAAGAATAGTACATGTAGAAACTGTTGATTGGCGTATGTTTGACTGTGTATTTTCTCAACAACGACAATAAAATAAAACTAAAAAAGAAAACCCTGTGGAGCACAGTTCTACTCTGACACACATGGGGTCACTGTGAGTCAAAATCCACTCAAGGGCAACTTTTGTTTTTTTGAGGGGGGAGAGGGGCTTAACATTATAATAAAGAGATCTTTAAAATCTTCTCCCTTCATTTGCTGGAGCAGCTTACTATCTTTAATCTTCCAGCTAAATTTTCTACGGTAATCTTAAAATTCCCCTCTGTCAGGAGGCTGACCACAGGGAACTCTTGAGCCTTAAACATGATGTAAAAAGCTGGTCACGGTAGGCTTATGAACGCATAAGTTTTAGACTTCTGTTGATTTTAAGATTTCTGTTAATAGAAACCTGATTTTTTTCACATCCATGTTTTTCCCCCAAGGTCTTGGGGGGATGAATAATCTTGGTATTTTAATATTTTAGATTAGCAGAATCATTCAGTAATTCATTCAACATATTTATCAGGCATCTACTCTTGCTTTCCAGTGTAATTTGTTGTTGTTGTTGTTATTTTGGGTGTGATCAAGTTGATTTCAACTTATAGCAACCCCATGCGACAAAGTAGAATTGCCCCATAGGGTTTTCTAGGCTGTAATCTTTCGGGGAGCAGATTTCCAGGTCTTTCTCCCTTACAGCAACCAGTTGATTCCAACAGCCAATTTTCGGTTAGCACCCGAGTACTAACGGTTTTGCCACCAGGGCTCCCATACACTGTAATAAAAAAAATAAACCTGCTGTGGTCGAGTCAGTTCTGACTAATCGTGACCCTATAGGACAGGGTAGAACTGCCCCATAGGGTTTCCAAGGCTATGATCTTTATGGAAGCAGACTGCCACATCTTTCTCCAACGGAGCACTTGGTGGGTTTAAAGTTAGCAGCCAAGCACTTAACCATTGCACCACCAGGTCCCCGTACACTGTAGTAGTTGCTGGGAATTCAGTACTGAACAAAGCAGAGGCAGCAGCCATACCCTCAAGGAGCTGACATTCTAGTGGGGGAAGACATCATAAGCAAATAAAAGTAGGCTGTCTCAGATGTTGGTATGCACTAAGAAGGGGAAGAAGAGAGCAATGGAGGGAGAGTCTACCTTAGACAGGTTGTTGACAGAAGGCCTGTCTGAGGAAGGAACATCTGAGCTGAGACCTGAATGGCTCCAAGGGTGGAGTCATGTGGACATCTGGGGAGTTGTAATAAGTCTGCTTCTAATAATTTCAGCAACTAGATAATGATACCATAATCAAAGAATCATTGAATACAGAAATCATTTAAAGTGTTGCAATGAGTAACAGAGACCATTACTTGCCATCAGGGAATCACGAGACAACGAAATCTAAGAATTTTCTACGTTGCTGTTTTTCAATTATAACATTTATTTTTATCTTCTAGTAATTCCGTGGGGACTTCTAAATGGTCTGAGAGCAGGGTACAGTGTTTTTACATTTTGAGGATTAGTTGCCAACATTCAAAAATCAGAGAAGTTTACTTAAAAATACAGATTTTCAGCTTCTCTTGAGAAATTGAGAAATTTTCAATGATGGCCCCACTTTTCCACATGGAATCAGTTGGAACTAAGGAACCCTTTAGACAGAACATGCTCTCTTCAGTTCACGGCAGTCCCCACCGCTCTCTGCTACCTTACACCCAGCCACTGCACTCAGCTGTATTTTCTGCTTGGCCCCTAGAAACAGATAAGTTTATGACCACAACTTGACAGGTTTATATTATTAAACAGTTAACATGTCAATGAGACCATAGTATATGTAATATTGATAGGAGCTTATGTTTCTTGGGAAATTTCTTGGCCATTTTCTAATTTTTTTTTTTCTAATTATCCGTTTTAATTGTCTGTTTTCTAATTATCTGTTCTCTTGCTGATCTTTCCCACTTGACCATGAGCTTCACCAGTGCAGACACTGTGTTTGCCAGAGCCCAACTCAGGGTCTGGCCCACCTGAGTGTGTTAAGCTCCTTTTGGTGGAATTTCCTGGCTCTGGGCCTAGCTCTGGAGCCCTGGTGGCACTGCAAACCAAAAGGTCAGTGGTTCCAGTCTACCATGCTGCTGCTTGGAAACCCTATGGGGCAGTTCTACTCCATCCTATAGGGTCGCCATGAGTCGGAGTCAAGTCAACAGCAACGGGTTTTGGTTTGGACCTAGCTCTGCCAGTAGCCAGCGGCGTGTGGGTAAATGTCTAACAAGCAGGTCTCCAAAAAATCAAGCTCTGATTATATTGTTTCCTGCTTTCTGTGGTGTAAATAGTACCACCATGGCCAATTTCAAGCTACCAATATGAGTCTATGAACATGGGAAAGATGTGCAAAATCGACTCTTTTGAGTTCTTGTGAGCTGGTGTGAGCCAGCAAGTTGCTTAATCCCTCTAGCTTCCAGGGACTGAGCAAAAGACAGGTACCTACTTCAAAGGTGGCTGGGAGGATTAGTGACAAAACACGTGTACAAAAGTTAGCGCCATGCCTGCGCTGTGCTAGGCACTCAACAAATGTCAGCGTTCCTGCCTGGGATTCTGTTAGGCACTTCATATCTCCATTTCATTATCTTAAAAATAGTAATAAAATCGTTCCCACCTCTTTCACAGGATTATTGTAAAGATCAAGTGGGATAGTCATCAACTGCTTTGGAAAGTTACACGCTTACAAAAAAAAAAAAAGATAGAATCTTTTATTAAAGTCAAGTCAAAACTCAGAGAATGCATTTTTGCCAGGCAAAAATTCTCTAACTGAGTCACAATTTTTAATTTGTCTGTCACCATTTTTTCTGAGCTTCTGGGCCCTCCTCCTCCGTTTCTGGCTAATTCCCACTTAGAAACTATTTAATTGAGGATGGTCTGGAAACCTCACCAGCTAAGTAAAAAATTCAGTCCGTCAAGAGGTTCTGACAATTGTTTCAGTTTCAGTCTTTTTGATCTTTTACTCCTCAATCCTCTCGTCCTTTTTGTGAGGAAGCTTCAATAATCCCTATTTTCAGTTCTTATTTCTGAACTTTCCCTTTGAAAAGCAGGGTTTCTATCGCGTCTTAAAGGTGAAGGCAGGATAAAACCTTTCTCCAACAATATTTTGGTTTCATCAAGACACCAGTCATCTCCCTTGCTTGAGGCTCCAATGGGGGCACTCTTAGATTTGTAAGATTACAGATCAACCATGTTTAGCCCTTCCTGTGGCCTCAGGGAATATTTCAGAACAGCGCCTTGGCGTTTTCCAGTTAGTACCTTTCTGTATTATTGTCCTCTGCTTAGTCACTGGGTTTGGTTTGGTCTTCATATCCTCCCTTTACTATTGGTAATGCTTGACTAACATTTCTCCAATCCAAGTTCATGGATTGACACTAACTGGTGACAATACTCATTTTAATTTTTCTGTCACCATTTTTTCTGAGCTTCTGGACCCTCCTCCTCCGTTTCTGGCTAATTCCCACTTAGAAACTATTTAATTGAGAATGGTCTGGAAACCTCACCAGCTAAGTAAAAAATTGTATTCATAGAAGTAGACAGACCTTGGGGTTGCAGGATAGCACAGTGGTTAAAAGCATACATTACAAAAAAAAAAAAAAAAACAAAGCTGTTGCTGTCGAGTTGATGCTGACTCATAGTGACACTATAGGACAGAGTGGAACTGCCCCCTAGGTTTTCCAAGGAGTGGCTGGTCGATTAGAACTGCGGAACTTTTAGTTAGCAGCCTGAGTTCTTAACCACTGTGCCACCAACGCTCAAAAAAAAAAAAAAAAGCATACATTATATAATACAAAATGCTCTGGTTCAAATCCTGAAGCCACCCCCGCCCCCAACTTGACAGATGTGGATTCCGGGTGAGTTACTTAAACTCTCTGCGTGTCAATTTTCCTATTTAAAAAAAAGAACGATAATAATATCTGCTTCAAGGGATAAGTTATGAAGGTTATACACATTTGACTTAGAATAGTTCCTGGCATGCAGTAAACACTAAAAAGTAGTCTCAGCTGTTGTCATCATAATATTTCCTTAATTTTATTCAAGTGACACGTTCCTACTTTTATCATACCTGTATATCCCTTTTGTTATTTACTTATAATAAATATCTTTATTAAAGAGGAAACTTTGACCACTAGCTTAATAGAAAACCAGTAGCACTTACAAAAATGAGTTAGTGATAAAAATAGATGAGTGGATAGATAGGTAGATGGATGGATGAACAGACGGACAGACAAATGGACAGGCAGGCAGGCAGGCGGACAGACAGAGAGATGGATATACAGTGACAACAAAGCAATGTTTTTATATCCAACCAGATCTTGGTCCTCGCCTGAATCTTGGAGCTGAGGCCTGTTCTCCTGGTTATGATGGGAGCTTCGGTTAGTGAGGTGGTAAAACTCTTTATTCTTGAACAGAGACTTTCTTCTTGAGGGGTTAGGAGAAAAGGTAAAGCAGAACCATTTTTCACTCTATAATTCTTCTTTTATTTTAATTGCTGGGCCCATGTGCCTTCTAAAAGCTTCTCACATAACCCCACTGATGTTCATCCCACACTGGCTAAAACGGGGCTCCATTACTACCCAGCTCCGTGGTGACTACAAGAAGCTCTGAGTCGATTCTGATTCTTGAGGACTGTTTCTCTTCTCAACATGTTCAGTTCTGATTGCCCTGCTCTCCTGTCTCCATATTTTTAAAAAATGATCTGCTTTCGTTGTAAGTTTTTTCAGAGCTAGGCCTTTTTTTAGGCCTACGTCACCTCCAGATTCCTGTGATCTTGGTGTCTCATTGAGGGATCTGGAATTTGCTGCAGACTTTGCAATGCTGAGCTGCTCACTTCAAGGAAAAATGAGATGCCAGTGTGTATTAGTGGAGTGGTGTGATCACAGAGTGTAGTTCCTGTAAGGTGTTATTATTGAAAGCCTGCAGTCTTTCCTAGAGCCCAGTGACCCAGTATACCTGCAATTTCCAATACAGTAGTTAAGAATTAAAAAAATAATAATAATAGGCTCCTGCAAATTAAGCTCTGCATTGGGATCTCCCAACCATCAGGACACTGAGATGAGTGAAAAGTGCTATTTAAACAGCTGGGACAAACCCAGGCACTCTTAGGGATATTTCATGCGCAGTGTTTCCCTGCCAGACCTTTGAGCTTTTTCTGAAAACACAGGCCTTGAAAAGCCTTTGCCCCTTATCACCCCTTGAGTTCATTCTGTTCTTCCTTGCCTTGAGGTCAAAGCCATCTTCCTAGAAACTCTTTCTTTATACTCTTGGCCCAAGGTTAAGGTTAGGATGATACAAACCCAAAACTACACCTGTTACCTCTTTCCTGTTCAAGGCAACTGGAAGTTTTGCATAGTCACTCAAGTTTCTCGTGCAAGCCTTGGGTATTCCCCCCAAGTAAAGAGGCTAGGCTGGGAATCTCTGCAGGCCCGTAGCCCCTACTACTGTGAAAACTTCAGAGTCTGCTTATCAAACAGATGGGGAACATGAAGCTCAAAGAGCAAAATGACCCGCCCAGGTGAATCCAGGGTCTTTAATTGCATGTCCATTTATTCCAGACAACTCCAAGACAGCGGCACATGACATATCCCTCTTGCCGTGAAGTCGATCCAGACATGCAGCAACCCTATGGGACGGAGTAGAACTGCCTCATAGGGTTTTCTTGGCTGTGGTCTTTATGGAATGAGATTGCCAGGCCTTTCTTCCATGGCACCACTGAGAGGGTTTGAACTACCAACCTTTGGGTTAGTAGTTGAGTACAAATCCTTTGCACCACCTAGGGATCTTCAATGTTGCCACGTAAAAAAATAAAAAGTAAACAAAATTCAATGTTGCCACCTAGTAGGTGATAAATCAGCAGTGACTGAATGGATGTATGTACGTAATTTTGGAAAAACCCTTATAACTAAAACCAGACCAAACCTGTTGCTATGGAGTCAATGCAGACTCGTAGCAACCTTCTTGGACAGAGTAGACCTGCCTCAGAGGGTTTCCAAAGCTGTGATCTTTATGGGAGCAGGCTGCATTTTGCTCCCACAGAGTGGCTGGTGGGCTTAAACCGCTGCCCTTTCAGTCAGTATGCTTAACTACTGTGCCACCAGGGCTCCTTATGTGCCATTTAATCCTCTTAACACCTTGTCCCATGACCCCTTACTCTGATTTGGCCACATTGTCAGGTTACATCATCTTATCCCAAGAGTTAACATGTTCTTATAATTTCCTGCAACTACAGTAGACTGTGGTATGGAAATAGCAAGGGGAAGGGAAAAAATTTACTACTAATGATAAGGCCTCAAATTTGGAAGATTTGGGGTGAACTAATCCAGCAAGAGAAGCCGTGTCATTGTTGTTGTTAGGTGCCATCAGGTTGATTTCATAGTGACTGCATGTGACAGAGTATAGCTGCCCCACAGGGTTTCCTGGGCTGTAATCTTTACAGGAGCAGATTGTCAGGTCTCTCTCCTGTGGAGCTGCTGGAAGGGTTTGAACCTCCAACCTTTTGGTTAGTAGCCGAGTGTGTAACCATTGTGCCACCAAGTCTCCTTTAAGGGAGAAGACTGCCTTTCAAACTTCCCCCAGTCCAAATCTGCTGTAATTGTCGTGGAATCATTGGCTCTATATGCCCAAAGACACGGGCTTCTCACCTGGGCTTTCCCTGTAGACAAGAGCACTCTACACAACACCCAGTGTCAAGCACATAGTGGACACTCAATAAAGAATAGTTCAATGAATAAATGACATATGACAAAGCTAAAAAATAAAGTGTCTATCCTGTCAGTCAAAATTTATCTAATTAACCAAAATTTTTCAGTTATTACCTAGCAATAGGTCACCAATACCCGTTGCTGTCGAGTTGATTCCAACACATAGTGACCCTATAGGACAGAGTAGAACTGCCCCATAGGGTTTCCAAGGCTGTAACCTTTACGAGAGCATATCTCTATGTCTTTCTCCAACGGAACCACTGATGGGTTTGAACTGTCGACCTTATGGTTAGCAGAAGAGTGCTTAACCATTGCACCATCAAGGCTCCTTGAGAGAAGCCATAGAGTGCTGACTGTGTTTTATTGACCACGGTATTGTGTTGGGATAGTCATCTCTGAGGGGTGGCAGCTAATAGCAGATACTCTGGAATCCCAATAACTTGGTTTACATCTGGGCTCCACCAATTATTAACTGTGACCTCAGGCAAGGGTTTAATGTGTGTAAGCCCGTTTCCTCATCTGTAAAATGGACACAGTAATAGTATCTACTTTCTAAGGCAGCTGTGAAGATTAAATGATTTAGTTACAGCCATACCTGACACCTGAAGGCACTTAATAAATATAGGAGCCCCGCTGGCACGGTGGTTAAGTGCTCAGCTGCCAACCAAAAGGGTTGTAGTTCAAACCCACCAGTCGCTCCACAGGAGAAAGATGTGACAGTCTGCTTCTGTAAAGATTACAGCCTGGAAACCCTCTGGGTCAGCTCTACTCTGTCCTAAAGAGTTGATACGACTCAGAATTGACTCGGTGACAATGGGTTTTTAGGGTAGAAAGAGTGAAAGGAGCCCTAGTGGTGCAATGGTTAAGCACCAGCTGTCAACCAAATCAGCGGTTCAAATCCACCACAGCTCTTTGGAGAAAAGAGCTGGCCATCTGCTCCTGTAAAGATTACAGCCTAGGAAACCCTGTGGGGCAGTTCCACTCTGTTATGTAGGATTGCTGTGAGTCAGAATTGATTCCACAACACACAAAAACAACAACATAAATTACTATATGATCTATTCGAACACATAATGGTAAGGTAGTGTGTGTTTGGGTTGAGTTGGATGTAAGTTGGGTAAGTAGACTTATTTTGGTAGGATCATCAGCGAAGCCCACCCTGAGGAGATGGCACATTTTGCTGAGACATAAATAATGAGAAAGAACTGACTGGGTAGATCTAGGAAGTGTGCCAGGCAAAGACAAAGGTAGGTACCAAGCCTCTGATATAAGAAAGAGCATGGCTTGTTTGCGAACAGAAAGTGGGGCTGGTGATGGAGGAAGAGGGGGTTGGAGAGCTGGGGAGAGGCCTGATTGCAGTGAGTCTGGTAGGGTGAACAGAGGGCACAGAGAAGTCCATGGACAGGCTTAAGCCCATGACTGTGGGATCTGATCTACCTGTTGAAAAGAAGACATCAAAATGCCAATGAGTAAGAAGAACAAGAGTAGAGGGCACCTTGGAATCAATGCTTTTTCTTTCTTTTTTTTAGCAAATTAATTGCATTTTTTCATTTTTAACAAGGATTGGTCACAAATTTCTTGCAACACCCCTGACAACTGTCCAGAACATATTTTAGTCTGATTCTTGAGTATCACACTGATTAGTTACATACTGCCTCTCTCGAGATGGAAGCCTGTCTACTCCACCAGAGTTTGTGGGAGTCATTTGTTGGCTTGTAGGCAAGACTCTATGAGTCTCCTCCACACCTGTGGACCCCACAATCCCGCACATCCCAGGTGATGTAGCCCCAGGGTAGGTGGGGGAAGCCCAGTGCCTGGGAATTGTCTTATTCCTGGGCAAGCCCCCAACTTAAGAAATGATGGATGGCTAACTATGCCCCATCTGTTCCGCAAAAGAGATAAGCCTCACCCTGTTTTACGACAGAACTGCAGTGTTTGAACACAATCTGGAATAGTCACACTAACAAGGTGAAGAATTGAGACAGCTAATTGGATAATTAATCAGATCATTGAAACCCCCTCCTCCAAAGATTTTATATAAAATGACTTGAGGTGCTATTTTCCTCTTAAATTAAAGTGACTCATCAGCTCACCAGCTAACTCTTATGGATCTGACTTCCTAAAAAAAAAACAGATTTCATTACAAAGTAGGTTAATGGTTTCCCCTTTATTTTACCCCTTTAAAAATGTGTACTGTATGTATTTTTTTATTCCAAGCATAAGTACTTTTTCTACTTCTTTTAACATTCCATTGTTCATGTCTTCTTTTTTGTTGGTTGGTTTTTAATACCAAGCCCAACTGATCATTCTCTACCTCCACCCCACCCTACTTTTGCTCTCTGAGTTCTTCTAATTGCTAAGTAAACAGTCAATATGGTTCCACCAACCGAATGGACCCCAGCAGAGAAGCCTTGAGCTCTCAGCACTGAAGCTTGAATTTTGGCCACGTGTCCTCATCTGCTGGTGAACACCTCAGAATTTAATTACGTATTTACAGTTTGGAAGTTCTTAGTTGGGTGATTCATCTTGCACCAGAATTCCCAGATCCAGAGGATAAACCTACCAGTTACTGTGGAGCTGATTCCAACTCATGGTGACCCACGTGTGTCAGAGGAGATCTGTGCTCCACAGGGTTTTCAATGGCTGATTTTTTGGAAGTAAATGCCAGCCAAGCCTTTCTTCCAAGGTGCCCCTGGGGGGACTCGAGCCTTCATCCTTTCTATTAGGAGCCATGTGCATAACCATTGCAAGTGAGTATCTGCTTCTAAACATTATAGAGTCCATCACAAAAAGGCATATTACCCCCACGTGATAGCATGCTTTTAGTCTTTAAAATTTAATCTCAAAAAAATAAAATAAACTCAAGCACGTTTTCTTCTCCAGGATTTCTCTACTTCCCCGTGCTGCTAAGCTAATTCCCTGCCGGGAAAGTATCGCTGTAACCAAGCCATCACACAAAGACATGCCAAAGACACTTGCGAACAAAGTGTTTATTTCTCCCAACAGCAGAGCTAGCAATTTTCAGATTTTCTTAAGTGCAGCCTCCAGCAACCCCTCACTACCTGTTTTAGTAACTTCCCACAGACTTTCACATTTTGGTAGATTCTACAGCCTTGCTTTGTAATGATCGTTAGGAAACCCACAGCCGTAGAGTTGATTCCAACTCATAGCAACCGTCTAGGATGGTTAGAGTAGAACTGCCCCATAGGGTTGCCAAGGCTGAAAATCTTTACAGAAACAGACTGTCACATCATTTTTCCTCGGAGAGGCTGGTGAGTTCGAACCGCTGACCGAGCGCTTTAACCACTGCGCCACCAGGGGCTCCTAATGATCTTTAGGAGAGGGGAAAAAAGTGCAGCAAATGTCAACCTCAGAATATACTCAAGAGGCCTCCGTCAGCACCAGTTCAGGATCTGCGAAATCACTAAAGCACTTACGTCACCGTGTCATAAAATCACTCGGGACGTCTTGTTCTGTTAGAGTTTCTTTTCATTTTCCCATCCTAATGGCTGTTTGCTCCAACTTCTTGAGAAAGGCAGCTTCTGATGTCCACCTGGAAGAGATTTCCTTGACAAAAGATTTCAAGTGCTAGTGTTTCTTTTTTTCCATTTCTTCTTTGCCCCTCTCTTTTTTTTTAATCTGAAATTTAGTATTTTTGATCCTTAATACTTAAGATACGACAGTTTTCTTATGTGTGTGTGTGTGTGTGTGTGTTTCCTGTCTTCTTTTTTCTTTTAAAATGACTGGTGTCAATGTGACTTTGGTGAATAAGTGAATGAATGTAATTAGCCTTAGATCAGCTCAATATATCAGTGCCGGTAACTGGTCAAACATTCAAATGTAAAGTATGACTCGGAGAGGCTAACAGCCAAAACCATAGCGCTTTGGCTAAATCTCTATGAGGATTTGGAGACAAGACAAGGAAGAGAATCGGTCTCAGGGTTGGTCATTTGTTCACTTTTTATCCCAGGGGAAGGTGAACTGTGTTTGTTTCTCTGTGTTAAATAAAGCCAAGGGAAGGAGGAAGTGCGCTCAGGGTGATGTTAAAAAAGAAAAAGAACTGTTAGAAACACGATAACGTGGCTGAAAGGATACAAAAGAAAACCTGTTGCCATTGAGTTGATTCCGAATCATGGCAACCCCACGTGTGTCAGAGAAGAACTTCACTCCATGGTGTTTTCAATGGCTGTGACCTTAAGGAAGTAGATCACCAAGCTTTTCTTTTGTGGCACCACTGGGTGGATTCAAGCCGCCAACCTTCCAGTTAATAGACAAGCGCTAAGCGTGTGCATCACCCAGGGAACCTAGCTGAAAAAATTATGCACTTTGAAATCAGAAAGATCAAAATTCACTTCTGTCTCTCTCCCAGACGGTGACTTCAAGCAGACAACTTACCCTCTCTGAGTCTTATTTCGTCAACTGCAGAATGAAGACAAAAATACCTACCCTACTTCTCAGCCACAAAAACAAAAAATTTGGTAACAAAGTACTGAGGCTCCGATAAATTCTCTATATATGTTAATCTCAGCCCACCCCCCAAGTCAAATTAAGCCTTTATAAATATATGTGTAGAACACCTCAACCAAACGACAGAGGCTAGGCTGTGAAAGGAAAAACACCGTTGCATGGAGACTAACAGATAAGCATTTATGCTCCATAGGTTCCTCCTTTCCCTTTTGTTGGTTACTTAGTCGCTTGGCAACTTTAACCCAGCCACCCCTAAAAGCACATTGTACCACCTGCAACCCCCAACTTTCCTGCAAAAGGAGTCTTGTAGCAGGGGAAAATTTACGTTGGTGGCAGAGCCCTTTGAAGGGAGAAAAGTACATGTTTTAAAAGCCATCCAGCCAACATGAATACACCTCCCATTTAGTACTCAAAGATGAGCATATCATAATATTTAAATCAGTTTTGAGAACTTTCCTTGAAAAGGAAAAAAAAAAACTCTCCTAGTTGAATACCCCAGGGAGGCCACAGGGCGTTCAGTTACCATAGAGATCTGGTGCTGGCAAGCCGTGCTGGGGAGCAGATTGGTGTCTGTTAATTTTTTTTTATTTGTAATTTATGTGTGTTGGCTCATCCTCCATGCTAGTCCAGATTTTTCCTGTTTACCTGTCATCCTGCCTGAAGTGAGGAGGGAATGACAATGCCAGTTTTCAGCCATTTCTTCAATTTGTGAACATCATCAAGGGTCATCTCACAAAGAAGTCCCAGTACTTGGTATTTGCCTGACGTGGGCAAAGTGTTGGGGGAAATTGTGTGGGAATCACTGGGAGCATAGCAGAACTCCACCAAATTCTCTAGGATAGCCCAGAAATAGTACCAAGACCTGTTTTCATCTTATAAATCCTAGCTTCATAAAAAAAAAATAACTTATTATTTTTCTTTGGTGAATACGCATACGCACACATACACACACAAAATGAGCTGGGATACTTCCTATTCTACCCTGTCACCCAGGGGCAAACACAATCATTGAAAATAAATTGTTTTTGTTGTCTAAACTGCTGGTGTCTTTGTTTCCAAGTGCCACTGTAACAGAAACACCACAAGTGGGTTGCTTTAAAGAACAGAAATTTATTTTCTGTAGTTCTCGAAGCTGGAAATCCAAATCAGGGTCTTGGCCATACCGATTCCTTCCTAGTTGGTAGGCTGGGCTTCCTTGGTGCCTTGGCAAACCTCACATGACGTCTGTCTTTCCCAGTGTGTGCAGTACCTATTGCCGTCAAGTCGATTCCTAGAGTCTCCTAAGCTGTAATCTTTACAGGAGCAGATCACCAGGTTCTTCTCCTGCAGAGCCGTTAGGTAGGTTCAAACCAGTCAAGTACTTAACTGTTGTACCACCAAGGCTCCTTAATAATACAGTAGTCACCCTTATCCATGGAGGTATGTCCCAAAACCTCCCCTGGATGCCCGAAACCTCAGATGGTACCAAGCCTAGCTATACTAGGGTTCGTCCTATACATACACACTTATGATAAAGTTTAATTTATAAATTAGGCACAGTAAGAGATTAACAACAATAACTAATGATAACATAGAACAATTATAACAATGTTGTTGTTGTTCTTAGGTGCCATAGAGTCGATTCTGACTCATAGCAACCCCATGCGCAACAGAACGAAACACTGCCCGGTCCTGCACCATCCTTACAATCATTGTTATGCTTGAGCTCATTGTTGCAGCCACTGTGTCAGTCCACCTCGTTGAGGGTCTTCCTCTTTTCCGCTGACCCTGTACGCTGCCAAGAATGATGTCCTTCTCCAGGGACTGGTCCCTCCTGACAACATGTCCAAAGTATGCAAGACACAGTCTCGCCATCCTTGCCTCTAGGGAGCATTCTGGTTGTACTTCTTCTAAGACAGATTTGTTCTTTCTTTTGGCAGTCCATGGTATAGTCAATATCCTTCGCCAACACCGCAATTCATTGTCCAGCTTTCACATGCATATGATGCGATTGAAAATACCATGGCTTGGGTTAGGCACATCTTAGTCTTCAGGGTGATATCTTTGCTCTTCAACACTTTGAAGAGGTCCTTTGCAGCAGATTTGCCCAAATCAATGCGTCTTTTGATTTCTTGACTGCTGCTTCCGTGGCTGTTGACTGTGGATCCAAGTAAAATGAAATCCTTGACAACTTAAATCTTTTCTCCGTTTATCATGATGTTGCTCATTGGTCCAGTTGTGAGGATTTTTGTTTTCCTTATGATGAGGTGTAATCCATACTAAAGGCTGAGGTCTTTGATCTTCACTAGTAAGTGCTTCAAGTCCTCTTCACTTTCAGCAAGCAAGGTTGTGTCATCTGCATAACACAGGTTGTTAATGAGTCTTCCTCCAATCTTGATGCCCCGTTCTTCTTCGTATAGTCCAGCTTCTCGGATTATTTGTTCAGCATACAGATTAAATAGGTATGGTAAAAGAATACAACCCTGACACACACCTTTCCTGACTTTAAACCAATCAGTTTCCCCTTGTTCTGTCTGAACAACTGCCTCTTGATCTATGTAAAGGTTCCTCATGAGCACAATTAAGTGTTCTGGAATTCCCATTCTTCACAGTGTTATCCATAGTTTGTTATGATCCACAGAGTCAAATGCCTTTGCATAATCAATAAAACACAGGTAAACATCCTTCTGGTATTCTCTGCTTTCATCCAGGATCCATCTGACATCAGCAATGATATCCCTGGTTCCACGTCCTCTTCTAAAACCAGCCTGAATTTCTGGCAGTTCCCTGTTGATATACTGCTGCAGCCGTTTTTGAATGATCTTCAGCAGAATTTTGCTTGTGTGTGATATTAATGATACTGTTCTATAATTTCCACATTTGGTTGGATCACCTTTCTTGGGAATAGGCATAAGTATGGATCTCTTCCAATCAGCTGGCCACGAAGCTGTCTTCCATATTTCTTGGCATAGACGAGTGAGCACCTCCAGCGCTGCATCTGTTGGTTGAAACATCTCAATTGATATTCCATCAATTCCTGGAGCCTTGTTTTTCACCAATGCCTCCACAGCAGCTTGGGCTTCTTCCTTCAGTACCCTCGGTTCCTGATCATATGCCACCTCTTGAAATGGTTGAATATCGACTAATTCTTTTTGGTATAATGACTCTGTGTATTCCTTCCATCTTCTTTTGATGCTTCCTGCATCACTTAGTATTTTCACCATGGAATCCTTCACTATTGCAACTCGAAGCTTGAATTTTTTCTTCAGTTCTTTCAGCTTGAGAAACGCTGAGCGTGTTCTTGCCTTTTGGTTTTCCATCTCCAGCTCTTTGCACATGTCATTTTAATACTTTATTTTGTCTTCTCGAGATGCCCTTTGAAATCTTCTATTCAGTTCTTTTACTTCATGAATTCTTCCTTTTGCTTTAACTGCTCGACGCTCAAGAGCAAGTTTCAGAGTCTCCTCTGACGTCTGCCTTGGTCTTTTCTTTCTTTCCTGTCTTTTCAGTGACCTCTTGCTTTCTTCATGGATGATGTCTTTGATGTCATTCCACAACTCATCTGGTCTTGGGTCACTAGTGTTCAATGCGTCAAATCTGTTCTTCAGATGGTCTCTAAATTGAGGTGGGATATACTCAAGGTCATATTTTGGCTCTCGTGGACTTTTTCTGATTTTCTTCAGTTTCAGCTTGAACTTGCATATGAGCAATTGATGGTCTGTTCCACAGTTGGCCCCTGGCCTTGTTCTGACTGATGATATTGAGGTTTTCCATCATCCCTTTGCACAGATGTAGTCAATTTGATTTTTGTGTGTTCCATCTGGCGAGGTCCATGTGTACAGTCGCCGTTTATGTTGGTTAAAGAAGGTATTTGCAATGAAGAAGTTGTTGGTCTTGCAAAATTCTATCATTGGATCTCCGGCATTGTTTCTATCACCAAGGCCATGTTTTCCAACTACTGATCCTTCTTCTTTGTTTCCAACTTTCTCATTCCAATCACCAGTAATTATCAATGCATCCTGATTGCATGTTCGATCAATTTCAGACTGCAGCAGCTGATAAAAATCTTCTATTTCTCAATCCTTGGCCCTAGTGGTTGGTGCATAAATTTGAATCATAGTTGTATTAACTGGTCTTCCTTGTAGGCGTGTGGATATTATCCTATCATGGACAGCTTTGTACTTCAGGATAGATCTTGAAACATTCTTTTTGATGATGAATGCAACACCATTCCTCTTCGAGTTGTCATTCCCAGCATAGTAGACTGTATGATTTTCCAATTCAAAATGGCCAATACCAGTCCATTTCAGCTCACTAATGCCTAGGATATCGATGTTAATGCATTCCATTTCCTTTTTGATGATTTCCAATTTTCCTAGATTCATACTTTGTACATTCCAGGTTCCAATTATTAATGGATGTTTGCAGCTGTTTCTTCTCAATTTGAGTTGTGCCACATCAGCAAATGAAGGTCCCAAAAGCTTTACTCCATCCACGTCATTAAGGTCGACTCTACTTTGAGGAGGCAGCTCTTCCCCAGTCATCTTTTGAGTGCCTTCCAATCTGGGGGGCTCATCTTCCAGCCCTATATCAGACAATGTTCTGCTGCTATTCATAAGGTTTTCACTGGCTAATGCTTTTCAGAAGTAGATTGCCGGGTCCTTCTTCCTATTCCCTCTTAGTCTGGAAGCTCAGCTGAAACCTGTCCTCCATGGGTGACCCTGCTGGTATCTGAATGCCGGTGGCATAGCTTCCAGCATCACAGCAACAGACAAGCCCCCACAGTAAGACAAATTGACAGACATGTGGGGGAATTATAACAATATACTGTAATAAAAGTTATGTGAACAATGGAGGGGGAAGGCATGAGATTTCTTCACGCTACATACTTATTTAACATTTTGTAACTGCGGTTGACCGCAGGTAACTGAAATCAAAGAAAGTGAAACTGAGGATGGTGGGAGGGGCTACTGTACTTAACTTCTGTGTCTAATCTGCCCTTTTTCTAACTCAGAGGTGAATAAATTAAGACACACTCTACATTGATATGACCTTATTAACATAGCAAAGAAAACCCTATTTCAAAATAGAATCACATCCACAGGAATTGGGATTAGAATACCAACATGTGTTTTGGGGGGAGGGGCACAATCCAATCCACGTTGTTGTTGTTGTTATTAGGTGCCATCAAGTCGGTGCCAACTCATGATGACCCTATAGGACAGAGTAGAACAGACCCCACTGGATTTCCAAGGAGGGCTGGTGGCTTTGAACTCCCACCTTTTTGGTTAGCAGCCAAGCTCTTAACCAGTACACCACCGGGGCTCCAAACAGCTCGTAATTGATTATCTTTCCAACAGGGTGTGGGTGCTAGGTGGGGAGATGGGTATTAGTGGTGTTTCTCCACTCTCTCTACATTTCCCCAAGATTAAGCCACAGGAAAATATTAGTCCTGCTGAAAATTAAACCAAGTCCATTCCATCTACTCAAGAAAGGAGTAAGGTGATTAATACTTTATAGACTTCCCCTTCTTCTCAGTGAGCGAGTGGACTCAGAAAGGCAAGTTTAGAGATGTGCTTCAGTGGATGTCAACTAATAAATACTCATTTCCATAAAATTTAAATGAACCCAGTAAAATCTACCTCTTGCTGTGCAAGAACCCCATCTCATTACTCAAAATAGCAGCAATGTTATTATAGAAAGCCACACCCTCCATGGTCAGGATGGCTAGCAGTGAGGTCACAGCTAATGTCCACGCGCTCACGTCCACTGCGGTGGTGAAAATAAGCAGCGAGACCTCTTCAAGTTCTTTCTGCTCTAGGCCATATCCCTTTCCAACCACATGTACCTTATAAAATAATAATGTTCAAGTGTAGTGCTGCATTCCGATTAGCCAAAAGGCAGAGCAAAGATTTTTTTTCTTTTAGCACACAGGCAACTGCTCAAATATTTAAAATGGGCTGTGCAGCTTCAGAAATTTTCAAAAATTTCCTAACTGGATGTATAGTTTCAGAAAAGTTCAAAACTTTAAAGAGAGATGGGCTGAGTTATTTCCCCAGCAGAGTTTTGCATCCGCTTTGCATTTTAAATGACCTTTAAGGAATGATGAGGTTTGCCTTGTGGATACTTAATTGCTTAATTAGAGAAGCAGTTTTTCAGTTAGACAAACACTTCTTTTAAGCCTTATCTTTTGGTTTTACAAAGCCTTCTTTTAATTTTAGGCAAAATTGGGGATTGCTCCACATTTTTAAAATAATTTTTTTTGTTGTTGTTAAAAATATACACAGCAAAACATACACCAATTCGATTTCTTCATGTTCAATTCAGTGACATTGATTACATTCTTCAAGTTGTGCAACTATTCTCACCCTCCTTTTCCAAGTTATTCCTTCACTATTAACATGAACTCACTAACCCCTAAATTTCTTCTCTAACCTTTCAAGTTGCTATTGTCAGTTCGATCCCATATAGATAGCTCTTTAAAAGAGCCCAGGGCTCAAGGCAGACATTCTTTGCTATTTAAGCTAAACTGTTGTTTGGTTTAAAGAAAACTTCAAGGAATGTTTTTGGTTTAAGTTTTAAAGTTTAAGATAATCTCAAGGTAATAGTTTCAGGGGTTCGTCCAGTCTCAATGGCTCCAGAAAGTCTGAATCCCATAAAAATTTTAAATTCTGTTCTACATATCCCCCCTTTTGATCAGGACTCTTCTACTGTTACATATTTTCATCTTCAACTGCATATAACGCAAGAAGACTGAGAAGGGGCACCACCAAGCCCATCTGCTCTTCTTGCCGGAAATGTAAACACTTTCTTGGGCCCACCCTCCCTCTGGCAGACTTCATTACCTTCTTATTAGTCAAAATTGTGAAAGTAACACCTAGTGAAAGTGAGGTCAAGAAAATAAATATATTGCTCTGCCTGCCCCTACAGAGGACAGAGCAAGAGCAAGGAAGTGTTGGTAATAACTCTAGAATTAGTCATCCAAGAGGATCAATCATGCCAGAGGAAGAAAGAGCTGAAATTCATAGATTTGGAGGGTTGGTTTCTTGCTGCTGAATCTCTGCTTTTCAGCTACACAATGCCAAAAGCCTCCGTGAAACCTTGGGGAGAAAAAAAAAATTTGTTAAATATTTACACGACTTGCCTGCCTGGGGAACTTGCCGTTGGCAGTAAAGATTTATTCAGCAGGCTACAAAACAAGATGTCTTTCAACCGTTTGAAATCATGCCCTCGTAATTAAGAAGGGAGAAGTTTTCTAATTTGGGTAATGAAATCTGTAGCTCAGATGAGCATTCATTTTGTTAATATTTATCGCGTGCCTACTATGTGCCAGGTTCTGACCCTCTGAAACAGAACAAGAAAATCTCCCTTATGCCAGACCTACTGGTAATAAGATCTCTCAGTTATTGGACACATATGCTGTGCCAAGCAGCATGCTAAGCATTTTATATAATAAAAATTCACCCTCCCAACAACCCTAAGACATAGGCAGTATCACACTCAGCTTATGCATAGAGTAACCAACCATCTCAGTTTGTCCAGGATGAGGCATTCCCCAGTATATGGGACTTTCAGTGTGAAACTGGGACAGTTCCAGGCAAACTTACTTATACATGAGGCAAGTAAGGCCGAACAAGGCTCAACTCTGTTCTGTAGGGTTGCTACTCAATGGCACAAAACAGCAACAAAAAAATGGGAGTCCCTGGGTTGTGCAACTGGGTATAGTGCTAGGCTGCTAACTGAAAGGTTGGAGATTCCAGTCCACCTCAGAAGAGGGCCTGGTGATCTACTTCCACAAAATCATACGTTGAAAACCCTACAGGGCACAATTCTACTCTGCACACATGGAGTCACCTTGAGTCTGAATCAACTTCACAGCAACTGTCTTTTGGGGGGAGGAGGAAGGGTTTAAGGTTAATGATTTGCCCAAAGTAACACGACGAGGGTGTGCAGTTTCTAGAATCCAACGCAGCGCTGCCGGCTGACATGGCCCTGTCTCCGCCAGGCTGCGACCTGATACCTGAGCCTCCTCTGAAACCTGAGATGCTTACGCTTTCCCTTCCCTGCCTCCTCAAACTGGCCTTTTGCTCCTTCCAGGCCCAGACACAGAAGGGCTTGCTTGCCCTCTTTTGGAGCCATAGAGCTATCAGAGGAAAACCCCTGCCCTGCTGGGTGGACTTGGGTGGTCTTTTAGGGGCCAACACCGCTGCTGAGTGATCACAGCTTCACTCTGACCCTGCCACACTGAGGTGGTGTGCTCCCTCGGCCCCTTCTCCAGGCCGTTGGTATTTAATTGCCTGTAGACAGACTCACAGCCCTGGGTGGACGTTAGTGTCAACCGGGGGAGCTTCTGAAGCATGCTGGAGCCTCAACCATTTCAAGCAGGATCTCCACAAGTGGGGCCGAGGTTTGGGTATTTTTTTCCTTCTCTTTCTTTCTTTTTTTAATTGAGGTGATTTCATCTAGGGTAGAATGCATAAAAATACGGTAAAGCCTGTGACAGGTGAAAAACTGTCAGAAAAGGAAAACTCAAATAGTTTCCACTAAAATGAGTGACAGAAAAGTGGTAAGACTGTACTCTGTCAAAGGTGGAAACCTTTCAAGACCTGGAAAAACAAGGCAGTCCCGTTGAGTTCTGGCTCTCACAGGTTACACGGTGATGAGTGTAAAGCTCAACGAATTTAAACACGTTCACACTGGTATAACCACCTCCCAAATCAAAACATTGACTATTTCCACTTGCAAGACGATTCCCTGATGGGCATGGGTGTGTTTTTTAATTCCCCAGGTGATTCTAGGAGCTCTGGTGGCACAATGTTTAAGCATTTGGCTGCTAACCAAAAGGTGGCAGCTCCTCGGGAGAAAGACTTGGCTATTTACTCCCATGAAGATTACCAAAGCCAAACCCATTGCCATTGAGTCAGTTCTGCCTCATTGGAGCCCTGGTGGCACAGTGGCTAAGAGCTTGGCTGCTAATCAAAAGGTCAGCGGCGTGAATCCACCATCCACTCCTTGGAAAACCAATGGGGCAGTTCTACTCTGTCACATGGGGGTGCTATGAGTTGGAATCCACCCAGCGACACCCAACCACAGGTGATTCCAATGTCCAGTCAGGTTTGAGAGGTATAGACCCTCAGTACCCAAAGATAATCTCTCCTTCCAGAGACAATAGTGGCTGCCTACCCTCTCGGCCACCAGACAGAGAAGGGAACATAAAATAATCCTCAACACGGTGTCACCCCTAGATTTATTTACACGTAGGCTTCTCTCACGACCCTGTGAGCTCCTAGAAGGCAGAAACTGCATCTCCCAAAGAGCCTAGCAAAGTGCCTGGCCCAGCGTAAATTGTGATCAGAGAGGAAAAAAGCACACACAGACGTGTACTGGGGAGTCACACTCAGTCTCCATTCAAAAGGTGGCTGGAGGTTCGCAGGGTTAACGGGGAGAGGGTGCAGCCTTCAGTCCTTCTTGGAGTTTCTGCCTTTTTCTTTGACCTCAGAAGAGAGAGTTCAGGAAAATTGTTGATGCCGGGTCTTGTTCTTTCTCCAAGTTCACACTTGGTCTGCATAGGGGTGACACCAGAGACTTGTACTACAACTCTGCGCTGTTCAAAGCTGATGTCAGCCACTAAATGGGGAAAAGCCAGGCTTCTCCATGGTGATGTGTGTGTGTGTACACATGCATCTGAAAATGAACTCAGGACTCGGGAAAATGGATGTTTTACTAGCAAAAGGCCAACGACACTTAGAAATAACCCATGCCAGATGCACGTTGAACCACCCTGGGTCACTGGCTGAGGCCTTTCTTTTTTTTTTAATGTATAGAATTTAGGAGTTCGAAAAATATTGATTTTGCCTCGAGAGCAGTTAAAAAATTATTGTGTCAGCATCCCCCAGTTCATCTATACCTTTTTCAACCCACATATTTTATTCAGAATGTCTATTTTATTATCCTTTATTTTGTCAAGTTGGTGCTCAATATCCCTGCTTCTCTCTGAGAAAACAGCCCACTATCAAAGTGAGGCCACTTGACATGACCGTGGTTAAAATCGAGAGTGTCGTAGGACAAGGTCAAAAACCAGTGCCAGGTCAAAGACAGCTGGGAAGTTTCCAGGGTTGGGCATGAGATTTATTATATTATTGTTCCCAAAGCCTGGCCCGAGCAGGGTGAGTGGGTGGGTATGCTTTGAACAATGATGGAGAATCCAGGGAGCAAAATTTTCTCACAGCAAGGGCAGACCAAGCCCAGGAGATCTTGGGAAATGGTTGCTCTGAGTTTTGAGCCCTTGCATTTATTTATTCAAAGAATTATTGTCCTCTAGCTGTTAAGGTTGGCCAGATGGCTAAGGTGTCTCAAGAAGGGTTTCCAGGGTGAAGTGTGTCCTGGACTTTAGATGTGAAAATCTGAGCATATTAGCTCTTCCTCCAGCTTCCCACCCCACCCCCATCCCTGGATAAGGGATGTGAAACTTTATAAATAGAAGAAAACATTCAACAAAGAGGGAGGAGAAGAAAGGAAGGGAAGTGAAAGGAAAGAGAAGAAAGAATGGGAAGAAAAGAAAGGAAAAGGGGAGGAAAGAAAGGGAGAATGGGGGAAGGGTAGAAAAGAAGGAGGGAAGGCAGAAGGAAAGGATGAAACTACTGCACATTGGTTGAGTTATTTTTCAGTTCCTGGGAAGGTAGTCGGAAACCCTGGTGGCATAGTGGTTAAGTGCTACGGCTGCTAACCAAAGGGTTGGCAGTTCAAATCCGCCAGGCGCTCCTTGGAAGCTCTATGGGGCAGTTCTACTCTGTCCTGTAGGGTCACTATGAGTCAGAATCGACTCGACGGCACTGGGTTTGGTTTTTGGTTTTGGGAAGGTAGTCTACAAGTAAGAAAGTATTTCATTCTCTAGGGTAATTAGCATGATATATGTTGTCGTTGTTGTGCGCCGAGTCTCCTCTGATTCATAGCAATCCTATATGAAGTAGAACCACCTTGTAGGGTTTCCTAGGCTGTAGACTGTACTAGAGTAGATCACCAGGTCTTTTCTCCCACAGAGCCTCTGAGCGGATCAGCAGCTGAGTGTCTAACCATTGCGCCACCAGGGCTCCTTAGCCTGATATATATAAAAAAAAAAATCACCGTCAAGTAGATTCCAACTCATAGCAACCCTATAGGACAGAGTAGAACTGCCCTCCAGAGGGTTTCCAAGGAGTGCCTGGTGGGTTCAAACTGCCAAACTTTTTTTTGGTTAGCAGCCGAGCACTTAACCACTCTGCCACCAGGACTTCAATATATATGTGGCTCTAGCATATTTCATTTGTATCTCCCAAATTAGCAAGCTACCAGTGGAATGATATGATATCACCATATTATTATTTCCTGCTCTTTAATGGTCTGTCTGGCCTTTTCAAGGCAAGATCAGTCATTTTCCTATCTAACCTTCCTGTCATTCAAAGTCATTTGAGAATGGAAAAAATATGAACCCTTCTCTCTTGGAGTCTTCTTTCCATTTGGAGGAGAGTTTTGGTCATTGTAATGGAGGTTGTGGCCTTTCTGTGAAATACTAGTTTCAACACTTAGGTGAAAAATGTGGGGACAATGCATGATCAAGCAAGCATGGCAAATGCTGTTGACTGTATCTCATTATGGGGTATTCCCAATGGTCATGAACAAAACCCTTCTATGGACGCTGGGAGATATGTACCCTGTTACATTTTCTGCCCCTGGGGTTTATCGGTAGACATTTGAGCCACTTCAGTATGTTCTGGCATGTTGGCGGATACTGGTACGACTGTCTAAACGACAAGGAAATTAGTCCGCACCACATTTGAGTGTTGAGAGCCATTTGTATGAGGGGATGCTTCCCAAAGGAGTGATTGTGTAAAACTTGTGTCTTTAACTTCTGTACAGCAAGATAAGGCTTGCAAGTATTGTCTTAGTTGTCTAGTGCTGCTATAACAAAAATACCAGAAGTCAATGTCTTTAACAAACAGAAGTTTATTCTCTCAGAGTTTAGGAGGCTAGAAGTCCAAATTCAGGGTGCCAGCTCCAGGGGAAGGCTGTCTTTCTATCAGCTCTGGAAGAAAGTCCTTGTCATCAGTCTTCCCTGGGTCTAGGTGCTTCTCAGTGCGGTGACCCCAGGTCCAAAGGATGCACCCTGCTCCCTGCTCTTCTTTCTTGGTTGCATGAGGTCCCTCTCCTCTCTGCTGCATTCTCTTTTTTATATCTCAAAAGAGATGGACTCAAGATACAACCTAATCCTGTAGATTCAGTCCTGCCTCATTAACATAACTACCTCTAATCCTGCCTCATTAACATCATAGAGGTTAGAATTTACAGCACGTAAGATACTCACATCAGATCACAAAATGGTGGACAACCACACAATACTGGGAATGATGGCTTAGCCAAGTTGACACACATTTTGGGGGGACACAATGTGATCCATGACAAGTATGTTTCCTATTTCCTTTGTGTTAATGGAAAGGTATGGTTACAAGCCTACAGAAATATTCAAGCAAATGAGTTATTTTTAGGGTGAAAACAGTTTTTGATACACTTCCTGGGCCATGGTACGAATATGGATCGCATTTGTGATATACTTCATGGAACATGGTACCAATATGGACTGCTTGCAATTGGTACCCTACTTTTTCAAATAATAAAAAACTACCAACAATGATTCAGCAGCCATCCCATTAGTGAATAAACATGGCACCACAAAAAAATTAAAAAAAAAAAATCATCCTTTGAAGAGTTAGAAGCTTAGAAAGGTCCTGAAATAAAGAAACCTGTTAAGAAACATGGTTTAACTCAGCATTCCCCAACTGCATTTGACCTCAAATTTTTTTCTCCACCTATAATCCTTTAGAATGACTATTCTAAAGAAGACAGTTTGAAACAAACCAAAGGGTTCAGGAGACAGAAGACCTGAGGGAAAACAGAAATGCTCTTGAAGATCAGTAGTTCAGCTTTTCATTTTTTAGATAGGGAAATGGAGAGACAGAAGTCATATGGCCTGTGGAGGGTCAAAGGCAGAATTAGAACCAAACGACACAGGGCAAACGCAGTCACCTTTCTCAGCCTCAGTGTCTGTTGTTGTTGGATAGATGAGAGGTTCTCAACTGGAGGGCTTTGAAGTAGCCTCCGATATGATGCCAAATTCTGATCAGCATGCATATTAGTTATCTATTGCTACATAATGAATTGTCCCAGATTTAGCAGCTTAAAACTACACACATTTATAATTTCACAGTTTCTGTGAGTCAGGCATCCAGGCATGGATTAATTGAGTCTTCTGCTTTGGGGTCTCTCCAGGTTGCAATCCAGGTTGTCAGCCAGGGCTGTGGTCTCATCAGTAGCTCAACTGAGGGAGGATCCACTTTCAAGCTAGCTCAGACTATTGGCAGAATTCATTTCCTGGTAGGTCTAGGATCAAGGGCTTCAGGTTCTCGCTGGCTGTCAGCTAGAGGCAGCCCTTAATTTTGAGAGGCCACATGAGGTCTTTGCCACATGGGATTCCCCTAGCTGGGATTACTTCATCAAGGCAGAGAGAGTTTCTTGTAAGATGGAAGCCATAATCCTATGTATTGTAATCACGAAAGTGATATTCCATCCCTTGCCTTATTCTATTGGTTAAAGGCAAGTCATAGCCCCCGAGCACACTCAAGGTGTGGGGCTAACACAGGGGAGTGAACTCTAGGAGGTGAGGCTATCTTAAGTGTCTGTCTGCCACAATGTCCACAATTTATTTTTTGCTGCAAATGAGTATACGGTTATAGAGATATCTGGTCAGGTAGAAATTACGCTGAGCTGATCATCTGAAATGCTGTAGAGCAAGGTACACCTTGCAACAAGTTAGAAGCAAAACGTATAGTATAGAGCGGAATTGCATCTCACAAGGTATAAAATTCTAAAAGCAGCTTAAAAAAAGGGGGAAAATGGCATATATAGTCAAAATCACCAGTAAAAATCCCTTAAACCATCCATAAAGTATAGCATGCTCATTTTGTGTACATAACCTTGAACAGTAGTTTTTATTCAAGGTAAAATTTAAAATCATCCAGCCAAATTTGAAGGAAAGTCTATACACAGAATCTGGGCATTCCAAGCATGCCTTCTTTAGTACAAATTCTTAACACGGAAGAGAATATGAATGAAGAATACTAAAGAATTCCTGCTGGCCTACAGCCATTATTCCCTTCTCTTTTACAAGTAAGTTCAGAAAACTTATCTCAAACCACAACTAAACCAGTTGCCATCAAGTTGATTCTGACTCATGGGGACCATGCATGTCAAAGTAGAACTGTGCTCCATAGTGTTTTCAATGACTGATTTTAATAGATTTGTTTTGCTTGTGGGGGTTAAATAAGAGTGTGGAACAAACAAGTCACCCCTGGGCCTGGCACACTGTAGATACTCAGTGAATGTTTGCAAGATTTACATGCAGGCATTGGTTGACCAGATACTCAGATGCACGTACATGGCCTTTTGAAGGGTGGTGGTGAAGAATTTGGCCACGTGTGTCCTGTTTGCCCAAGTTGGCCTTTCCTTTGTAGGTTCCAGTGCCTCCTAGCCTCAGGGGCTTTGAACTCACCTTCGAGGGGCAAAGATCCTGTGTTGTTGTTGTGTGCCATTGACTCAATTCTGACTCATAGCAACCTTGTAGGACAGAGTAGGGCTGCCCCATAGGGTTTCTTAAACTGAAATTTTACTGGAGCAGATTGCCAGGTTTTTTTTTTCCCATTAAGCTACTTGTGGGTTTGAACCACCAACCTTTCAGATAGCATCCTAGCACTTAACAGTTGAACCATCAGGGCTCCTTAGTCTGTGCTTTATATGATCGAGCATACAACTCATCTCCACGGTAAAGCTGCAACTCCATGCTGATGACAAGCTTATAAAAAGGAAAGATGGTATGTTTTGAGAGGATGCAATATACATGCTCATGAGTATATAAGAGAATAAGGTCAGGGCAGTAGGTAGCCTTACTCATACAAGGAGACTGCTGGGAGATGCCTGGTGTGTAGTGCAATCACTGCGAATGCTTTTACAAATCCTGGGAGACATGGTTACATTGTAAGGATGACTGTCTAGTACTAACTACTAACTTGCTCCACTTGGGCTAAATCTGGCGGTATGACACACACTAAAATCCCAGACAGAGTGACTCTTCCCTAAAAAGAGTTAGGGTACTAATTCAGGCATCAAAAATTCAAAAGTCCTAGGAGCCAGGCAGGTGACACAAATGAGTAGAGCGAGGATAAGACACCAGAGAGTGAAACGGAGTCCAAGGAACTGGCAAGCTGCAGGCGCTATCTTGTTAAAGGAATTTAAATTTGGATGCTTTTCCAAGCACCGTGCAGATGAAACATAACAGGCCTGCAGCTGGGTTCAGCCAATGAGCGCTTTGTTCCAAGTTCTTAAGGACCTGCAGGTGGCAAAGCCTGTTTATATTGTCCCCCAAACTCTGGGTTTGAGAAAAAGGAAAATATTGCTACCCCGTATGGAAGCAAGATAGTAGATTTTATGTTGGCCTGACCGCATTATTTCATTAGAGATCTTGGGTAATACAACGTTCGTTCCAGAACTTGTAGCTACAAACCTCCGGGCAGGGTTAGGGAGAGATAAGATTTTATTTCCTTTTTTTTTTTTTTCTGATGAAGGACTGTCTCTCAGTAACCCTCACTACTGTTATTCCATCTGGTTGTCAGTGAAATACAGATTTGGAATATCATTTTTATCTGCACATATTTAAAATGTAATGTCCAAATATTATGCTGTTTGAAAAGAGACACCTGTCCAAAAAATTCCCAGGAAGGTTTTAGAGAGTGCACTTAAGCTCGGATTTAGACACAAGTAAAGCTCATTTTTCATTTAGTGGAAGTCTTCCGACTAGTCAGGGTTCGGAATACATGCTGAACATTTTGCAAATACAGCAAGGCCTCATTTATCTGGCGCAGACTGTTCCATGTCAATGCCTTTTCCATGTAACTGAAGCTTATCCCTTTCACATCAAATCGTATATTTATTTTAACCATTTTGCATAGGAATATTTCTGGGACTGCATTACACACTTCCCTAGCTCCTGAAATAGAATGTGAGAAATTTAACCTTGGCTTCCTGACTCAGGGTCATCTTCAAGCATATCAAGTGTCGGCCTGCTCTGGGCTGAAATAAAGGGACGCCTCTGGGTCCCTACAGCATAAATGGTGCTGCTTGACTTCACTTTGCAGGAACTGGAGTTTGGTCATGTCACATTTGGAGTTTGTGCCTACCAGCTTTCCATTGGACCTGAAAGGCTTATTCTTTTCCTACCCTCTGCAAAGGTGTCTCTTCTACAGAAAAGGAGTTATGTAAAAAGTGTTCCTGACTTGCTTGACTACATTATTTTCCGTGTTTAATACATTCCTTTACTTTGGAAACCTGAAAAATCTCCTTGGCCTTCTTGGCCTCTGTTCTACCATCTAAGAATTGGACGTGACGTGCTCTGAAATCTACCAAATCTATTCCAAATCACAGAATTTTATACTGTGTTTAGTAACCCTGGTGGCGCAATGGTGAAGCGCCCAGCTGTTAACAAAAAGGTTGGCAGTTGAAACCCACCCGGGGACCCTGCAGAAGAAAGGCCTGGTGATCTCCTTCCTTGAAGATTGTTGTTGTATGCCGTCGAGTTGATTCTGATTCATAGCAAGCCTATAGGTCGGAGTAAAACTGCCCCATAGGGTTTTCTTACCTGTAATCTTTACAGGAACAGATCACCAGGGTTTCTCTCCAAAGGACCTGCAGGTGGCTTTGAACTGAAAACCTTTCAATTAGCAATCGAGTGCTTAACTCTGTGCTACCAGGTCTCTGTCCATAAAGATTACAAAAAAACAAAAATAAAAACAAAAAACCCATTGCCGATGAATTGATTCTGACTTATAGTGACCCTATAGGACAGAGTAGAACTGTCTGATAGGGTTTCCAGGGCTGTAACCTTTACGGAAACAAACTGCCACATCTTTCTCCCGGAGCCGCTGGTGGGTTCAAACTGCCAAACTTTCGGTTAGCAGCCTGAGCCACAGGGCTCCTTCCACCTAGAAAACCCTATGGGGCAGTTCTACTGTCACATGGGGTCGCTGTGAGTTGAAAATCAACTCAACGGCACCTAACAACATACTGCTTTTGGCTCTGTTATGAAATGAATAAATTCATAGAAATTGTGCCTAAACATGGAGAACATAGGTCTTGAGAGAGGCCTTCTACATCCCTGCTAGAAGCAAGGAGCATGGACTGGGTGTTACCTTATTGGTTTATCAGTTCTCAGTGATATTCCATATGGTTGAGGCTGTCAGAGAAGTGACCTCACACTAGTTGAAATCTCACATTGTTCTAGTTATGTGTTGGTATGTAACGTAACAGCCCAAATTTAGCAGCTTAAAACATCAATGGTTTGTTATTTCTCTTGCTTTTGTGGTCAGGAATTCAAGCAAGGTTCTGCTAGGCAGTTGTGCTCCACATGGCTTAAACTGGGATTGCTGACTTAGTTGCATTCAGGTGCAACTGGGCAAGACTGGCAGGTTTAAGAAGGCTTTGCTCATATGCCTGGTGCCTCCATGATCCTCCATCTGGTTTTTCTCTTTCCACGTGGTATCATCATGCCATAATCAAATTCCAGCTTATTTACAGCATGGTGGCTGGCTTCTCCAAGAGAAATCAAAAGCTGCCTAGCCCTTTAAAGGGAAAGCCCAAAAACGGCCTAACACCCCCCTCGCCACTTTCTATTGGTCAAGACAAGTCATAAGGCCAGCCCAGATTCAAGGAGAGGAGAAACAGACTCCGCCTCTTAATGGCTGGAGTCACGTGAACACAGAGTAAGGGAAGCACTTGATGGCCACCATCTTGGGAGACTTTACTACACACCTGAGCACATCTTCAAGTTACATTGTAGAAACCTAAAGGTTTCTTTTAAAGTCAAAAAGTATTAATGAGTTTGAGTGTGCCCGTAGGTTTAGTAAATAGCACATTTCTTGCGGGAGAGGAAAAATTCCGGCTTTTAATTGGGTAGTTTTCTTGAACTGGATTCCAAGCGTGTGCTTTCCTCTCATAAATACACAGCAAAGTTTCCAAGTTTCGATCAGCTTTGGTTGAATCAGAGTGAGAGCACGTGAAAGGAAGCGTTACCTCTTTCTGAACTCGCTGTAGAGCTGTGCTCGCCTTCGGTTCTTGTCAAAACTCTGTGAAAGTGTTTGCTCAACAAACCAAATTTCCCAACCGCAATATTCTGTTTGCTCTCTTATTAAGAGAAATAGGTTCCTTCCTCCTCTATGTTTTTGCAGATTTCCTTTTTGTTTGCCCTGATGCTCATTCATTCATTTATTTATGCGGATTTACTCGGCATAGCCAGTGTGCCAGGTACTAGAAACACAGCGATGAAAAAGACAGACGCGACCCCACTCTCCTAGAGCTGACCTTCTAGCATGGGAAGCAGATAAGGAAGTAATTCATCAACAGCTCAGAAAAGAAGGGTGAGAATGGTTGCACAACTTGAAGGAGGTAATCAATGTCACTAAGTTGTACACGTAGAAACGATCATATTGGTGTATGTTTTCTGTGTATATTCTCAACAATAACAAAATAAACAAAATTTAGGGGAAAGAAGAAATAATTTGTCAATTACAAAGGCTACAAAGGTCAAGTATAAAGGGTGGGTGCTTATATAGTAGGGACCTAACAGTATGAGAAATTGGCCAAGGAAGTGATGTGCAAACTGAGTTCTGGAGATGAGAGGGTGTCAGCTAGCTAGAGGAACTACGGCAAAGGAGTTAAGGAGGAGGCCATTCCAGGCAGAGGGGACAGCATGTACAGAAACCCTTTGGCTCAGAATGGGATGTGGTGCCTTCGAGAAACTGAGAAAAGCCCAATGTGGCTGGAGTAACAAGACCAGAGTGAAGACGTGTGTGATATTGAAATCAAGATAGCCCTTTAATACCCGTGGACTCTGGGCATAAATACACAAACTCTGAGCCTTAGGATGAGGAAGACAAAGGAAAATAGTGACTCTTCTTTCCCTACCAGCCCCACCCACAAAGAGGCACATATAGGAATCTTACCCATCATCTGGCTTATCCTTCCTGTTGTTGAGGTTTTATGTGTTTTAATAGCATCTTCTATGTGCCAGGCATCATGCTACATGCTGGGAGTATAAAAAGGTGAATGATGATAAGTGTGCAATAAAGATGAATTGATTGAGAGGGAAAGACAGTGCCCTCAAGGAACCCTCAGCCTATTTGGTAGGGAGCAGGGGTAGATGAATGGAGGGCTGCCCTGAGATGCAATCAGAGCTATGATGAAATAGTTTGGGGTAGGTACAGTCAAGTTAGGTTAACGTCTTTAGGAGCCCTAAGGACTAAAAATATTATTGTGCTCTATGTTTGAAAATGACAAGAGAAGTACAGGCACTAAAAATAAAAGAAATTCTTTCTAGATTTTTTTGATTATTTAATTTTGGCTAAGTTCACCAAAGCTAAGCTGTATTCATTCAGCTCTTTACTTATTTCTGTACACCTTTGCCTGTCCTTGGAGTCCCTCGATGGCTCGAACAGTTAAGCACTCTGCTACTAATGGGAAGGTTGGTGGCTCAAAGCCAACCAGAGACACCTTGGAAGAAAGACCTGGCCATCTGCTTCCAAAAAGTCGTAGCCTTTGAAAACCCTAGACACAGTTCTACTCTGAAATCTACTTGCAATTCACTCCATGGCAACTGGTTTGATTTCCTTTTTATGGGTGTTCTCAGTTTGCTAGTAACCTAAGCACATGCTTGCCCTGAATTTTGAGGAATTTAGCAGTGACTATAGTGTTTTTATAGTGCAGGTGGAGCCCTGGTGGCACAGTGGTTAAGAGCTACGGCTGTTAACCAAAAGGTCAGCAGTTCGAATCCACCAGCCACTCCTTGGAAACCCTCTGGGGGCGGTTCAGCTCTGTCCTGTCAGGTCACTATGAGTGGGACTCCACTTGATGGCAACAGGTTTGGGTTGGTTGACAGTGTAGGTGTTTTGAGAATGCAGTTCCATGGTACTAGGGCTCTGAGATGGGACGGGATAACAGGAGAACTTTCTAGAGGAAGCATCAGTAAAGCCTAGTCTTAAAAAAAGTGAGGCATTTAGAAAACAGATTCTGGTGGGCTTTTTTTTTTTTTTTAAAGAAAAGTCTCTAATATATAAGACACAATTTTTTTAAAGTCCCTAATAAACAGAAGCTTAATTAAATTAAGAGAGTTTGCTTCTCTCAAATAAACCGTACAAGTATAAGTAGGGCCAATATGGTAGGTTCACAGTGTCCTTGTCCCTGGCTCCTTCTGTATTATTGCTCTGCCACCTTCAACACATGGCTTCCATTTTGTGGCCTAAAATGGCTGGTCATCTCCCACCATTGTATCTGCATCTAGTCTGAAAAAAAAAAGAAAATAAGATAACATACCACCCACTTCTGCTCATACCCCATTGACCAGACCCAGGAACGTGGCCATATCTAGCTTCAAGGAAGGCTGGGTATTATAGCCTTTGGCTGGGTGATTGTGTACCCCACTAAAACTCAAGGAGTTCTATTACTAAAGAAAGAAGGGAAGGAGGATATGGGAAGATGGCATGTGTGCAAGGTCAGGATGGGCATCCAAAGGCAGAATGAGCTTAAGAAAATCTCCCATGAAGCTGTACAATCCCCACTGTACACAAAAGGATAGTAGAGACACAGAAGTGGTTAATGTACATAGAGTGGCCTACCGAGGCAGGTGGTTGGAGCAGTCCCGTCCTGGGCACAGACAATTGAGAAGTGCATTGTGTGTATAAAACTCTTCTGCTTTTCATTACCACTGTGCACTAGCAATTCTAAATGATATCGGTGATCATTCCTCTTCAAGGGGACAGACTACTTCCACCACCCACCACAAGGGGCAGACCCCCTCCCCAGCACACACATACACTTCTCTTTTCAGATGAACCTGGCTGACTTCCTTTACCATCCCTTAACAAACCCTGTCCTTGAGCCCAGTGTGTTCTGGTATTTAAGACCATGCGGTTACATCTTTGTTTAAATCCTGGTGCTGTCACTTACAGAGCAAGCGAATGAACATACAGCCTCTTTGGACTTGTTAAATCAGCTGCCGTGGAATCAGTTCCGACTCATGGCAATACCATGTGTGTCGGAGTAGAACTGTGCTCCATAGGGTTTTTGATGGCTAATTTTTTTGGAAGTAGATCGCCTAGAGTTTCTTTTGAGGCTGTCTAGGTGGACTCCAACCACCAACCTTTAGGATCCTAACACACTGCCTGCCCTGTAATGAGCACATGAGTTTATTAAGTTCTTACAGTGTGCCAGGTGTTGTGTTGAGCACTTGATGGGTATTATTTCCATTTCTCAGAATTACTCAACAAAGTAGGCCCTATTACTAGTCCCACTTTACAGATGGGAGTATCAGGCATCATAGAGGTTAAGCATCTTGCCAAGGATCGTTTATCAGTAGACACCATGCGAGGAGTTGACCACTGTTCTGCATAACCCCAATGTCTGCTCTGAGTCACAGTTCTGTGGTGCTGGGGTCAGCCAGAGCCTGCTCACCACCTGTTTTTGTAGGATCTATCCCTGAGTTTGGAAACCCTGGTGGTGTAGTGGTTAAGTGCTATGGCTGCTAACCAAAAGGTTGACAGTTAGAATCTACCAGGTGCTCCTTGGAAGCTCTATGGTACATTCTACTCTGCCCTATAGGGTCGCTATGAGTTGGAATCGACTTGACAGCCATGGGTTTGTTTGGTTTTTTTTGGTCCCTGAGTTAAGAATATTTTTTTACATTTTTAAATGGTTTCAAATCAAAAATGATAACAATATTCATGACACATGAAAATTCAAATTTCTGTGTCCATCAGTAAAGCGTTTACTGGACCTTGGCCGGCCTATCATTTACATATTGTCCACAGCTGCTCTTGCACTCAGGGCAGAGTTGAATAGTTGCAACAGTGACCATATGGCCTGAGATGTCTCAAATACTTATTATTTGGCCCTCTACATTAAAAGTTTGCTGACGGCTGCTCTATAGATTCCGATGATACTTTTTATTGTGTGAGATTCAAGGAGAGATGGCTCCAGGTGAGGAACACCACAACTAATGGCTTCTTTCATTTTCCTCAATCACACCCTCTTTAGATGGACTGCCTACCCCCCTGCCGTTAAATCCTTGGTGTTTTGGCTTCATGCTGGCTTCAGGTAGTGCTTTTCAAGAAGCAACCCCCTGAGACCAGTAGCTCATTATTTGGTTAATGACAGTGTAAGAAACAGTGTGGCGTTTAGCAAAAGGCAATGGTCCGAGGAAAAGGCCACCAGAATTCCTGACTGCGACAGTGTCTGAGTTTTCCACTTCAACCTCCCAGAGTGAAACAAGCTGATCCAGGCCAGGCCAAAGAACACAAATGTTCCCACCAGCCTGCATCCAGCCTCCCATCTTGGGAAAGGTATGCTGGGGCCTTAGCCCATTTGCTGGATCCCAAAGAATCAAAGATAAGGATTAGAATGGTCAAGTTCACGCAGAGAATTGTTGATTGTGTTTTATCCTTTTAAATATGTGTAAGTCATACAGGTCTCTGCAGTCAAAAATATTGACTGCATTGATCTCTGCCAACCACGGCTGCAGCCCATGTGGGCAGCAGTGCAAAGGCTGTGAAATGCTTAGAAATAAAGACGTTATCCAACGCAGGATGCAGTGCCTTGCCTCCCGCCCCTCCCCCACCCCGGAAGCCAGTTGGAAGGGAAAACACTCGAATGCCAGTCAGCAGAAGGAAAAAGTACTTTTGCAGCCCCACGTGGTCATCAGCATGCAGGCCTCGAGTCCAGTGCCACATTCCAGGGCAGAGAGAATACAAATTTCTGCAGCACGGATAGATTTTACAAGGAGTGTATCGGCCCAAATCGTATTACAAGGCCTGATGAGCAATGTTGGTTTTCTTACAGAGAGCAGCACCTCCATCATTCAAGGGAAAAAAAAGATGTTGCTGGTCAAGAGCCCTCCTTCTGCACACTCCGCCGTCTACATTCTAAAGCAGGATGTTTATGCATCAGCCTCTTATTCAGTTAACCCCACTTTCTGCATGGCTGAGTGCCCACTCTGGCTGCACCCTCTGCTGAATCCTGGGGACACTATCTCTGCCCTCAATAAGTCTCTGGGGAGAGATGGACACTGATCTGAGGGCTCCTTGATGCAGAGATCTCCGTCGTGTTTGTCTTTCTAATAGCATGGGGCATGGCATGTAGTAGGGGCCCAGCCAGTATTTATTAAACAAATAACTAGATGAACAGTTGCTACGATACAAGGAAGGGAAAACAAGCTGGGGTCACACAATAATGAACAGCCAACTTGGCCAGAGATGTTAGGAAAGGCTCCAAAGAAGAGGTGATATTTGACTGGGGCTTTGAAGGATGCATAAGAGTTCATTAGGTGGAGACAGAGGGAAGGGCTTAGAAAGATCCTTCTGGCAGGTGGCACGGGGGATGGATCTTCTCAAGCCAATGAGGGTTAAACTCTGGCAAGACAGGTAAGAAGAGACTTTGGCAGAGGTGCCACACAGGATTTGCCAGGGAGAGGGATGAGGGGAGGATAAGAAGGGTTGATATCCTGGGCAGGAATGCTGTGTGGCTCTCCTGGGAGTGGCAGAAGGAAGAGCGGCTGGGCTTCATTCTGCTCAGCATTTAAGAGCCACCCCCAGGGCAGGACACCATCTTTCTATGGGGAGTAAAAAGATGCATTAGCAGGAGGGTCAGCATGGCACAGTCAGTGAGAAGGTAGGCTTTGGAGTTAAACATTTATTCATTTATTTATGCAACTTCTATTTCCTGAGCACCTACTATATTCTAGGCACTTGATGTTGTTCTTGTTATTAGGTGCCGTCAAGTCGGTTTCGACTCATAGCGACACTATGTACAATAGAATGAAACACTGCCTGGTCGTGCTCCATCCTCACAAGCATGTTATGCTTGAACCCATTGTTGTAGCCACTGTGTCAATCCGTCTCATTAAGGGTCTTCCTCTCTTTTGCTGACCCTCTCCTTTACGAAGCATGATGTCCTTCCCCAGGGACTGATCCCTCCTAATAACATAGCATTTGATACAGTTGTGAAAAGGCCAAATGAAGTGCTGCCCTCATGAAATTTATGTTCCAGTAGAAGAGAAAGACAATGAACTAATATTAACATTTACTGAGTGCTTACTATGTGCCAGGCATTGTTTTAAGTATTTTATGTAAATATTAAGGGGCCCTGGTGGTATAACGCTTAAGCACTCAGCTGCTAACTAAAATGTTGGTGGTTTGAACCTACCCAGTGGCTTCTTGAGGGGAAAGACCTGGCAATCTGCTTCCAGAAAGATTACAGCCTAGAAAACCCTATAGGCCTGTTCTACTTTGTCACATGGGGTCACTGTGAGTTGGAAATTGACCTAACAGCAACAACATATAAATAAATACATTTAAAACTCACAACGAACTCTAAGTTACTATTACACTCTCATTTTGCAGATGGGAAAACTGAATCACAGCATGTTTAAAGCTGCCCAGAGTCACCAGCTACCGAGAATTGGAAACACAAGCATCAGACTCGAGTCTAAGCTCTTGGCTGCTACGTTGTGCCAGTAGAGGGCAGAAAGGGATGGAAGTTTGGGGAGGGGGGAAGCTAGATGCCAGAGAGACCCCAGGAAAGGCCCCCTGAGCAGCAGCGTGAATGAGGAGCCAGCCATGCCAAGATCTGGGAGAAGGCATTCCAGGGAGAAGGAACAGAAGTAGCAAGGTCCCAAGGAGAAAACAAACTTGATTTGCTCGAAATAAAGGGCAGTGGGAGGTATGGGAACAAGCCAGAGAGGCAGGCTGGCCAGATCTCCTTTGAACTCTGTCCCTTGCTAGTTGTGAATCGTGAACCTGACTCATTTAAACTCTCTAAGCCTCGGTTTTCTTATCTGAGACGTGGGGACAGGTATATATATCACCCTTCAGCCAAACAGTGGACAGGCCCATAAAACAAAATGAGACTAAAGGGGCACACCAGCCCTGGCACAACGACTAGAAGGCAGGAGGGGCCAGGAAAGCTGGTAATAGGAAAGCCATGGTTGAGAAGGGGGAATTGACATGTTGTGGGGTTGTTAGCCAATGACATAAAATGATATGTGTTCTAACTGTCTAATGAGAAACTAGTTTGTTCTGTAAACCTAAAGTACAATTTAAAAAAAAAAGAACCCTCCCGAGTGTCCCTCCCCTCAGCTGGACCCAGACCAACACAGAACGGCAGACACTGTAACACCTGAGAGCGGACACCAGAGCTTCTGCCAGGGCAGGCATCACTAATCAATCGTTTCCTGCGGAGCCCAGACTTAGTCTCAGGCTCTCTCTCATCATAGTGCTTGAGATGACTCTTAGAAAATGACTTTCCTTAGTTCGCAAGGGGACACCAATGTGCCGTCTTAAAGGTTTAAAGGGATACATTAACTAATTAATATGGAAAAAACGACTGTCGCAATTGCAAATGGTTAATGGACCCAGCTGCCAACCAAAAGGTTAGCGGTTTGAATCCATCTCGAGATGCCTCAGAAGACCTGACACTCCGCTTCCAAAGGGTCCCAGCCTTGAAAACCCTGTAAGTTCTGCTCTGACACACGAGGTTACCACGAATTGGAATTGACTCCGCAGCAACTTTTTTTTTTTTTAATCTAAGCCACTCATTTTCAATCCCTTGGGGAAGTGTAGCAGTCCTCTTGATGAGATCCTTTAAGGCTACCGATGTGGGGCAACAGGACACGGGGACTAAGGAGCTGAATTTTAGTCTTGGCTCTGACCCAACTCCTCATAGCCACTCCAGACTCCATCAAGTCATCTGTACAACAAGGTTCTAAGGAGACATTTGTCATTTCCTTCTCTAGCATTCTATGACTGTCCTTCTACCTGTGCTCACGTTGCCCCTTCCAGCTGAAACATTTTCCTTTCAGTTTAGACCTTTTTGAGAGAATGCTTTCAAGCACAGAAATGATCCCAGCGGTGGGAGGTTCAGGTATCAAGCCAGAAATCCATGAGTTCAAGGAGGACTTTCCTGCCTCAGAATCACGTCAGAGAGCAGCCAGCCTGCTTCATTGCACACAATGCTGGTCCAACAGCCCGCAGACCCGGTGTAGAAGCAGCAGGTGGTGAGAGGGAGGAGGAGGAGGCAGACTCCTTTCCATCCTCTAAGTCCATGACCGAATGTCACTGCCTCTGGGAAGCCTTTGTGGGTTTTCTCAGGCAAAGCTAGCAGCTCCTTCCCCTGTGATCTCCTGATATTTTGAATGTCCCTTTGCCATAGTCTCATTTTCACTGCTTTGCAAAAGGTATCTTACCTATCCTTCTCCTCTGTGAAATTGTGAGCATTTAGGAAGCTGACATCCTGTGCCCACGGCTCTGCACTGGGTCAGGCAGTCAGTTGACACTCAACAGTTGCCGGCTGGTTAAAGTCGTGAACCAACCAACAAATGAGCAAACTAATGAATGGAGTGGCATTCATCAGTGTAGGCCTGACCGTGGCAAAATGTATGGAGCCTACAGAATTTCCGAGGCCTAGTAATTGGGAGAAAGATGTGCCCAGGAGCACAGAATAATCCAGAAGTCGCTGGTCTTGGTTAGGCTGCAGTGCGAACACAGGGTCTATAAAAATGGAGATCTGTGTTTTCTCACCTGACGCATTTTACTTTTTCTTGTTGTGTTTGGGGTTTTAACACTTACACTCATTTTCATTTACCGGAGTTGAGATCTCAAGCAGTTCGTTAATTGTCTTGGAGGTTCTGTGCAATTTCACCTGGACTTCTTACAGCTCCAAGGTGAGGGTTTGTTAGAATTTGGATGTCTTAATGACTTTCCCTGAAAATCCAGATCTAAAAAAATGATCATTCACGAGAAGGAGGGCAGGGGCACAGAGCTGGGGTGAGGCTCTGGAGAGAAAGCTGTCTGGACGTTAAAGCTGGTCCTGGGAAAGCAATGGCCGATGTGCCTGGACACCACCGCCCCTCGGTGGATGGAATTTCTGGTCCTCTCCAAAGGGCCACTGACTGCCTTGTTGGAGGGCTCGGTTCTGTGGGCCTGGGGCTTCCACATTTGTATTCTGGCAACCAAGTTTGTCTTTCACTTGCTCTCTCAAAAGGCCACACATCTTCCAACTCAGATAAGAGGCTACGCGCGTGCAGGGAAACCATTTTCTTTGTATCTGGTTGGTTGATTTTAACTGTCTAAGTTTTTTATGTTGTTGATAGTTGCCATTGAGTTGGCTCTGTCTCATGGCAACCTATGCACGACAGAACAGAACGTGGCTTGGATGTGCACCATCCTCACGGTCAGTGGTATGTCTGAGTCCATTGTTGCAGCCACTGTGTATTTTATTTTGAGCGCCTTCCAACTTAGAGGGGTCATCCTACAGTATCGTCTCAAGCAATATTCTGTGATGATCCATAGGGCTTTCACTGGCTAATTTTTGAACATAGATCACCAGGCCTTTCTTCCTAGTCTGTCTTAATCTGGAAGCTGTGCTGAAACCTGTCCACCATGGATGATGCTGCTGGTATTTGAAATACCACTGGCATAGCTTCCAGCATTGTAGCAACATGCAAGCCAGCACAGCACAACGAGCTGACAGATGGCTACTGGCACTTTTTTATACCAGGGGAAATAAGAGAACAAAAGAAAATCAAAGGATGAACCAGCCCTAAAAATGGCCCCTTGACATCTTGGATGGAGTGTCCTATATGGATGTGTTCCTCCTGCCTCTTCTTCCTCAGTGTTTTGCTTTGAAAATGGCAAAGGAAGGAGGGTGGTGCATAAGAGAGTGCATTGCTGGTGGAGAGGTGGGCTCGGATGTTCTGAAGCCTTCTTGTAGGAATCAACTCAGCGGCAGTGGGGTTGTTTTGTTTGTTCTGGAATTCCTGAGCAGCCCCTGTGACAGGAATGAAGTAACTTGTCCTTTTGCTGTGGCATAAATTTGATTTTGATTCGTGCTCTGATGTTGATGAAGAGCAAGTCAATGAGCCAGTAAGTGCCCCTAGCCAACCACCTAGCATCCACCTCTCAATAAGACTTTTTCTTTACTCATCATCCTGTGTGTCATAAAATGCTTACAGTGCAACATAATAATGGTGTTGAACTGTGAGAAGAAGCTTGGGTGGTGCCATGGCCAGACACTCAGCTGCTAATCAAAAGGTCGTCGGTTCAAACCCACCCAGTGGCCCCGAGGGAGAAAGCGCTGGTGATCTGCTTCCAGAAAGATTACAGCCTGGAAAATCCTATGGGGGACAGTTCTACGCTGTCACCTGGGGTCGCTATGAGTTGAAGTCGACTTGATGGTACACAGCAACAACAACAATTGCAGAGAAGTGCCAACTAGTTGGAGAAGAAAACATTAGTAAGAGCTGAAATGTCTTGTCTAAAGGTATTACAGAAAACATGTGACTCATGAGGGAAATAAGAATTTGGAGAAACAGAGGAGCTTATATTAACAAGGCTGTGCTCACAGATTTGGGGGTCCAGGAAAAGCTTATGCTGCATGCCTTACAAAGAGACAGAAGTCAGCAGGTCTGCACTTACTGTGATCAGACTCGCCAAGATGAAAGTTAGATCACGTCATGTGTAAGTTCAGGGGCCTTTGTGGGGACCCAAGGAAAGAGTATTTGAAATCAAGCATGTCCTGGAAAATATTAGAAATTGAGAAGGTCGTGGAAACCTGAAGCCACATGCACTCTATGGGCATCAGGGGTCTGCATAAAGGCTGATGAGGATGCACGCAAGCCCTCAGTCTCAAATCACACCAGGTGCACAGCCACCAATAGGGATGATCACTCCAAACCGAAGGCGTTTCTTTAGTCTGTTGGCTAGAACTTATCAAACCAGACCACACAGGGCACAAGTTGCTCCCTCAGTCAAGGGAGGGCCCTACCACTCTGGCTCTAGGTGTTGATTGTGGGACGTCAAAGAATTCTTAGATCCCTGGGTGAGTTCTGATGCACAGCCACTAACTCTGTGGTCCATTAGAAACAGCACGTGCATTGACCCAAAACCTGGAGCTCCAGCACCTTCAGGAGGACCCTCTCAGTGGTGTAACAAGGGCTGTCTTCCAAAGAGGTAATATTAGCCCTGTGATTGCCTGTTTATTCAGTCATCGATACAACAAACAATGGTTAAATGCTTGCTACATGCCAAGCACTGGACTAGGGCTGGGGACTCAGCAAAGAAACAATGGGCTTATGATCTAATAATGCAAAGAGAGAAAATAAGCAAGACCATCTCAGGGTATGATAGGAGCACTGAAGACACTAATGCAGGCTAAGGAGCTTGTGACCTGTGATGATGGAGAAGACTGGTACACACAGGATGGTCAAACTAATCCTGGCTGAGGTGAACCTTTGCAACACGGAGTGGTCAGCCATGCACAGGCAGCAGCAATGGCCAATGCCCCAAAGCAAGAATGAACTCTGCATTTGATGGACAGAAGGTCCTTGCGGCTGCAGCTTCGTGAATCTGGAAACCAGTTGACTCAGTGAAGCCATAGGGACAGCCAGGGGCCAGATTGTTCCGGGACATGAACTCCATGGTATGGAGTATTTAAACAAAGTCACTGGAGGGTTTTAAATAAGGGGACAACAGTGTTGGTGACATATTAAGGGAAGATAGATGAGACAGTGGTGCTCACCCACAGGGTGGAAACTCACTACTGTATCATGTCCAGCTGGAAAAAATGTGCGACGTTATAACCAAGTTTTCAAAGATTGCATGGTGCTTGCAGCATGCCTTATCTGGGCTGCAGTTTATAAAAACTGCACGTGAACAGATTCTCCAGCTCAGTATGGCAGCAGCCTGGGTCTCAGCATTTGCAGACTTACTGTTTGCAATTTAGACAAGGTACTACTGGGCGATGCACATGATGGATGCATAATAACTTGTCCTTTTGCATGTTGATGAGATGAGAAAGTGATGTCCATGGGACCATGTCAAATGTGGTGAACGTTTCCTGACACCTATGCCTTAGCTGGTGCCCAGGTGTCACAGTGGTTAAAAGCTTGGCTGCTAACCAAAAAGTCGGCGATTTGAATACACCAGTCTGTCCTTGGAAACCCTATAAGGCAGCTGTACTCTGTCCTGTAGGGTTGCTATGAGTCACTTGATGGCATTGAGTTCTTTGTTTTTTGTTTTTTTTTAATGCTTTAGCCTGGTGGAATCGCTGGATGGTGCAAACAGTTAAGTGCTCAAGGACTTACTGAAATGTTGATGGTTCAAATCCATGCAGGGGTGCCTCAGAAGAAAGGTCTGATGATCTCCTTTGGAGAGATCACAGCCACTGAAAACCCTAGGGAGCACAGTTCTACTCTGAAATGTACTGGGTTGCCATGAGTTACAATTGAGCTGATGGCAACTGATTCGGTTTTGGTTTAGTATATCCTAGGCAATAAACAGTGGGGCCATTATCACTGATTTGCTCCATATAGAATCTGTGGCAAGGCATTTTGTCTCCTAATTTAGTGGGGAATTAGCATCTTATTATTCTGATCATAAGAAGCTGGAAAGTTCTATGGTTCCTTTTTCTTTTTTTTTTGCATTTGTTGCCAGGAAGCACATATACAAATTAGGTGGCTAGCCCCAGAAACAATTTTAGTTCTTATCATTAGGATATTTTCTTTCTTCTCCTTCTATTAGTTGATTATTTATTTCCCTTATATGTCACCTTAAATCTTTTTTTTGGTTGGAGGTGGAATATCAATTAAAAAAAAAAAAAAATGACATGCTTTAAAGCCATGCGCCCAGCCAGCTTGACATATACTTCAGGAATTTTACATTGAACAGTAGCAGAGTTTGGAAAATTCATTGGATTGGTGATTAAACATGCTATTACTGATCATTTTTTATAAAACGTTAAGCTTCAGGACTTTGAGCAGGAACACAACATCCAGGCAAACCGCTTCTACTGGAAAAATCCGGGTCTATCATCAATTCAAGGTCTGCCTGTTGCCATCAGAAGGGTTTTAAGCTCATTATAAAACAGGCATGTTTCTCCTCGCTGGAATGCCTTTGCCAAAGAACTTCAACTTCTGACTCCTTTCCTGTTGAACTTTAAAAGCCAGAGAGGCAACTGTCTGTCGAGACCTGTTTTGTCTAGAGCTGGGCTGAAGGCAGAGATCCAGCATTCTAAGTTTCAATTCTTGGTCCCCAACTCAAAACCTCAGGAGGCACTTTGACTGTACCTTGTTAATTGAAAATTTAACTTCCCTGGGAAGAAAAGGGCCTCTCTTCTGCTTTGCTTCCTACAAAGCTAAGTACAGGGCGGTGATTCTGTGCTGACTCTGTGAGCCAGGACTGAGACCCATGTGTGACCGAGTCTCCGGGAAGCCCTGCTTTCTCTCTCCCTCTGATCATCCTTATCTGTTTCAATCTCCTGACTCCAGCATTTACCAGCACTGGAGTTATTCACCAGAAAATCATCCACATGGGGGTTTTAGCCACAAATACAAGTCCTGCATCTAGACTAATTACATGGATATTGGTCATGGGAGGAAAGAAAAAACAAACTCCCAGAAGATATTCCAGGTGGTTTTCCATATATGTTCTAAAAACATACCAACAAATCATCAAAAACAGCAATAACTGTATTTGTTTAATAATATAGGTGATAAACACCTACTGAAAGGCAATTACAACATTTAAAAAAACCCACTGCTGTAGCACTTAACCACTGTGTCACTAGGGTTCCATATATGGAAACCCTGGTGGCATAGTGGTTAAGAGCCATGGCTGCTAACCAAAAGGTCAGCAGTTCGAATCCCTCAGGCACTCCTTGGAGACTCTATGGGGCAGTTTTACTCTGTCCTGTAGGGTCGCTATGAGTCGGAATGGACTAGACTGCAGTGGTATATGTGATTGACATATATATATATATATACACACATACCAAAATCCAAACTAAACCCATTGCCGTCAAGTCGATTCTGACTCATAGCGACCCTATAGGGCAGAGTAGAAGTGCCCCATAGAGTTTCCAAGGAGCTGCTGGTAGATTTGAACTGCCGACCTTTTGGTTAGTAGCCATAGTTCTTAACCACTAAGCCACCCAGGAGATAGATACATAGATACATAAACAGATAATAGATAGATAGATAGATAGATGATAGATAGTCTTATATGGATTCCCTGGGTGGTGCAAACAGCTAATGCTCTCAGCTACTAACCAAAAGGCTGGAGGTTCGAGCCTACCCAGAGACACCTTGGAAGAAAGGCCTAGTGATCTACTCCTGAAAAATCAGCCCTGGAAAACCCCGTGGAGTACAATTCTGCTCTGACACACGTGGGTCGCCATAAGTTGGAGTCAAATCCACAGCAATTTTTTTTTTTAGTCTTATACACATATTTATTTAAATTTTAGTTTAAAATAAGTATAGGTTCACAAGAAGTTGCAAAGAAATGTAAAGAGAAGGCTTGTGCACCCCTCTCCCAGTCCCCCTTTGTACTAGCACTGTGCACATCTACAGGACAATATTTAAGATCAGAGCTTATTCAGATTTTAGCAGTTATCCACTCACTCGTCTGTTAGCTGTTGTTGTCAGCTGTCATGGCGTTAGCCCCCGACTCATGGCGGCCCCCTGTGTGCAGAGTAGACCTGCCCCAGAGGGTTTTCAGAGCTGTGACTCTCGGAAGCAGATTCCAGGCTTTACTTCCAAGGGACTACTATGTGGGTTTGAACCGCCAACCTTTCAGTTAGTAGTCCAGCGCTTAGCCATTTGCATCACCACACACTTTTAAATATGGAAGTGAAACAAAACATGATGCCTTTAAAGTTAGGATTGACAACCATGAAAACGCCTCTTCTGAAGGGCAAGAAATGGGACTATAGATCCCACACCTGGAGACTCTCTCTCTGCTCCAAGATCCAATGTGAGCCCAAACCATGAGAAAACGAGGACTGCTTCATCTCCGCCAGTTGTTGTTGGGTGCGGTCGAGTCAATTCCGACTCATAGCGACCCTATGGGACAGAGCAGAGCTGCCCCATAGGGCTTCCAAGGAGGCGCTGGTAAATTCAAACTGCCCACCCTTTGGTTAGCAGCTGAGCTCTTAACCACTAGGCCACTAGGTCTCCTCAGTCACTTCTAAATCATATTGACCAAGACTTTTGGGCAGAGTTTGTATGTATTATCTTTACCTAAATGTATAATCCTCTCTACTTTCTCTGCCCTCTGCTCCACAATCTTGACACTAAACAGTGTTTTCGTGAAATACAAAGACCACAGCACCTTGATAAGACCCAGAAAGGCTTGGTCCCTCTGAAGCAAGTGATTAGAGAGAATATGTTTATCCGACACCTGTCTGGAATTCATCTGAAGTATGTAGGGCTCCTTCCCAGGCCTTTCCCACAATGTTCCTGGCCTCAATAGAAAACAATTTTGCCTGAGACAAATTTCTCAAGCCTCAACAGCTGAGAAAAGATGTCAGAGTTTCTGGCAAACTGGGTAAGAGGGAGAAACATGCCCTCAAACTTATCATGGACTGTTTTAGAATTCATTTCCCCATGGATGCAGCTACCAAGCGTCCATATAGATTTTGAACTCACTGAACTTTCTTTTTGAACTTTGTGTTGAGTGAGGTTGGGCTGATAGACCTAGGCTATGGGTGCCCATGAAATGTACAAACAGAGTTGGTAGGGAAGAGTGATGATCCTTTTCAATGTCAAAGGCTGTTTAAGGAACTGGAATCATAAACTCAAGTATGAGTTGAGAAAATTTAAGAGGGCAGCTTGAATGGAGAAGCCAATGAAAGACTCAGGTCCTCCTGGACACCAGGCAAGAGTGCACTGGAAAGAAGACAAGACAAGATGCTTGGGTTCCCCTTCAGGGTCGAGGGGGGCCAGGATAGGAAGGAAGCATGGCTGGGGTGGAGGAGCCAGGATCCAGATGGAGAAAGGAAATGAAGGAAAGCAAGGGTTTCGGCACTAAATCTGTGAGTGGCAAGGCTGTCAGAAGGGTTCTCATGGGAGATTCCCTGTCTGTATGGTGGAGGTGGTCTCCATGGCTTAAAGAAAGTCATCAGTCAGCCAAATGGCAAACATTCATGGCATTCCTGCTGTTTTAGCGGGAGTCGCAAAAGGAGACAGGTGGCAAGCTCAAATTAGAAAACTTTGATGAAGGTTGCGTAAACCAAAAAAACCAAAGGCATCGCCATTGAGTTGATTCTGACTCTCGGTGACCCTGTAGAACAGAGTAGAACTGCCCCCATAGGGTTTTCTAGGTTGTAATCTTTACAGAAGCAGACTGCCACATCTTCCTCCCATGGACTGGCTGGTGGGTTCAAACTGCTAACATTTGGGTTAGTGGCTGAGCACCTACCCACTGTGCCACCAGGGCTCCAAGGACCACACTCAGGGGACTGTTTACAGAGGTGAGGGGGAAGCAGAGGAGCCACAAGGGCAGGACAGGCCCCAGTCTTAGTAGCAGTGGAGCTGTTACCACCTCTAGGCCTGAAGAGACAAGAGGAAGGAGTTGTTCTTGGAATCCGGAAAAGAGTCATTTAGAGAGAGGAGCAGTGACATCCTGACAGGTGGTGAGGCAACCATGCAGGGAGGGGCCAGTGATAAACATCCCATCTACATGCCCCTTCTTCTGAGGTCCACCCACGGCTCCCATTGACTGGATGCAATGGAACCCAGAGAGCAACACAGCCTCCTGGGACAGATAGCAGAGTGGGGAGGGTGGGGGTGGAACTGGAGGGGCAGCGAAGATTGTACTAAGCTTTGGGATGTACCAGTGCCCAGATCAGACATGATCTTGCCCTTGGGAAGCTTGCAGGTGAGTGGAGAGACAGCCAGGTGACCAACAAGTGATTGCAATTGAGCTGAGAGCTTTGAAGAGGCCCAGGTGCTCTGGAGTCCCTCAACAAGAAGGGCCCCTAGCCTATTCTCAGAGTTCCAGAAAGGTGCCCCCAGGCTAGGTCAAGAATGAGGAAGGGCATTGAAGGCAAAAGAAGCAGCATGTTCAAAGGCCCTAGGGTACAATAGAGCATGTCGAGTTTCAGGTCAGAGAGGAAAAAGCGAGGGGAAGAATGGTAAGAGATGATGTCAGGACACAGGGGCCAGGCCACTCAGGGCCTAGTAGCTTTCTAAGTAATTCCAATGTGGTCCTGCAGGGGAGGGAAGAAGCCAAAGGATTTTAAATGTGAAGTGGATCTTAAAAAATCTCCCTGGAAAGATTAGTTCAAAGGACTAATGGACCACATCTACCACGGCCTCCACTAGACTGAGTCCAGTACAACCAGATGGCTCCCAGCTACCACCACTGACTGCCCTGACAAAGATCTCAATAGAGGGTCCCAGACAGAGCTGAAGAAAAATGGAACAAAATTTCAACTCACAAAAAAGACCAGACTTACTAGCCTAACAGAGACTGGAGAAATCCTGAGAGTATGGCCCTTGGATACCCTTTTAGCTCAGTAATGAAGTCATTCCCAAAGTTCACCCTTCAGCCAGAGATTAGACAGGCCCATAAAATAAAACAAGACTAAAGGGGCACATCAGCCCAGGTGCAAGGACGAGAAGGCAGGAGGGGACAGGAAAGCTAGTAATGGGGAATCCAAGGTCGAAAAGGGAGAGTGTTGACATGTCATGGGGTTGGTAACCAATGTCATAAAACAATATGTGTACTAACTGTTTAATGAGAAGCTAGTTTGTTCTGTAAACCTTCATCTAAAGTACGATTTAAAAAAAAAAAAACCTCCCCGGACATGCCGGCTTAGCTATAAATTCGTGGAGGCAAAAGCAGCAATTGAGAGGGGCAGGAAAACACAGCAACCATGAGAGCAGGCTCATACGGGAACCCAGAAGGAAGGTGTATTTTATAACTCCACTAAGACTCGACGCACTGGGTGGGTTTTTTGCTAAGACTCAGTGACTTGAAAGAGCTGGTTGGGAGGGCGGAGGAGGAAAGAGAAGGGGTGTGTGTGTGTGTGAAAGAGTGTGTGTGTGAGTGTGGGTGTGCGTGAGAGTGTATGTGTGAGAGTGTGTGTGTGTGTGTGTGTTTGGAGTGGGGTGAGTGTGACTGAAGCTAAAAGCAAAGTGAACTTGGAGGTTAAACTAGAGACGAGGATGAGGCCTTAGGAGCGTGCTAAGCTATGTCAGGCTGAACTGAGAAACGAATCGTGCACCAGACATTTACTTACCTATAAAGGGTTTCCAGGAACCCCGGGGGCATAACAGTTAAGTGCTTAACTGCTAACTGAAAGGTTGGTGGTTTGAACCCACCCAGCAGCTCCATAGGAGAAAAGACCTGGCGATCTGCTCCCATAAAGTTTACAACCTAGGAAAACCTACAGGGCAGTTCTACTCTGTTACATGGAGTTGCTATGAATCAGAACTGACTCGACGGCACATGACGACACCAACGATATAGTCTGCCCTCGGAGATCTTTAGCTGTAAGACAAGAAGGGCCAGAGGAGACCTGATGGCACTGGCCAAATCCTGGAAGGTACAACACATGAAAGGGAACACTGGATTTGTTTTGTGCGCCTCCCTTTTCCCCTCAAGGAGCCTATTAGAGAACAGATGTTTCCTTCTAGAACACTGGGCTGCAGGACCCTACTTCATCTGGCATCTGCCTAACCACTCCCATCCATTCCTTCTGTCCCTCCGGCAGGCAAGCTCTTTCCTTGCTCTGGCTCTTTGCATGAACAGCTCTGGGATCCAGATTTCTCCCCAGATGTTCCCAGGGTCACCTCCTTCTCATAACTCAGGCTCAGCTGAATTACTGCTTCCCACAAATGCCACCACGACCACCCCTGTTCAGGTGGCCTTCCCTTACCTACTTATTGTCTTCACAGCCCTGTAATTATCTGAAATTCACATTGCTTGGTGTTTAATGGGGCTCCCTCTTCTAGGATAAAATCTCCATGAGGACAAACACATGGCTTGCCCTGCTCACTCTCGTATGCCCAATATCTAGGACAGTGCCTGGTGGGTTGGAGATGCTGGTGAATTTTATTTCATGGACAAGTCAGCAGAGTTTCACTAAGTCTGATTAACACCTGAGGGGAACTGAAACTCCCAAACTTGGATGTAACTAAACAGACACCAGATGACCACAGAGAGAGCTGAGCATCATATAGAGAAAGAGGACACACTGTTGACTTAGAACACGTTTAGAAGCCTTTGGAGTACAGTTATTATATAAAGCAGATTTTGAAAAGGGAGGAGGGAGGTTGCCCTGGTTGAATGAAGGTTGGGTAGCTCAGAGCACTCCTTTAGGGTTCTGCCAAGCCTGGTTTCCAACCCTTGGACTACACAATCCTTATGTTTCCTTTCACCCAAAGATGTAGTGTCTCCATCTCCAACATGGAGGGAAGATCATTCTTGCATCTTCACTTGATGACTGGAGAAAAGCTTCTATCCAAGGGCCAGATCACTGAAAGACCAATCTCTAGATGAGAGGCTTCAAAATGGCAGCTTAAGGGTTGATTCCAGACCAGAGAGGGGTCCATGAGGTGTTTGTAACATTCTTGAATTAATGAGCGACAGATGAAAGTATGAAGATTGTACATTCAGATATTTTCACAAATCAGAACACTTGGTCACACTGGGCTGCATTCATTCATTCAGCAAAATGTTTGTAGAGCACCCACTAGGTAACACAAGCTGTTTTAGGTGCTAGAGATATAAAACCTGTTGCTATCAAGTCGATTCCGACTCATAGCGACCCTATAGCTATAAGTCAGTGACCCTATAGCAGACAACAAAATCAGATACAAACTGTTGCTCCTAAGGAGCTTGCACTCCAAGGGTGAGAGACAGATAACAAATGAGCAAATTATTACACAATATGCCAGATAAAGGAGCCCTGGTGGCTCAAATAGTTAAGCACTCAGCTTAGCCCACCCAGTGCCTCCATGGGAGAAAGGCCTCGCAACCTGCTTCTGTAAAGATTAAAAAAAAAAGATTACAGCCTAGGAAACCGTATGGGGCAGGTGTACTCTGTCCCATGAGTTTGCTATGAGTCGGAATCGACTTGAAAGCACCCAACAGCAACAACAACATGTCAGATAGTGAAGTGCTGAAACAAATAAAGGAAGAAAGAGGACAATTGGTAACTTGATGAGAGAGGATTAGACGGAGGCAAGAGATGCGATACCAGTGTGGTCAGGGAAGACTTCAGTGGAAAGGGAGGAGGAAGCATGGGAGCCAAGCAGTGAAGAGCCTTCTAAGTGAATAGCAAGTGCAAAGGCCCTGGGATAGGAATGTGCCTGGCATGTTCTATGAGCAGCAAAGAGGCCAGGGTAACTGAAGACAGGTAAATGAGGCAGGGAATGGAGGGACATGAGGTCAGAGAGGAAATGGGGAGTGGGGAACCAATAGTGAAGGGGACCAATTCTCAACCTTGGCCACACTTCAGAATCACCTGGAGAACTTTGAAAAACTCTTGATCCCCAGGCGACTTTCAAACCAACTAAATCAGACACGGGTATGAAACGTAAGGTATCAGTATTTTGAAAACTTCCCAGGCAACTCCAATGTACAGTCATGGGTTAGAATCATTGGTTTACGGTCTTGTAGATATACTGTTAAAATTTTTAAAATGTGCTTTTCGCCTTAAGTGAAATTGGCTTTGAACAGAGGAGTGACATAGAATGACCATATTTAAGCAATCATGTGTAGAGAGTAACTGCAAGTCGGCGAGGGTAAACACCTACAGACAAGTTCGAGGCTATTGCGATAAGCCAGGTGAGAGATGATGATGTCTTGGACCAGTGGTTCTCAAAGTAAGGTCCCCAAACAAGCAGCACCAGTATCACCTGGAAATGTTTAAAAGCAAATTATTGGCCTCACCTCAGACCTACTGAATCAGATACTCTGAGGGGCTCAGCCACCTGCATTATAATAACCTTCAAGGAGATTCTGATGCAGGGCCAAGTTTGAGAACCGCTGCCTTGGACTAAGATGTTAGTCATGGAGGCAGTGAGGAGTAGTGAGATTCTGAGAATGTTTTAAGTACAGAGCTTGGACAATAGGCAAGGGTTCAATAGGGTTGGTCCCCTAAGACAGACCGGGACACCCAGATTTGCCACTGTCCCTAC